>NC_080424.1:56939057-57253224 GCF_029873635.1 Malania oleifera | reverse complement strand
TTTAGTGATCTTGAGTGTTAACTTTACCGTGAACCCAAGAGGGGGGTGAATTGGTATTTTCAAAAATTAATGTCCTAGGTTAATCCCCTAACAACAATATTACACAACCTTATGGTTAATCTAATGCAAATAAATTAAATCAATTTAAATATGCAAGAAAAATTAAATTGCACAATAAAATTAACTAAGCATGCACGAGAAAGAGGTAAATAAGAGATGACACCTAAAAATGTTATCAAGGTTCGACAAACTGCCTACATCCTCGCCTTGGCCAACAAGCACAAGGATTACCACTATAAGGCTCACTTAACGGGTGGAGCGGCACCTAAACAATCAGGTTAATTAGCACAAGGCTGACCTCAACCTTTACAACCAATCCGTACTGGGCTGGATTACCGCTCCCTTAGGCCACACCTAGAATACAATAGATTTCTCTAACAAATTTGCATACAACAAGAATGCTTCTTATATAAGACGATTATGTACCAATCTAATCAACACACCACTGAATGATATGATGAAGTAAGCTCAATGTGTTCTATGTGTCTACTCTCAAATATTTATGTAAATATTGCAATCAGTGCATGAGAGTGTAAGTGATATGATCTTTGTGTCAAAATAATGATTTCAATCACAATGCACAAATAAAGATCCTTAGCACACTTTAAATATCTCAACAAATATTTTCTCGAAATATAAATCTCAAGAGATATTCAGATTTAGTTTGTAAAAATGATTTGATCTTTGTGTTCAAAATGATGAAATCAATTAAAGAATATTGCTGCAAAGATCTTTTAGCACATGGACAAATATCTCAACAAATTTTTCTCATAGTAAACCACACGAGATATTTGAAGATGACTTGAAAAGTAATTTTAGCAATCAAAATACAATATGAACTCCTTGAGATATTGCAATGAAAATGTAGCATTCAAAAGCTCAAATGAAGTTTTCCTAAGGAAGACTTATCAATAAAGTCTCCTAGGAAAAACTTAAAGCTTTGCTCTTAAAGAAAATAATCTCAATCAACCAAGCAAGAAAGAGCAATAACTTAATGATAAGAACACTCAAGCACACACTTACAAAGAGATTTTAGCAATAGGAAATAACAAGAGTGAGTGTAGGAGGCTTCAAAATGAGTATATGAGATTTTTGAATTTCAAAAAAATTTTGCTAATCAAGATTGCTAATCAGTTGCTAAT
The DNA here is from genome assembly GCF_029873635.1 of Malania oleifera. Taxonomy (NCBI): domain Eukaryota; kingdom Viridiplantae; phylum Streptophyta; class Magnoliopsida; order Santalales; family Ximeniaceae; genus Malania; species Malania oleifera. The sequence continues at coordinate 57,252,022 of NC_080424.1, read as the reverse complement.
CTTTTCAAATGAGGGGGTTTATATAGAGTTCCCCAAAATTATAACCATTCATGACATATATGGTATTATTAGGATTATTTTAAAACATTTTAGCAAAGTTAACCCTGTTTAAAAACTTTTAACCTCGTTAAAAATATTTTCCAACCCGAGAGCACCGATCAACCGAACTTAAGGTTCGGTTGACCAAGTGACAGAGTTTGGTCGACCGTGCAAGAAATGAATTGAGAGTTCGGTTGACCGTGCAAGAAATGAATTGAGAGTTCGGTCGATTGTACTGAGGGTTTCAAAGGCGATTTTTCCAATTTCGCACAGTTTGGTCGACTAGGTGATTTTGAACTAGGTAATTTGGTCGACCAGGTGGTTGGAATCTCCTACGTGGGGGTTCGGTCGACCAGGGTGTTGCCCATATATTTCTGATTGGTCGAATGAGGGGTCAAACCGTTGACCCAGTGGGAGTTTGGTCGATCAAGCTGTATGAACTTGGCAAGGTTCAGTCAACCATGCTATGGTCAAAATATTGACCTCTGACTGGTTCGATCGACCGAATGCTTTTATACATTTCGGTTTGGTCGATCGAACATGCATTTATAATGCATTTCGGTTCTAATCCCCTTATACTTAACCCTATTCATATAAACACATTTGTTTATGCATGCATGTGGGTCCTAAGGTCATTCTAGGTCTTTTTGAGCTTACCTATCATATCATGCATGTACTGCATTTGATTATTACAGACCATTTTTCTCCTAATTACTATTACAGACCCGCATTACATAAAATGAATTTAAAGTACAACACAAATATGGTCGTCAGGGTCTTCAAGCTCTACTTTATGTGCCATCATTTTGATTTTCCAATTATATACTTGCACATATCCTTAGATAGCCGTCAAATACAACAAGTATTTGTCATTATCAAAACCGGGTGTGACCTATAAGGTCAACATTGAGCTTGCATTTATACTTTCTTTTGAACCTTGTGTTTAAATATTCTTGCAACATCACCACTTTACCAACATATGCTAATCCATCCTTCATTTGTTATCATCAAAATAAGATTTTAAAGCCTTGTTAGGCCAACAATCTCCCACTTTTTAATGATGACAAATAAGGAGCAAATGTGAGAGATCCTTTGAAAAGGCTACCCTTTACAATAAGCATGCATTTTAACAAATTTTGAAAAATGATGACATGTATAAGTTAAAAAAGAATTACAATTAAGCATCTATAGCATATATAAAGCATATGTTTCAATATACCTGTATAAGTTCAAAAAGAATTACAATTAAGTATCTATAGCATATATAAAGCATATATTTCAACATATCTTGCTCACATTTTATCATGTTACAATATAGTTGGCTTATCATGTTCTCATATTATCAATATCATCCTCACACTTCTTTTTGCTTAACATTCATTTTTGCTCACATTTGCTTAATATTCTCTCCCCCTTTGACATCAATCAAAAAGAATCAAGGGGCATTGAGCAAATAATAATCATAAAAGAACATAGTTATGTTTTACAAGCATAGGAAATATAAGCAAGGATAAATTAGCTTAAGACAAGCATAAAACTCAGTGTTTTACAAAGAAAGTGCAAAATACATTAGAAAATAAAAATCCAGTTGTCAGCATTGCCATCTCCTTCTTCTTTTGCATCATCTCCTTCTTATTTTGCATCATCTGCTTCTTCTTCTTCATTGCCTTCCTCTCCTTCTTCTCCTTCAACAATCTTTTCTTCAGAAGCTTCATCATCACTTCTAGGAGCTGAACATGTGTCCATGGGATCAGCGCCACGGGAAGAGCTTGCCTAATATTGCTCAATACGTGTGAGACGCTGATCAAGAGATGCATATGTAGTCTAAAGTGAATGAAGACCTGATCGCATGTCACTGCTAAAAGTGGTAAAATCATGATGAAATGACCTGAACCAAGCAGGAATGTCTTCAGGAAGTCCTAGGTCATGAGCTAGGGGAGGAGATGGAGGATATGTAGCTGCTAGAGCTAGTGCAAGTCTTCCTCCTTTAAGATGCCATCCTTGATCATTCTTATCGTATCCCATTTGCTTAAGAGTGGTAGAATCGAAAAGATCATAATAGGTATGCTTAATGAGCAATTCAGTGGGAGGAGTGAGGTTAAGCTGTGCAAACAAAAGATTTAAAGCACCTCCATAGGGAAGAGTTACTCAAGGTACTTTGAGCCTAGACCACATCCACTTCAAGATGAGACTAGACAAGTCAAGCTTCTTTCCTTTAAGCAGACACCATAGAACAAATAACTCTATGTAGGAAAGATGATCAAAGGAGCCGAACTTGGGTATGATATTATAGCAAATGATTTTATGAAGAATTTGGGCTTGGAGATTTAATTGCTTATACAGTGGAGAGTGTCCAAAATATGCCGATTCATTCTCCATGATCAGAGGCATAAATTCTTTAGGAGTAAAACCTTGTTCTAGAATCCAGGATTGTGTAAATGTAAGACAATTAAATTCTCCTAGAGTTATTTGCAAGATGGGGGCTAAAAATTGAAGAGTTAAACTAATTCTTTTGCCTCTAACTTCTAAGGTTAATACTTCATCAATATGAACCATGTTAGCATAAAATAATTCGATGAGATTAGGAAACATGCCTTTGGCTTGGTACACTATAAAGTTCAACCATCCTATATTCCTAAAGACAGATAATATATTAGGAAATTCTGTTTAAAAGAAGGTGGAATCAATTACCTTACCAAGAATAGGATTAGTGGAACGAAGAGTGGATTGATAGCGGAGTTTAGATTGAGAATTTACGAGCCATCTTTCGATATTGCTATCATCTCTTCCTGCAGATGGACCTCGATTTACCGTTGACTTTATATGAGGCATGTTCAATATCAAAGAGAAATCAAAACACTTGTTGTAAACACTAGAATCCGTAGGAGGTGAAGTATAATCGAGTTGTGAGGTTTGAATTCGAGTGAGTATTGGTGAGGACTCAAGGAAATTTAGAGTAGGAACTTCAGAAGAGTTATAGAACAGGGTTCAGAGGTTTGAAGTTAGGGTTTTAACGTGTTATATTTATAAATCCCGTGACTTCATTCTTTTAAAGATTTAGTTCAGACATCTAAAGATTTTCAGAATAGGAAACTGAACAGACAGTAGCCCCTCAGACGTCTAAGGTGTGATGCTCAGTCGTCTGAGCCTTCACAACTGTAGTGTTCAGTCGTCTGAGCTTCCAAGCTTAGTTGTCTGAAGTCTGTGAATTTTATAAAATTTTGATTTTGCTTATTCTGAAATCTTCCTAACTCACGTCCTTACTATGCAACAATCCAAAGTACCTTCTAATATATATAAATCTTTCTTCAGATAAGGGTTTTGTGAAAATATTAGCCTTTAGTATGTAGCATACATCATATAAGCATGGCGCATATTATTTACTTATTGTGCATCGTACTACAATTTTACTCAAGTTGTTCTCATTCTTAGTTATCTTTTCTTAATCAAAATACTCATGTAATAAGCTCAATATGCTTCATATTTTCTTTTCTTTTGATATTATATGAACACCCAAAATCCATATTTCTTTCTAAATATTAATTCTTTCTAAGTTAAGTCTTGTATGAATCATCCTATGATTTTGGCCAACAATGTCATTTTTGATGTTATAGTTGCCAATAAGCTCATAAATTCTTCTTTGAGATTTTCCATTTCAACTAGCTCAATATGCTTGTATTATAGGATTAAGAGCTTTCTTAATTTCTAATAGGGAATGACTAATCCTAGTATCTTTGGAGTCCTTAATTTGTGAACAAGTCTTTCATCTTGGTACCCATACTTTCTTAGGTCCAGATGGTTTAACAAGAGATGTTTCTTCTACTCTCCAAACTTGTTTAGTTTTCATACCCTTTCTCTTTAATGGACATTTAAACTTTATATGTCCCTTCTTTTTACATAGGAAGCATGTGGTGTGAGTGTAAGCATTTGAAGAGGTGCTAGCATAACTTTTAGATGCTTTTGTAAAGTATCCCATGTAAAGATTCTCTTTCCTTTTATTTTCAATTCCCTTGAATCCTATACCTTCTTTATCTAATTACATTCTTTGTGAGCCAATCATTTTTTCAAAGTTTTCTTTTCCCTTAGTAAAGTTGTAAATGATCTTTTCTCTATCTTCAATTTGACTTTTGAGATAATTTATCTTTATATCTTTCTTGCCATCAACATTCACTTGTGATTTCACTATTTCTTGAGACAAGTTATTGATTTTACTTTCTAATTCAGAAATATATATGTCTTTCTCAATTTCCATAGAAGTTTGGAATCTTAGATCTTTTATTTCTTTCATCATCTTTTCATTCTTGTTTTCTAATCTCTTGATTTTCAAATCATTCTCTCTTTCAGCAAGTTTAAGGGATTCTAACTCCTTTATTGTACCTTCATTCTTTATTTTCAATGAAGTATATTGTTTAGTTACTTTAACTAGGATCTTATGAACTTTGAATAATTCAGTTTGTAACTCTTCATAAGATGGCATGCTCTCATCATTTGATTTATTAGATGAATCACTATTATATTCATTAACTGATTTGTATGAATAGTTTTGTTCTTTTTCATCATCATCCCATGCCATATAACAAGTATAAACAACCTCTTGGCCACTTTATTCATTCTTTGAACTACTAGTACTTAGATTGTCCCATGTAGTGACCTTCATTTCCCTTTTCTTTTTCTTTTTAGAATCTTTCTTAAGTTTTGAACAATCCGGTTTTAGGTGTCCAACTTTCTTGCAATTATAGCATGTTGGAAGTTCTTTCTTTGTTTCTTTATTATTAGTTTCTTCCTCATCTGAATTTGAGTTCTGGAATTTTCATTTGAATTTATTCTTCCTTCTTAGTATTCTTGCAAGTTTATTGGATATAAAGGCTAGTTCATCTTCTTCATCTTCACAATTAGAGTTTTTGTTTGATGCTTTAAATGCAACAGATTCTTGGGCTTTAGTTTTTCCACTCCTTTCATTCATGGCCATCTCATAGGTGAGAAGGGATCCTATGAGTTCATCTAAGGATGTGTTTTTGAGATTTATTCCTTCAGTTATTGTAGTAGCATTGGGTTCCCATATTGGAGGAAGTCCTCTAAGTATTTTCCGGATCATCTCATAGGTTGAATATGTTTTTCCTAAAGCATTGAGGGAGTTTATAATATGTGTGAACCTTGTATACATATTTGTTATAGTTTCATCTGGGTTCATCATGAAAGCTTCATACTTGCTTGTGAGCATGTCTATTCTACAATCTCTAACATCAATGGGTCCTTCATAAGTAACTTCTAATTTATCCCAAATCTTTGGCTGATTTAGATGTCATGGCCCTATTAAACTCATTTATATTAAGAGCACAATATAATACATTCATGGCACTAGAATTTACTTGCAACATCTTATGGTCATTGTCAGTCACGTCTTTTTCTTCTTGGGAATTTCCTTGCCATCTACTGTTTTAGTAGGAATTAAGTCACCATGTGTGACAACCTTCCAAGCCTTCCAATACATTGTTTGAATATAAATTCTCACCCTTTGTTTCCAAAATGTATAATTTAAACCACAAAAGATGGGAGGCCTAGTTGAGGATTGACCTTCTCCAAAGTGAGCTACTCCTATATGTGTCATCTATATCTTTATATAACTACTTGTTAGGAATTGTTATAACCCCGCTCTGATACCAATTGATAGTTGAGGTGTAGTCCCAAGAGGGGGGGGGTGAATTGGGTTTAAAAATTTTATTTTAAATCTTTTTATGAATTCTTAAACTCTTTTAATTCTTTCAAAGAATTCTTAACTTTTTGTTGATTTTAGCAATCACACAAAAACTTAGTTCTTTTTATTCAATCCACAACCACACAATTAAACAAAAAACTTAATTAACCAATCAATCAACCAAACCAATCAACCACAATATATTCAACCAAGATATGAGATTTAGCTTTTATACAAGTTTTAGCTTTTACAACCCTGTCTATGTTTGTAAGCCTTGTAAATAATGAAATTTGATTTTTCTATCTCAATATGATGTACAATATAAAATCCAACACTCTTTCCAAAAGTTTAGACTTTAAATAAACTTTCAGTTAAAGAGTCTTTGGGTGTTAACCAATCAACGTACTCCATTACGGTTTCCACAAATTATTGATCAACCAACGTACTCCCTTTCGGTTTCTGCAAGCCCAAAAACAAATTAATCTTCAACTTATTTAATTTCCAAACCACGTAGTATATATGATCAAGAATTTAAATTATCCACGTAGTTTATAAGTATGCTTGAAAAATAAAGAGAGTAAGGGAAAGAGAGAGTGAGATCACAGTTTTTACGATGTTCGGCTTATCCCCAGCCTACGTCCTCACCTTAGGCAAACCACCTAAGAATTCCACTATACCTGTTCCTTTTCGGGTGAAAAAAAACACCTTTACAAGCAATATTCTATGCTCAAACACTCCTTCACTAGGCTAGAGCAACGCCTCTCCAAGCAATGCCTCTCCAAGCAATGCCCCAAGCTTGGGTACTCCTTCAATAGGCTAGAGTAATCACCTCTCCAAGCGATACCCAATGCTTGGTCAATGATCCAACAACCTAGAATCGTCATGATCTACAAAAACAAGATCAAGAATTTGTGTATAAAGAAATACCCTCAGATAGGACAGATTAGTACAATTTCAAACTATATACTTCAATCAAAAATATCAACTAGAAAATAAGATTGAAGCTCAAGATATGATATCACCAAGTTTCTTCTCTTAGATGAGATTCAGTGGTTCAGAATTCAGAGAAGAATCACCAGTTGCTTCAGAATTATCACAGCAATTCGATTTAGCAAGGTTGAGCAAGAGAGAGCTTTGAGAGTATGTGAAAGTTTCAACTTGAGAATAGATTTTCAATTTCTTGGTTATGTTTGATTTCACAAACCATGTATTTATAAGCTTAGAAAAGTAATTTCATGTTGCCTAAAGATGCTTGGAGTGTCCCCCAAGGTTTTAGATAATTTGGGGCGCAATAGTGTTCAAACGTCCGAGGAGTCGAGCACAGCTGTCTGAGGTACTTTAAAACTCTGAAAAACTTAATTGGTTACAGGGTTAGTCGTCTAAGGTTCACACTTCATTTTTTTGGGCCTCTACTGCCTCTTCAATATTTTGACAAAAAAATCTTTAGAAGACTAAACTAATTCTTCAGTTATCTGAGCAAATTCTTCAGACATCTAAGATTTTATCTTCAGTCGTATGGGCAGACAAAAACCAGTTTTTCATATTTGTTTTCAAAAACCTCTTTGCTCTCTTGCTTTTGTTGATTCATAAAAATTTTTTCGAGGATTTTTTAAAATGGAGTCTCTAATTCCATAACCCCTAAAGAGCTTCAAAAATATTTTCATATGACATTTTGAAATGAAGTACTTATATCACATATCTTAAAGCCTTAGTACTCTCAGCTTTGAAGTCTTCCAAGATATTTGGCTTTGAGCTCCTTTTGACTCGAGCTTGAGTCAGCTTTATATATCTTCATGCTTTCCTCATATTAGTGTTACTTGAGCTTTTGTTGGATCACTTTAAATCTGAATATGATTTGTTTAGACCTTTAATGATCTTGAGCTTGCATTTATAAATTTTTTTGAACCTTGTGTTTATATATTCCTGCAACATCACCACTTTACCAATATATGTTTATCCATCCTTCATTTGTTATCATCAAAACAAGATTTGAAAGCCTTGTTTGGCCAACATGTCCATAGGATCTATGCCACGTAAAGAACTAGCTAGATGTTTTTCAATATGACCAACCCTCTTATCAAGTGAGGAATATCTGGTCTGAGAGATGCAAAATTCTCTTGAAGAGAGTGAAGTCCTAATCTCATGTCACTACTGAAGGTGGTGAATTGGTAATGAAAGGGAAGGAACCAGGAAGGAGCAACGTTATCCTAAGGAGCAGGGTGCTGAGCTGGCGGTTGCAGCTCAGGAGCTTGTCTATGCCTTCTACCCCATTTGGGAAACCAACCTTGCTCATGTTTTTCATACCCCATTTTCTTGAGTGTGGTTGAGGAAAAAAATATCGTAATGGGTACGTTTGATGAATAGGTCAGTAGGAGAGGCAATATGAAGATAAACGAAGAGGAGATTCAGAATTCCTCCATAAGGAAGAGTCACTCGGCGAGCTTTAGTACAGGATATCATTCATTTAAGGACTAAGCTCGATAAGTCTAGCTTCTTGTCTTTTAGAAAACATCACATAATAAAACAGTCCAGGTATGTCATATAATAATGAGAACCAACCTGAGGGAGGATGTTGTATTTGATAATCTTTTGGAGGATCCGGGCTTGGAGATTCAATTGTTTGTACAATGGAGGATGTTCGTAGTAAGTAGGAGCTTCAAACATATTCTGAGGTAAAAATTCTTCGAAAGTAAATCCTTGCTACATGATTCATGTTTGTCCAAAAGGAGGACATTCGAATTCTCCTTGGCGTATATTGAAAATAGTAGCCAAGTTTTGTTGTGTAAGTGTAATGACCTGAAGAATAAAGATATTTAAATAATAGAGAAAGGGGAAAATGGAAACAGTAACATAAGGAGGCAGAAGCCTTCAGCGTTTGTCGACGATGTTGCATACTAGGCTCGTTAACGAGGGTGTGTCTCGTCAATGAGAAGATGCCGAGAGGATGTTTTGGGCGACTCTGAAACTCATTGACGAAGGGGAGAGTTCATCAACGAATTGCCTCTTGACCTCATCGACGAGGTGACGTGGCTCGTCGATGAAGCTCATAGTATAAATAGTGCAAAACTTGGTTTTACATAGAAAAAATCGGCAGAAAACATTTTCTCTCTCCTCCTTACGGGTTCTCTCTCCTCTCTCTTTGATTTCGGCTCCATCGTTTGCCGAATCGACGATTTGAGGTCACCACAATACTCCTAGGGAAGTTCTCTCCAAGTCTGTCGGAGCAGATCGTCGGTAGAATAGAGTTGAAATTCATCCCTAATTTAAGGTAAGACTTTTTATGCCAAATTTGGTCTTACCGTAGTTATAGAGAATGTTATTCACAGAAAAATACTGAAGTTTAGTTCTGGGAGTTATCATTTTCAGGGTGTTAAATGGGGAACCCTGCGAATGCAGGACGAGCATATTTTTAGGGGATTTATTTTCAGTATCAGGTAAGAGAATAAACTAAAGTAGTCATTTTCCATGAAAATTATTATTAATTAGAAGAATTATGTTCAGGAAAGCATGTATTATTTTTGTATATTATTTAGAATATGCATATTTGGGAAAATACTGCTATGATGTAGAAATGTACATATATATATATATATATATATATATATATATGTATGAAATGCCATAAATTATAATTTTAGAATGGAATGTACGGTGTATTCAGCATTGTGCGGCATGAATATTATTTTACATGAAAAATATTTTGTTATGGTTATTTTACGTATAAAGCATGTTTTAGAAATTATGAAGTAATACGGTACATTATGGTTTCAAAATTCATAATAAATGAATTATTTATTCAGAACAATATTTATGAGATGTTCAGTGCAAGGCCGTGGTTGATAGTCGGCGCAAGGCCATGTACATGTATGATATTGGTGCAAGGCCACAAATATGAAAGTAAACGGCGCAAGGCCGTATGTATTTACGTTATTACAGAAATTGCTATCAACCTTTTTATGATAAACTGTATATTATCAGTATTATGTATTATCAAAACCCATATGATAGTTTAGTTCAGTTACAAAAGCACAGTACCGTAGCTATACAAATCAGATTACTATGTTCAGATTTGTGCTAACCGCCCCACGAGGGGGTGGGAAATGGATAGTCGATGTGGCTTTCAGTGTAGAGTTGTAGACGTCCACCTGACAGTCTGGACTAGGGTGTGGAGGGCCCATCGTACTTACAGACATTTTTAACTCGGCAGTGGTCGGCCAGCCATTATCGGGTCTCGCCTTCGAGCTGCACAACCCGTCATGGGGGGTAATACATGACATCGGCTAGCTATACATCTTAGGTAAATTTTCAGTATTATCATTAGTTATACCAGATAGTTCATGAACCGTATGATTTATTAGAAATATGAAAGTATATGTTTACGCAGTTATTAAATGATTAATGTTTTCTGGTATGCAAAATGTATTGTATATCTATATTAACATTAAATATTCATGTTGCCATACAACTGTATTTAGTTTATTTTCCCTTACTGAGAAGTGTCTCACCCCCCAAACTTAAATGATTTTCAGGAAACCAAGAAGGACCTGTAGATCGAGGCCGCCGTTGAGTTAGTACAGTACTGCCCCACTAGGAGGGTAGGTTTTGATCTAGGAATAGTAGATTGGTATTGTGAGTTCCTAGATATATTTATATTCTACATTTTTTTGGAGATTGTACATAAACACAGTGTTTTGGATTATAATTAACTCTGGTATTATGTATTTTGTGGTTATGAGAATGTGATTTTCATTTACTGCTACTTAGGTTTTCGTTGTGAATGTTAGAGGTGTCCCCATTACCCTTGGGTTCGAGTTGACCTTATTATTAAGTATGCTTTATTATATGATTAGATAAGCAGGTCATTACAGTAAGTGCAATGGATTTACCTAAGACTTCGGTAGTGGTTACCGACTCCCCTTTAACCAAATTGGCGTAGAAAAATTTTACAAGTTTAGGAAAATGGCCTTTGGCTTGGTAAGTAATGAAAATTTTCCAACCAAGATTCCTAAACATGGGTAGGATGTTGGGAAAATCTTCTTCAAAAAATGAAATATCAAGAATTCTACCAAGAATTGGATCCATCGAATGAAGATGATCTTTATATAAATGCTTAGCATGAGGAGTGATAGGCCATTGCTCGATTGACGAATCATTATCTGCTGGTGTTGAAGTCTTACGCCTAACCGTCTTCATTCTAGGCATCGTGAATTCAAAACTAAATGGTAAAACCCTAGATTTTTATAAGGGAGTGATGTAGGGTGATGAGTTTCAAAGGTTAATCTGTGATTTTTGAAGTGTAGGTGCACTGAAGATCAAAGGAGAATGAAGAGAAAGGAGGAGCAAACTAGGGTCAGTTAGCTAGAGGCTTGAAATTTTAGAGTTTGCGTACTATTCGTATTTAAAATCCCGTTAGTCAATTGACTAAACTCGAGGTCAGTCGCCTGACATCTAGCATATTTTAATATTTTTTCAGATAGTATATTAGTCGACTGAGGATTAAGGGTCAGTCGCCTTACCTTGCTCATCCTTAAAAATTGATAAATTTAGAAAGGGATCAGTTGACTGGGGCTTAAGGCTCAGTTGCCTGACCTCACCTATCTTTCAAAATTTCTTTTATCACTCATCATGTATCCTTCTAAGCAACTTCTCTTTTGCGTCATAAGCCAAGTTCTCTTCTTATAGATATAAATCTATCTTCTGGAAGAGGTTTGGTAAAAATATCCGCCTATTGGTCACTTGTATTAACAAATTCAAGTATGATATCTTCTTTTTGCACATGATCTCTTAAAAAGTGATGTCTTATGTCTATATGCTTGGTTCTTAAGTGTAATAAAGGATTTTTTAGAGATGTTAACTGCACTTGTATTGTCACACTTTATAGGAATTGCTGAATACTCTAAATTAAAATCTTTTAATTGTTGTTTCATATAGAGTGTTTGTGCACAACAACTACCTGCTGCCATATACTCAGCTTCAGCGGTAGACAAAGTAATGGAATTTTGTTTCTTAGAGAACCAAGAGACAAGAGACCGTCCTAGAAAGTGACAATTCCCACTTGTGCTTTTTCTATCAATCTTACATCTAGCATAAACAACATCCGAATAACTGATCATCTCAAAGTCGGTGTCCTTAGGATACCATAGACCTAAGTCAATAGTACCTATCAAGTATCTTAAATTCTTTTTACGGCTATTTGGTGAGATTCCTTTGGGGCTGACTGAAATCGGGCACATATGCATATACTAAACATTATATCTGGTCTACTAGCTGTCAAATATAGTAGAATTCCTATCATGCCACGGTAATACTTCATATCTACTGGTTTTCCCTTTCCATCTTTGTCAAGACTTATGGATGTACTCATTGGAGTTTTAATAGGCTTGCTACTTTCCATGTCAAACTTCTTAAGCATGTCCCTTATGTACTTAGATTGATTTATGAAAGTTTCATTTTTGGCTTGCTTAATTTGAAGTCTTAAGAAGTAATTTAATTCTTCCATCATACTCATTTCAAATTCTTCTTGCATACATTTGACAAAGTCTTTACATAGTTCTTCATTTGTAGTTCCAGAAATAATATCATCCACATAGATTTGAATGATAAACATATCTTTATTTTTAGTTTTAATAAACAATGTGCTATCTATTTTCCTCTAGAAAATCCCTTTTCTAGTAAAAATCTATGCAACCTTTCATACCAAGCCCTAGGGGCTTGTTTCAACCTATATAAAGCTTTTTTTAACCTAAACACATGATCAGGATTATGGATATCCTCAAATCCTAGAGGTTGTGCCACATAGACTTCTTCATTTATATATCCATTTAGGAAAGCACTCTTTACATCCATTTGGTATAGTTTAAATTCTTTGTGAGATGCATATGCTAATAATATTCTTATGGCTTCCATTCTAGCTACGGGAGTAAAGGTCTCATCGTAGTCTATTCCTTCTTCTTAATTATATCCTTGAACCACTAGTCTGGTTTTATTTCATACTACAATACCATTTTCATCTTTTTTATTCCTAAATACCCATTTTGTTCCAATTATTGAATGATAATCGGATCTAGGAACTAATTTTCATACTTTATTTCTTTCAAATTGATTTAACTCTTCTTGCATAGCACCTATCAATGAATCATCACTTAAAACTTCTTAAAGATTCTTGGGTTCTTCTTGAGATAGGAATGCATAATAATTACATAGATTTTTCAATGAGGATCTAGTAGAGACACCACGTGAAGGTTCACCAATGATTTGGCCTTTTGGGTGATTCCATACAAACTTCCATTCTTTAGGTAGTTCGGAATTTTCTAAAGATTCATCATTTGGGGTTGATTTATTGTTCTCATTTTTGTCTTCTTTTATTTCTAAGTCTTCTAGTTTTTGTGTTGCTTTAGATTCCTTAATATCAATTGATTTAGGAAATGGATTTGCTTCATCAAATGCTACATTAACAAATTCTATAATTGTGAGTGTTCTTTTGTTGTAGACTATGAATGCCTTACTATTTAATGCTTATCTTAAGAATATTCCTTCATCTGATTTTGCATCAAATTTTCCTAAGTCATCTTTATTATTTAACACAAAACACTTGCATCCAAATACATGAAAATAAGATATATTAGGCCTTCTTCCTTTCTATAGTTCACATGGTCTCATGTCTATATTTGATCTTAAGGAAACTCTATTTATTACATAGCATGCGGTATTTACCGCTTCAGCCCGAAAGTACTTTGGTAAGTTATGTTCATTTAACATGGTTCTATCCATTTCTTGAAGAGTCCTTTTTTTCCTATCAACAACTCCATTTTGTTGTAGAGTTCTTGGTGCTGAAAAATTGTGATTTATTCCATGTTCATTACAAAAATTATCAACTTCTTTATTTTTAAATTCCCTTCTTGATCACTTCTAATATTTAAAATTCTATATCCTTTTTCGTTTTGGAGCTTCTTGCATAAGTTAATTAGTATCTTGGAAGCTTCATCTTTGGAGGCTAAGAAAAGTACCGAGGTAAACTTGGAGTAGTCATCAACAATGAAAAAAGCATCATGCTTTCCTCCTAGATTTTGACTTCTAGTAGGGCCAAATAAATTTAAGTGAATAAGCTCTAAGGGCCTACTAGTGGAAATATGTTTCTTTCTTTTAAAGCTAGTCTTAGTTTGCTTTCCAAGTTGGCATGCATCGCAAATTTTTTCTTTTACAAACTTAGTACTGGGTAGAACTTTGACTAAGTTTTTCTTAACTAGTTTAGAAATGTTGGAATTGGTGTATTCCTAGGAGAGGGGGGTGAATTGGGTATTTTAAAATTTTCTTCCTAGGCCAACTAACCAGCAGCAGTATAGCACAACCTAGGGTTTGTCTAAAGCACATACCAATTCAACAGATAAACTACTGAGCAGATATATAAGCAATTAAAGCCATCTTAGTATATCAAACATTCAGAGTAATAAATATCAACATACAGGTGCAGAAAGTAAATTTCAAAAAATAAAATTGACACTAGATATATTATCGAGATTTGGCCAATACTGCCTACGTCCTCGCCTCAAGCTCACAAGTAAGAGGATTTCACTAAGTTTGCTCACTTGCGGGTGGAGCGACACCGTTTACAACCTCCCTATCCTTACTGAGCAAAAGAATACCCCAGGTCAGATTAACAGGGCTGACCTTAACCTTTACAACACCTTACTAGGATAGTGCACCTAGTTCTCCTAACTGGCTCTGAACTAGTTCGGTACTCTCCTAACCGAGTCTGAGCAATTCGAGACCATTCACAGGGCTAGTCTCCCTTTTCCGACCACCCATTGGGAATACAACAGATATTCAAATAATTTTTGTGTACAAGAAAATGCTTCTACTACAAGCAGATGTGTACAACAATAAGCACAACTACACTCATGTATGATATGCAAATAAGCTCAATGTGAGAATGTGATTTTCATAAAAATAATCTTTGAATAAAAATGTGCATGATGAGTGCTCAAAGATTTTATGCCCAAATAAGAAATTTCTCCAAAAAATATTTTTCTAAATAAGGTGCTGGAGAATTTAGGGTTTATGGCTCAAAAATATTTTCACAACATGAACAAATGAGCCTTTGAATCTTGCAATGGATGTGCAAGATTCACAAATAAATAATATTAACTCCCAAGAATATTTATCAAATGAAATATGTGGGAGAAACTAAAATAATACTCTCAAAATAATATATAAAAGATATATGTAGGATGAGAGTAAAAATTATTTAGATTTACAAAACAAAAGCCCAAAGTATGTTTAAAGCAAAGCTCTCTAAAAGATTTAACAAAAGAATTAACAGAGTATATGTTGTTGAGTATAAAATTTAAGAGAGTTTTTGGGCTAATCAACTTGCTAATTATGAGTAATGAGGGGGGTATATATAAAGTTGGGCAAAAATATAACCGTTGGGGACACATTGGGAATTTTTAGAAAAGATTATTTAATTTTTAAGCACGTTTAGGCGTTTAAAAAATGGTTGACCTGAGAGGTTCGGTCAACCATGGCCAATGTTCAGTCGACCACTTTATTAGTTTGGTCAACCGAGGCAATTTTGAACCATGGATTTGGTCGACTGTCTCAGGGCGATTTTGAACCCTTCATAGGCTCGGTTAACCAAGTTAGAGGTTTGGTCTGCCAAACTTTGAATTTCACTTGACCGAGCTCATTTTGAACTGCAGGTTCGGTTGGCTAGGGAAGGTAGAAAAAGGTACTTTTGAAGTTTGGTTGATTGAGGAAGCTCTGTTAAAAAATAGGTCAATAGACTGAGCCAAGTCAAATATTTGACTTCTACTCGTTCGGTCGACCAAAGCGTTTATAAAATAGATTGGTCAGTCGATTGAGACTTAGTCAAATTGTTGACTTTATGGCCTATGGTTTGTTCAGTCAACTAGGCTTTTAAATTTGACCCTAACCAAATAGTTATTTAAGAAAAGAGTTTCTATGAGAAGTGCTAGTCCCTAGGGTCAATCTACGGCCATCTTGAGCTTATTTTCCATTTCATGCATGTCATACATTATTACAGACCAAAATATAAACTAAATGCAATACAATAAAATTAAATGTCTTTTTCTTGATCTTTTGCTCTTCACTTCATGGAGTACGCTAGGTGTATGTGCATTAAGATTCATCTTGGCCTCCATTTCTCTTAATCCTTATGTGTGTGCTGAAATATGAACCTGTCATCAAACTAAATACACACATAGATACAAATGCTTTGTCAACATCAAAACAGGAATCGGACTTAAAAAGCCAACAAGAAACTAAATCCATACTTGCATGTCCAAGTCTCCTATGCCACAGCCAGCTTGCTTCATTCATAGCAATCATGCAAGTGACTTCTTGAGAGGTCAAGTTTTCAAAGTTTATGCAGTACACATTATCAACTCTTTTTGCAATGGAAAAGATTTTATTCTTATCTTTGTTTTCAACTATGCATTTGTCTTGTTTAAAGATTATTTTGAATCCTTTATCACTTAGTTGACTAATGTTGAGTAGATTATGTTTTAATCCATCTACTGGTAAGACTTCATCAATAGTCAAGTATGGGTCTTTACCTACTTTTCCGATACCGATTATCTTACCTTTGGCATTGTCTCCAAAAGTGACACATCCACCATCCTTAAGCATTAATGTCATGAACTTGGATTTATCTTCGGTCATGTGTCTTGAACACCCACTATCCAAGTACTATTTGTCTTTTGATGGAGTGGTTCTAAAGTGTAGTGACCTAGAAAATAATAAGAATAAGGAAATAAAGAAAAAAAGGGATTTTTGGTTTGGTATGGACCAAACAATCGACAGTTTGGTCGGGGTGCAGAAAAATCGTCGACGGTTTTGTAGTTACCACTGTCAGGTAAATGGGTAAATGATTAAAATGGTTTGGTTAAAGTGCAAACCGCCAATGGTTTTCTGAGAGCCAAAGAAAACCATCGACGGTTTTTCCCAGGGACAGAACACTATTAAGGGCTGTATGTCATTTTTATTTTAAAATTACAAAAACTCTCTCTCTCTCTCTCTCTCTCTCTCAGAAGGTTGCAAAACCTCTCCCTCTCTCTCTCCTCATTTTCTCACCCTAAACTTGCCCCATCGATGATCAGACTTCTTATCTAACACCAAGCGGCAATCCTCGTCAATTTGACCAGAGTAGAATTATGTTTTGAGAATCTCAAGAACCACTCCAAAACTAGGGTAAGGGAGATGTTTTTAATTTTAATGAGTTATTTGAGTTAAGAGGACTTAGTAATGTTTGGTTGTTATTCATTCTGGGGTCAAACTGATAAAATTAGAAATTTTGGAATGCATAACTAGGTAGGATCCCTGCAAGCATTCCCTCAGGAAATTAGCCTTGGGAAATTAGGTAGGGGTGATAAACACTTAACTATTTGGAATTTCATTGATGAAATGGAATGTGTGAGCCTAAGAAAATGTGATTTTAGGGTTTTAGAGTTTCAAATGCCATGCGCGTGAATTTAAGAAGTTTGGCAAGCCTCTTAGTAATCAAGTAAGGGAATAGGTTATGCCATTTATTTTAGAAATTTTTACTAGAAAAATATTTTATATATATATATATATATATATATATATATATATATATATAAGTGTTGTGCTTTCAGAATATGATTTTTGGATAATTTAGAAGTTTGACATTGTGGGTATGAAATTATGTATTTTTAGAAAAATTCAGGAATTGGGATTTCAAGAAGAATTCTATAGATTAGATATATTTATTATACAGCGGAAAAATACAAATTATAGAATATGAGTTTTATTTAATTGCATGGCATGAAAAATATCAATTTAGTAAAGAGTTTTACACAGTTTTTATAGAACCATGATTATATAGTTTTTATAGAACCATGATTATATAGTTTTTTATAGAACCATGATTATATAGTTTTTTTATAGAACCATGATTATACAGTTTTTACAAAATCATTATTATACAGTTTTACAGAACCATGATTATTCAGATATTACAGAACCATGAAATACAGATATTAAAGAATCATGGTGTTGCAGATATTATAGAATCATGATTATTTCAGTTACACAGAATCATGGTAAAGTAGTAATATACAGACATAGTATTATATAGTATTAGATCCCGGATGAACAAGAACAGATTACAGAGCATGGTACCGTCGCTAATACAGTATAGATAGTGCAACCACACATCTCAAATAAAGTCTGGAATGATAGTCGATTGTGCGTAGAGGATAGACGAAAAGCTCCCTGGTAGTTAGGAACATGTTGAGTGGGTCAATCGTACTATAAAGGTTTACAGTTTGACTTAGCCTGGTAGACCAGCCATAGTTAAGTCCAACCTACGGCCACACAACCCGAGCATGCGAGGTTAATTCATGCATACATTTATCCATCTAGGGAAGTTTTCATAGTTTTATATGCATGTAGATTTACAGAAATCAAGATTTGTCTATTATAGCTAAAAGTATGATTAAATAGAAAATTTAGAAACACTTGTATTTTAAGTGACATAGGTGTGAGTTATGATATGCCTTACCCTAAAATGTTATCTCAGTTACAACTTGATTAGTAAATGTATTATTCATGAAAACTCATTTGCCACACACTGGTAATAACATATTTCGTCTTACTGAGAAGTGTCTCACCCCAAAAATTCAACCGTTTTAGGAAATCTAGATCGACGTGTGGAGCTAGCTCCGAGATAGAGGAGACTTTAGCACTGCCCTAACTGTAGGGTAAGTGTTATATTGGGAGATGTAATTTGAGTAGTCCCTAAGAGTTCTTGTGGATTTATGGGAAATACTGAAACTCTGGTATTTTAAATAAGGTTAAAGTATTTTTATGTTTTCTGCTATATAAATGGTATGTTTTATAAGTAGGTATCCTCGGTACCACTTTGTGTCTGGGATGTTATAGTGAGAATCATTATAGGTATCAGAGTCATAAATGTTGTTTCAAAAAGAATATATATAAAAAAAAAATGGTAGTAACTTTGGGGTTGTTACAAGTTTGGTATCAGAGCCTAGGTTGTTAGGTTATGTAGACTTTAGTGTACAACGGAAAACAATATTATAGTATAGGAATGGATTTTGATGAGGTTAAAAATGGGTAGATTGAGATTTTATAAAGTCAATGTGGGAGATTAGGATGAGAATTTTGGGTTTTGTCTCACAGTTTGGACGTAGAAACTTCGGGCTTGTTCCTGTGATTTTCATGGGGTGACGATTTCAAAAAACTCATGATAGGCTATCGTCGATTCTTGTTTCTGAATGGTAAAACTGAGCCTTAAATTAGCAGATTGATGGTATGAAGATATGTTATGATTCTTAGTTAGATTAATATAAGAATTGTATTATGAAGTTTGGATTCTCAGATTATTCTCATCTTAATTGTAGGATTGACCTTGGAAATAGCAATGCACACGTCGGTGATGGTAGTGATGCAGGGCCTTCCAGTATGGGTGGTGGTGACTCTGACCAGGTGCTACGTAGTGTAGCACAGCAGGTGATGGTAGAAATTGCACAGAATAGTAGAGAAAAGGGCTACCCACCAATTGATTAGGATTGCACGATCTAGCAATTCACGGGCATGCATCCTCCGACATTCTCAAGGGAAGCCAACCCCGAAATTACTGAAAACTAGATATAGGAAATCTAGAAAATACTAACGGTGCTGCACTGTAATGATGATCAGAGGGTCCTTTATGCCATGTATAGGTTGAGGTCGAGAGGTGGTTGAAAACTATGAGATTGCTTGAGGAGCAGAGGCTGGTACCAATAGACATGACCTGGTGTCGATTTAAAAAAAATTTCTTTGACCAATACTGCCCCGCCACCATCAAAGAAGCAAAAGTGGAGGAATTCTTGAACTTGACCCAGGGGCATTTGACGATTCAGTAGTACGCGGCAAAATTTATTGAGCTGTCACGTTTTGCCCTGTATATTATCCCAGACGAGGCTAAGAAGGTAAAGAAGTTTGAGAGGGGTTTGAGGCAAGAAATCTATGAACATGTGGCCATTTTAAAAGTGCAGGATTTTTCAAAATTGGTAGACTGGGCCGCTGTATAGAGGAGAGTAGGCAGAGGGGTATTGGGACACAGAGTCAGAGAAAGAGGCCTATGTCTCTTGGATTTCAAGCGGGTTCCAGTTTGGGCCCATGGAGGGAAGACGGATACGGTGGAGGTTAGAGGTAGGTGATGGGAAATCATAGGTATCAGGGCGAGCAAATTTATTTTATCTACCCTAGATGCGGTAAAAGGAACGTGGGAGAATGTCATGTGGGAGAGAATGTTTATTATCAGTGTGGGAGACCTGAACACATTACACGAGTAAGTCATGGGCCGTTGATCAATGCACCAGCTCCTAAACCATTCCGAGGGAATAATCTGCCACCCCAAGGAGGCCAACCGAGGAACACCGCCCCAGCGAGGGTCTCTGTGTTGACGACGGGAGACGCTGAGGTTGCGGGTGATATGGTGACAGGTACCATTAATATGCTTTCAATTAAAGCTATAGTTTTATTTGACTTAGGGGCCACACTTCTTTCATGTCTTTATGGTACATCAAATTATAGAAACTCAGCTCTTAGACACTGAGTTGTTAGTAGCTACATTGACAGGGTCAATAATGAGGTTTAGAAGGGTGCTTAAAAGTTATCCAATGGACATTCAGGGAAGAGTGTTACCAGCTGATCTCATAGTATTAGATATGCAGGGGTTTGATATGATTTTGGGTATGGACTGGCTAGCAGCTAATTGCGCTAATATTGATTGTTATCAGAAAAAGGTGATATTCAAGCCTCCTGGAGAGCAGGAGTTCAGATTCATGGGGTCTTGTGTGCATTCCTCACCACAGTTGGTGTCAGCTATTCAAGTGAGGAGACTACTTCAGGACGGTTGCCAGGGATACATTGCTTGTATAAAAGAAATGCCATAGGGAGAATTGAAACTTACTTATATTCCAGTAGTCAAAGAATTTTCAGATGTTTTTCCAAAGGAATTACTTGGTTTACCATTGTAACGTGAAATTGAGTTTGCGGTTGATTTACTTCCAAGGATGGCACCGATTTCTAAAGCACCCTATAGAATGGCTCCAACTGAATTGAAAGAACTGAAAGACCAGTGCAGGAATTATTAGATAAAGGGTTTATCAGGCCTAATGTATCACCCTGGGAGTGCTAGTTGTATTTGTTAAGAAGAAAGAGGGGACAATAAGGATGTGTATAGACTACAGAGAAATAAATAAAGTGATAGTTAAGAATAAGTATCCTCTTACCCATATTTATGACTTATTTGATCAGCTCCAGGGAACCCTGGGTCTATTCTAAGATTGATCTTCGGTCAGGATACCATCAGGTAAGCATTAAAATAGAAAATGTTCCAAAGACAGCCTTCCGAACTAGGTATGGCCACTATGAGTTTTTGGTTATGCCCTTTGGATTGACCAATGCACCAGCAACGTTTATGGACCTACTGAAAAGGGTATTGCACTAGTATTTGGACTCGTTTGTTGTTATTTTTATTGATGATATTCTAGTCTACTCAAAAAGTTTTGAGGAGCACGAAGATTATCTAAGGATGGTGCTGCAGGTGTTGAGAGAAAAGAAGTTGTACGCTAAGTTTAAGAAATGTGAATTCTGGCTGAAGGAGATTACCTTCCTTAGATATGTGATCTTCGGGGATAGTATTTCGGTAGATCCAATCAATATAGAAGCGATGATGAATTAGTCGAGACCGAGGAATGTTTAGGAGATTATAAGTTTCTTGGGTATGGAGGGATACTACCGGAGGTTTGTAGAAGGTTTTTCCAAATTATCAGGTCCTCTAACACAACTCACGAGGAAAAATGTGAAGTTCAAGTGGACTGATGAATGTGAGCAGAGCTTTCAGAAGTTGAAGCAGCGACTCGTAACCCCACCAATTTTGACCATTCCATCAGGGGATGGAGATTATGTGATCTACAGAGACGCGTCTCTGAGAGGACTTGTGTGTGTATTGATGTAGCAAGGAAAGGTTGTGGCATACACTTCTTGGCAACTCAAGGAATATGAAAAGAACTATCTGATGCAAGATTTAGAGTTAGATGCAATGGTGTACGCCTTAAAGATCTAGAGGCTTTATCTGTATGGTGGGAAATGTGAGATCTTTATAGATCATAAAAGTTTGAAATATTTCTTCACACAGAAAGAGTTGAATATGAGGCAGAGGAGATGATTGGATTTAATTAAAGATTACGACTATACCATCAGTTACCACCCAGGGAACGCAAATTTGATAGTCGATGCCTTGAGTCAGAAATCAGGCAGTGCCTTAATGTCAGCAGTGGTGATGCAGCATCAGATTAGAATGGGTTTGGAAAGGCTTGGGGTGGAGCTGGTAGAGGTGGATCACTAGGCATTTATTACTAGTCTAGTACTTCTGTTGACTTTACTGGAGAAAATTAAGATCGCTCAGATGCACGACACAGAATTAGTAAAGATTAAAGATAGAGTACAGAGTTGACAGGGGGTTGATTTTAATATTTCTGATGATGGTACTCTGAGGTTTTGTACCATATTGTGCATACCCGTAGATGCTGAAATTAAAAGAAACATCTTGGAAGAAGTGAATTGATCCCTTCATACAGTGCACCTTGGAAGCACTAAAATGTACAAGGATCTTCGGGAGTCCTTTTGGTGGAGTAATATGAAGAAAGAGATAACTGAGCATGTAGAGCAGTGTTTGACATGCCAATAGGTAAAGACTGAGCACCAAAGACCGGCGAGACAATTGGAGCCACTCCACATTCATGAGTGGAAGTGGGAACATATTTTTATGGATTTTGTTACAGGGTTACCACCGACATTGCATGGACAGGACGCCATCTGGGTGGTCATGGACCGATTAACAAAGATTGCCCATTTCTTTCCCATCAGAGTTAACTACTCCTTGAACAGACTAGAAGAATTGTACATACAGGAGATAGTTAGATTGCATGGTGTGCTGGTGTCCATTGTATCATATAGAGACCCATGATTCACATCGTAGTTTTGGAAGAGTTTGCAAAGGGTCATGGGTTCTCAGTTGACGTTCAGCACAACATTTCATCCTCACACAAATGGTCAGACGGAGAGGATGATACAGACACTAGAGGATATGCTACGAGCTTGTGTGCTGGATTTTAGGGGTAGTTGGGTACAATTTATGCCACTAGTAGAATTTGCTTATTATAGTAGTTACCAAGCCCCCATTGGGATGACACCATATGAGGCGCTATATGGTAGGAGGTGCCGATCCTCGTTATAGTGGGATGAAATCGGTGAAAGATAGATTTTAGGACCAGAGTTAATCCAGAAGACTCATGATAAAGTCAGACTTATTAGAGACAGAATCCGAATAGCTCAGAGTTGACAGAAGAGTTATGCAGATACTCGCCAGCGAGAGTTGGAATTTGGTGCGAGAGATCATGTATTTTTGAAAGTTGCACCGGTAAAAAGGGTGATGATGTTTGGAAGGAAAAGTAAGCTGAGCCCTAGGTACATTGGACCATTCTAGATACTTGAAAAAGTGGGTCCGATTGCCTATAGGTTAGCCTTACCACTAGTTCTATCTAGAATTCATGACATATTCCACGTATCCATGTTGAGGAAATACGTCTCAGATCCCTCTCATGTGATTAGTTATAAGGCACTGGAGCTTGGTGATGCCTTGTCTTATGAAGAAGTGTCAGTGCAAATTTTATTTAGAAAGGAACAGGAACTACGCACAAAGAAAATTACACTGGTGAAAGTACTATGACACGACCATGCAGTTGAGGAGGCTTCATGGGAATTAGAGGAACAGATGCACCAGAGATATCCACACCTATTCAGTGGAGCTCAGGGTTAAACTATTAAGAATAAAAGTAAATGACAATGTATGTAATTTGATTTGTATAGTGTAGGGTAGGATAGATAGTGTTTTTGGTCTTAGGTTATAAATGGTTTTGGGAGACTTTTCTTTTTATTTAAATGTTTGTAATCTCCTAAAACCCTCTCTTGTAACCACGGTATTCATGTGCCATAAGTGAGGGTAATTAATAAAATTGTAATGTTTTTCTTTAAGGTTAGAAATGTGATAGATAGCAAATTTCGAGGACTAAATTTTAGAAGGAGGGAGAATGTAGTGACCCAGAAAATAATAAAAATAAGGAAATTAAGAAAAAGGGGATTTTTTGTTAGGTATGGACCAAATCGTCGACAGTTTGGTGGGGGTGCAGAAAAACCGTCGATGGTTTTGTAGTGACCGCAGTCGAGTAAAACGGTAAACGGTTAAAATGGTTTGGTTAAAGACCAAACTGTCGACAGTTTTCTGAGAGCCAAAGAAAATCGTCGACGGTTTTTGACAGGGACATAACACTATTTAGGGGCTGCATGTCATTTTTATTTTAAAATTAGAAACTTTCTCTCTCTCTCTCTCTCTCTCTCTCTCTCACAAGGCTATGAAACCTCTCCCTCTCTCTCCTCATTTTCTCACTCTAAACTCGCCCCATCGATGATTAGACTTCATATCTAACACCTAACAACGATCCTCGTCAATTTTCCCAGAGCAGAATTATGTTTTGAGGATCCTGGGCACCACTCCAAAACTAGGGTAAGGGAGATGTTTTTAATTTTAATAAGTTATTTGAGTTAAGGTGACTTAGTAATGTTCGATTTCATTCATTCTAGGGTCGAACTGATAAAATTAGAAATTTTGAAATATAGGGTTTTGTGCGAGTGCCGCATGCACTGGGTTAGGATCCCTGTGAGCATTCCCTCAGGAAATTAGGTAGGGGTGATAAATACTTAACTATTTGGAATTTCATTGATGAAACGAAATGTGTCAGCCTGAGAAAATATGATTTCAGGGTTTTGGAGTTTCGAACACCGCGAGCGTGAATTTAAGAAGTTTGGCAAGCCTCTCAGTAATC
This sequence comes from Malania oleifera, assembly GCF_029873635.1. NCBI lineage: Eukaryota > Viridiplantae > Streptophyta > Magnoliopsida > Santalales > Ximeniaceae > Malania > Malania oleifera. The sequence continues at coordinate 57,227,356 of NC_080424.1, read as the reverse complement.
AAGTAAAGGAAATATGTTATGCCATTTAGTTTAGAAATTTTTACTAGTAAAATATAATATATATATATATATATATGTATAGTTATATGTTTTCAGAATATGATTTTTGGATAATTTAGAAGTATGACATTATGAGTATGAAATTATGTATTTTCAGAAAAATTCAGGAATCTGGATTTTAGGAAAATTCTACAGATTAGATATATTTCTTATACAGCGGAAAAATACAAACTATAGAATATGAGTTTTATTTAATTGTGTGACATGAGAAATATCAGTTTAGCACAAAGTTTTACACAGCTTTTATAGAACCAAAATTATACAATTTTTACAGAACCATAATTATACAGTTTTTACAGAACCATGATTATACAGTTTTTACAAAATCATGATTATACAATTTTTACAGAACCATGATTATTCAGATATTACAGAACCATGAAATATAGATATTACAGAATCATGGTGTTACAGATATTATAGAATCATGGTTATTTCAGCTGTACAGAATCATGGTAAAATAGTAATATATAGACATAGTATATTATATAGTATCCGATCCCTGATGGACCAAAACAGATTACAAAGCACAGTATCGTAGCTAATATAGTATAGATAGTGCAACCACATATCTCAAATAGTGTATGGAATGATAATCGATTGTGCCTAGAGGAGAGGTGACGAGCTCCCTAGCAATCAGGACCAAGTTAAGTGGGCCAATCGTACTATAGAGGTTTATACTTTGACTTAGCCTGGTAGGCCAGCCAAAGTTAAGTCCAGCCCACAGGCCGCACAACCTGAGCATTCAAGATCAATTCATGCATATAGTTATCCATCTAGGGAAGTTTTCACAGTTATATATGTATGTAGATTTACAGAAATCAAGATTTATCTATTATAGCTAAAAGTATGATTAAATAGAAAATTTAGAAAAACTTGTATTTTAAGTGACATAGGTGTAAGTTATGATATGCCTTACCCTAAAATGTTATCTCAGTTACAACTTGAATAGTAAATGTCTTATTCATGTAAACTCATTTTCCACACACTGGTAATAACATATTTCATCGTACTGAGAAGTGTCTCACCTCTGAAATTCAATTTTCATATTCCCCAAGTTACTTGGAGTGTTTCCCAAGTTTTCATGAAGTTTGGGGTTCAAGCAATCTATTTTGGAAACTTTTGTTAGTCGACAGGACTATTGAGGTCAGTTGCCTAATCTTTTAAAAACTAGCGAAGATTCAAAGTCAAAATGGGATCAATCGCCTTGACTCATAGGGTTAGTCAACTGGGCCTATTTTGTTTCCTAATTTATTTTAGCATAAAAAGGCCAGTTGCCTGACCAGAACAAATAAGTCACTTGATTGAGCAACATTTCTATTGACCTTATGGGTCATTCCCAATTTTGATAATGACAAATACTCTTAGTATTTAATGTCTATCTAGTTTGTGTGCAGCTTTATAATAGCAAACCAATTTATGGCACATGAAGACTTGAAGATTAAAGACCCTAAAGACTTATTGTAATTTATATTTTGTGTAATTTGGGTTTGTAATAGTATCTAGGTATATGAGTCTGTAATAATCTCTGCATGTCATGCATGTAGGTTTTGTAAGCTCAAAATGACCGTAGAATGACCATAGGGGTTGAATGACCTTAGGGCACCTTTTAGTTGACCTTTGGTCAACCGACGCTAGGTTTTTGGTGTACTTAATAAAACCTTAGAAAAGACCCGAGGTCTCAGTACTTGCACAAAAGAAAGTCCCCAATATCACTTATAATATTTGGGAAAACAATTAAAGTGAAAATAAACCTAAAAGGCATAAAATGAGAGAGGTTGGGCAACCAAAACCCAGGAGTTCAAAACTCCTCGAGCGCCCGAACTGCAGGGAAGTCAGCGGGTTGACTTGGTTTCGGGCAACCGAACCTCTTTGAACGTATCTTCCTCGAGCACCCGAACCCGTGCCAGAGTGCTTTTCACCAACCCGGGCGATTGAACTGTACAGTTCAAAATGAGCCACGGGCGACCGAATACAAGAGTTCGGGTGACCAAACCTAGGACCGGGCACCCGAAGTCATGAACAAAGGCTACTGACTTTGTTTCGGGCTGCCCTAGCATGACACGGGTGACTGAACTTATTTAAATAACTTTTAAAGTGGTGTCTGTTTGGGCGACTGAAGCATGGTTCAGCCACCTGAACCTCAGCGGGTTAAAACTATTTTAACTACGATAAAATTGGGTTAAGTTGGGTTAAGTGTGTTTAAACATTTTGAATCTTTTCTAATAATTCCCAACAAGTCCCAAGCGGTTATAATTTTACCCCTACCTATAAATATGAGTTCATTTGTGAGGATTAGTCAGAGATTAACCAAAATAATTAGCCAAAAATCCTCTCTTTTGAAAATACTCTTTTTGTCCAACTACTCTCAAATTTCTATTCCCTTGATACATTTTAGTATTGTGAGAGTATATTGGTTGTGCTAGTGTATATTAGGTATTGCTAATACTCCCAGTGTTCTTGTTTGATTGATTGATTTATTTTTGGGGAGTTAGCAAAGTTTATCCCACAGATTTGAATATAATAAATCTTGTGTTGGGATAAACTCAGTAGCTTAAGGATCTTTGCATTGTCATTGCAAGATTCTTATAGCTTTACTTTTGTTGTGCAAATATTTTTACAAGCTATAATATTTTTCAAACTACTCTTGTGCTCATTACATTGAAGGAAAATCTTTTGAGCTAGTTTGAATACTTGATTAACATCTTTGAAACCCTGATTTTCTATTGAGATTTCATTTAACTTGTTTCAAAGATACAACTTGTTTAGAACACTCTTGAGCATATTAGCGATCATATCTTGTTGAGTGTGGCTTGCACAAAAATACACATCACTGAGCTTACATTTACCTACATTGTTGATGTGTATGTGATTGCGCCTATTAGGTACATATCTGCTTTACATGAAAGCATAATCACTGTACCAGTTGATTGTGATACTGTTGTATTCCAGACGTGGCCTGAGGGGGCTTGATCTAGCCCAGAAGGATCAGATTGGGGCTAGCCTTGTAAATTTGACCTAGGGTCTTCTTCGCCCCACACGGAGAATTTGTAAAGGTTGAGGTCAGCCCTATGCTAATTGACCTGGTTGTATTAGGTGCCGCTCCACCCGTTAAGTGAGCATTAGTGGAATCCTCAGGCTTATGAGTTAGAGGCGGGGACGTAGGCATAGTTGGCCAAACCCCGATAACATATCATGTGTCTATTTATATTTCCGTGCTTTATATTTACCACACATGTATGTTATTGTGTGAATGATGTGCATGACTTAAATTTCACATATTATACTTATCAGCGCATTTGAATAGATTGACCCTAGGTTGTGAATATACTATTGCTGAACTAGTTAAACCTAGGGGAGAAATTTTTAAACACCCAATTCACCCCCCTTCTTGAGAATACACCAAAGCTAACAATTTCGCATTTTTTTTATTTTCAAGATTTTGATTCTTCAATTTTTGAAAAACTTCAATGTAACTTAATTAAAGAACATTTTTCGGGGTTTTCAAAAATTAGTCTCTGAGTCAATAAAATATTCCTAAAAGCTTCATTCATTCATATTAAAATCGTTTGAAGTACTTACATGAGACTTCTTAAAAGATTATAACTTTCTAAGTGCTAAGTCTTCATGAATTTGCTTTTCTCTCAGTATCTTCACGTATTTGCTTTGACTTCCTTCATGTTTGACTTGTCTTTAAGCTTCAATAGTCTTTAGCTTCATAAGATCTTGCAGTATTAAGTCGAGCTTTTAAAAGACTTTGTCAAGTACTTGTTTTTGAACACTTGAGTCTTGAATCATCACTTAACTAAAGATGTTAAGTTCCTTTGCTTTGTTATGATCAAAACAATATTTTAAGCCTTGTAAGACCAACAATATCCCCCTTTTTGATGATGATTAATAAGGAGCAGATATGAGTAAGCCTTAATAAGACCCCCCCCCCTTTACAATAAACATCAACTTAACAATATTTGAAATATCACGATCATTTTCAATATCATGCTCATATATTTCATTTCATAGTTGAGCCAATATACATGTTTAGGTATACAGTGTCATGCTCAATTTTAGCCCAAAAATTCTCTCCTTATTGACAACAATCAAAAAGAGTAAGATAGGAAAAACATATAAATACCAAAGCAATGAACAACCATAAGCAAAAGTATAGATCCAATGAAGGCACAAAACAAAACTTTTGCATTCAGCATGCATAAAAAATATATATAGACAATAAGCCTTAAAGTAGCATGAAAAAATACAAAAGATTGTATATCAGAATTTTGGAAAATTTTCACTAATGAACATAAATCATGATATCATTACTTAACAAGTATAACTCCTCCTGAATCAAATGTATTTCATATTCAATAAATTCATAATTTCATTTTTGAAGGACAAACTGTAACGACCTACTATTTAATTGGTTTTTTTTTTTTTTTTTTACATACTATAAAATTCATAATGTTCTGATACCTACTAAACTAAACCAAACCATCAACCCAGACAACGAGAAGAGGAATCCATATAAACACAATCCAGAAAATACACAATACCAGAGTGTCTAAATATTCCATAAATATTACATATTTCACTGTACTCTCAAGAACTACTATTACTAATACCACGGCTAACAAAATTGTACCTAAAAAATACTCACCCTAAAAAAGGGCAGACCAACAGCTTCTCTATCTGTGAGCCTGCTCCGCTCGCCCAACTGGCTCACCTGAAAAAAAATAGTTCAACACTGGAATGAGTCAAAGCTCAGTAAGACGAAACATGCTATCACTAGTCTGTGGCTATTGAGATATGGATATGTAAAAATTAATCTGAGTTAAGAGTAGTACAAATAACTAAATCTGAAAATGTTGTTACTACATAACATATTATAAAACCTTTAACTACATAATTTAACATGTTAAACTGTATGAAGTTACTTTTCATAATAATACTACTATTTCGGAAAGTCTGATAATACTACAATATCTTAGAATATTTTCCTTGATGGTTGTATGTCATGATTTAACCCCTCATGACAGGGTTGTGCGGCCCGAAGGCTGGATTTACCCTGGCTGGCCTACCAGGATAAACCACTCTACTCCTCGGTCAGATCGGCCCTCCTCAACCCATATCTGATCAAGAGCCTGTCCACAACCAGGAATGATCGACCTCACACCACTTACTATCTGAGTTAAGTAGTTGCACTCTAAACTAAATATCTGTATATCTGTAGCTACGGTACCGTGCTTTGCTATCTGCTCCATCAGGGTATAATACTATATAATATGTTTCTATATACAACTAATTGTTTTACCATGATTTTGTAATAACTGTATAAACCATGACCCTGTAATAATCTGTAACTAGATCAACTATATTTTTCTGAGATAAACGGTAAATCTGTATGTCATGGTACTGTAAAACTATAAAATTTTGGTATTTTGAAAGATACTGTAAATGCATTTCACTATCTGTATATTCTGTAAAACATATTCCTCAAAATACTGTAAAAACATGTTTCTATACTGTATTCATGCTCTCATGCCACACAACAATTTAAAATATCTTAACATCAATAATAAATTGCATAAATTTCTGCTCTAAATAATAATTTGGTAAGAGCATAACCTTTATACTAAAATCATATTATTTCTATTCTGAATAATAATCCGATAAGAACATTAACTTCATACTAAAATCATACAAGGTTTTCCTAGCATAGCATGTTTCCCTTACCTAACTGTCGAAAAGCCCCTATCGTATACTGATCCTACACCCACAGAGCTTCCTATTCCTCACCCTGAAAATCACATTTGTCAGAACTAAATATCAATATTTCTTGGCCTATATCATTTCCTACAACTGCCAGAAGGCCAAAAACTGAATAAAAGACCTTACCCTGATTCTAGGGAGAAATTCGACTTAATCCAACCGATGATCCACCCCAGCAGACTTGAAGAGAACTCCTCCAGGAGCGTTGTGGTAGCCTCAGATAGTCAATCCAGTGACTGATGGGGCCGAAATGGAAGAGAGATGGAGGAGAGGCCATAGGGGAGAAAGAGGAGAGAGAACGGCGCTGAATTTGTGAATTAATCCGAAATTTTGCACTATTCATACTGCAAAAATCGTCAACATGCCACGTCACCTCGTCGACGAGTCCTATAAAGAGTTCATCGACGAATCTGCACCCTCATTGATGAACAGATTTCCCAAAAATCCTCTCTCGGTATCTTCTCGTCGACGAGATGGGACCTCATCGACGAGGTCCTAAAGAAACCTCGTTGACGAAACCCTTGTGTTCATCGATGAGGCCTAGAAAAATTTCTTGGGTTATTATATGCAAAATGCAATGTCATCGATGAACGCAAGTCTACTTCCTCCTTCTGTTTCTGTTTCTGTTTCCATTTCCTTTTCTCTTTATTATTTAAATAACATTATTCTTCGGGTTGTTACATTCTCCCCTCCTCATAAAATTTCATTTTCGAATCTTATTGTTCATATAATTCCTCCTTCTTAGAAGGCAAAACGGTCTACTTGTTTTATTACTTGCCCTTTCTTATGGCAGAGGAAAACCGTGATTGCATGGGTAGTCTTGGGAGATTACAACCATAAAAGAAAGTTCCCCTAAAACCAAAATACTACCCAATCTATACTCTACATTACAATTACACTGGACTCAACAAAATAAAATTACCATCCTAGCAAATACATCAATACTATAATTTATTGAACAAGTGGGGATATTTCTGTCTGATTTCATCTTCAAGATCCCATGAGGTTTCCTCAATCGTGTGGTTTCTCCATAGAACTTTTACTAGTGGTATTTTCTTGTTGCGCAGTTCTTGTTCTTTTCTATCTAAAATCTGTACTGGAGCTTCTTCATATGCTAAAGCCTCACTGACTTCCAGTTCTGCATGGCTGATGATATGGGAAGGATCTGGGACTTATTTCCTTAGCATAAAAACATGAAATACATCATGAACTCGAAATAGAGATGGCAATAAAGCTAGCCGATAGGCTACTGACCCAATCTTCTCAAGTATCTTAAATGGGCCAATAAACCTAGGGCCGACTTACCCTTCTTCCCAAATCTCAAGATCCCTTTCTGTGGAGTTATTCTCAGAAACACATGATCACCCACTTCAAATTCCAGTTTTCGGCGGCGAGTATCCGCTTAGCTTTTCTGTCGACTCTGCGCTGCATTGATCCCGTCTCAAATAAGTTAGACTTTATCACACGCTTGCTGAATTATCTCTGGACCCAAAAATCGTCTTTAACCTACTTCATCCCAGAAAAGAGGATATTAGAATCTCCTACAATATAATGCCTCGTAGGGTGTCATGTCGATGCTAGTCTGATAACTGTTATTATAAGCAAATTCAACTAGCGGCAAAAATTGAATCCAGCTACCTCCAAAGTCTAGCACACAGGCACAAAGCATATCTTCTAATATCTAGATTGTCCTCTCAGTCTGACCATTAGTTTGAGGGTGGAAAGCAGTATTGAATGATAATTGAGTCCCCAAAGCCTCTTGCAGACTCTTCCAAAATTGTGATGTAAACCGAGGGTCACGGTCTGAGACTATGGATAATGGCACTCCATGGGGTCGAACAATCTCCTGTATATAAATCTCTACTAACCTATTCATAGGGTAGCTAACTTTAATAGATAGAAAGTGCGCTGTCTTCGTCAACCTATCAACCACCACCCAAATGGCATTCAGACCATGCGACGCTGGCGGTAGTCTAGTAACAAAATCCATGGATACGTGGTCCCACTTCCATTTAGGAATGAAAGGTGGCTGCAACTGTCCTGCTGGCCTCTGGTGCTTAGCTTTAACCTGCTGGCACATCAAACACTATTACACAAATTCTGCTATTTCCCTCTTCATAGCACTCCACCAAAAATACTTCGGCAAATCCCTATACATTTTCGTACTGCCAGGATGAATAATGTATAGAGATCTATGTGCCTCTTCTAGAATCGTTCTTCTAATACTGTCATCCGCAGGCACACACAATCTGGTGTGAAATCTGAGGGCTCCATCATTGGAAATACTGAATTCCCCCACCCCTTACCAGCCTAAACTCTAGCTAGCACCTCCACTAATTCGGGATCATCACTCTGAGCAGCTTTAATCTTTTCATATAATGTGGGTTGTACAATCAAACTGGCATTAAGTGCCTGAGAATCATCCTCCACTAATTCCACATTGAGCCTTTCCAAGTCCATTGGAATCTGGTGCTGAACTGCTACTGCTAACTACGATGTATCCTCTAACTTACGGCTCAAAGCATCAGCTACCACATTTGCTTTACCTGGGTAGTAATTGATGGTACAATTGTAATCCTTGATGAGTTCTAACCACCTCCTTTGCCACATATTCAACTCTCACTGCGTAAAGAAATACTTTAGACTCTTGTGATCAGAGAATATCTCACACCTCTCACCATAAAGGTAATGCCTCCAGATCTTTAGTGCGTGTACAACCGCAGCCAATTCCAAATCATGAGTAGGGTAGTTCTATTCATATTATTTCAACTGCTTGGATGTATATGCTGCCACCCCACCATGCTACATCAGTATACAACCAAGCCCTTTCAAACACGTGTCACTATAGATAACATAACCGTCACCTCCCGATGGAATCGTCAATACTGGTGCAGTGACAAGCCGCTACTTTAATTCATGGAAGCTCTGCTCGCATTCTTCATCCCACAAAAACCTGGTATTCTTCCTGGTCAAACGCGTGAGAGGTCCTGATAAAGCGAAAAACCCCTTAACAAAACAACGATAATAACCTGTCAATCCTAAGAAACTCCTAACTTCCTGCACATTCCTCGGCCTAGCCCAATTCACCACCACTTCAATCTTGCTGGGATCCACTGAAATACCATCTCCTGAGATCACATGGCCTAAAAATGCAACCTTCTCAAGCCAGAACTCACACTTACTAAATTTGGCGTAAAGCTTCTCCTCTCTGAGTCTCCACAGTACCTACCTCAAATGCACCTTATGATCCTCAAAACTCCTAGAGTACACCAGTATATCATCAATGAAAACTACTACAAACTAATCTACATACTGGTGAAAAAATCTATTCATCAAGTCCATGAACACAGCTGGGGCATTCGCCAAACCAAAAGGCATAACGAGGAACTTGTAGTGCCCATACTTGGTCCTAAAGGTTGTCTTCGCGACATTCCCTACTTTTACTCTCACTTGATGATATCCGGATATGAGGTTAATCTTGGAATATACCCATGTACCCTAGAGCTGATCAAACAAATCGTCTATAATAGGTAGAGGATATTTATTCTTAATAGTAACCTTGTTGATTTCTCTGTAATCAATACACATCCTCAAAGACCCGTCTTTCTTCTTTACAAACAACACTGGAGCTCCCCATGGGGATACACTGGGTCGTATAAACCCCTTGTTCATCAAGTCTTGCAATTGCTTCTTTAATTCTCCCAATTCAGCTAGAGCCATACGATAGGGAACCTTAGATATCGGTGCAATCCTTGGAGGCAAATCTATAGGAAAATCCACCTCGCGTTCAAGAGGCAACCCAGGTAACTCCTCTAGAAAAACATCTAGAAATTCTCATACCACTGGGGTGCTATCAATCTTCAATTCATTTTCAGATACTTCCTTCACAAACACTATAAACCCCTAACCTCCGTCTAAGAGTAATTTGCTCGCCTGCACGGTTGACACCACCTGCGTTGGAGCACGTACTCGTGAACCAACAAATCTGAATTCCTGTGTACCAGGGGGTCTGAAAATTACCTTTTTCCGACGACAATCAATGTTGGTGTGATTGGTAGCCAACCAGTTCATACCCAGTATTATATCAAACCCACACATATCAAATACAATCAGATCAGCTGGTAACACTATCCCTTGAATTTCTATCGGATACCCCCTAAGTACCCTCTGACATCTGATCACTGATCTTGATGGTGTAGCTATTGGTAGTACTATATCTAATGACTGGGTCTCACTCTCAGATAATTTAACATGAGATGCAGAGATGAAAGAATAAGTAGCACCTGAGTCAAAAAGAACAATAATTGGATACAATAAAACAATAAATGTACCTTTCACCACATCCGCAGCAGCCTCAGCATCACCTGGCGTCAGAGCGTATACTCACACTGGGGCCACATTCCTCTATTGGCCACCACGATGCACTTGATATCCTCCTTGAGCTGCCTGATATCCCCCCCCGATAGGGCCTGGGAGCTGGAACCTGGTCCTGCGATCCTGGGCATGCACGTGCCATATGGCTGGGTCTCCCACACCGGCAACATACACCTCTCCTTGCCAGGCACTCCCCCAAATGACGTCTCCCACATGTCTATCACCCTGGGAAGGTCTGCATACCCTGGTACTCCCGAGGTCCTGTCGTCTGCCTCTGGTCTACTCTATCACGGCCTCCTCTCCATGGACCCCTACTAGAACCAGCCTGATAACCCTGAGGTGTCGGCCTCTTCCTCTAACTCTGAGTTGCTAAACCTCTTTGAATACCACTCTCAATGATTGCAGCTCTTTCTACAACCTCTGTAAATGTCTATAAAATTCATAATGCTCTAATACCTACTAAACTAAACCACAATCTAGACAGCGGGAAGCAGAATCCATATAAACACAATCTAGAAAATATACAATACAGGAGTGTCTAAATATTCCATAAATATTACATATTTCACTGTACTCTCAAGAACTACTATTACTAATACCACGGCTAACAAAATTGTACCTAAAAAATACTCACCCTAAAAAAGGGCAGACCAACAGCTCCTCTATCTGTGAGCCTGCTCCGCTCGCCCAACTGGCTCACCTGAAAAAAAATAGTTCAACACTGGAATGAGTCAAAGCTCAGTAAGACGAAACATGCTATCACTAGTCTGTGGCTATTGAGATATGGATATGTAAAAATTAATCTGAGTTAAGAGTAGTACAAATAACTAAATCTGAAAATGTTGTTACTACATAACATATTATAAAACCTTTAACTACATAATTTAACATGTCAAACTGTATGAAGTTACTTTTCATAATAATACTACTATTTCGGAAAGTCTGATAATACTACAATATCTTAGAATATTTTCCTTGATGGTTGTATGTCATGATTTAACCCCTCATGACAGGGTTGTGCGGCCCGAAGGCTGGATTTACCCTGGCTGGCCTACCAGGATAAACCACTCTACTCCTCGGTCAGATCGGCCCTCCTCAACCCATATCTGATCAAGAGCCTGTCCACAACCAGGAATGATCGACCTCACACCACTTACTATCTGAGTTAAGTGGTTGCACTCTAAACTAAATATCTGTATATCTGTAGCTACGGTACCGTGCTTTGCTGTCTGCTCCATCAGGGTATAATACTATATAATATGTTTCTATATACAACTAAATGTTTTACCATGATTCTATAATAACTGTATAAATCATGACCCTATAATAATCTGCAACTAGATCAACTGTATTTTTCTGAGATAAACTGTAAATATGTATCTCATGGTACTGTAAATCTATAAAATCATGGTATTCTGAAAGATATTGTAAATGCATTTCACTATCTATATATTTTGTAAAACATCTTCCTCAAAATACTGTAAAAACATGTTTCTATACTGTATTCATGCTCTCATGCCACACAACAATTTAAAATATCTTAACATCAATAATAAGTTGCATAAATTTCTGCTCTGAATAATAATCTGGTAAAAACATAAAATTTATACTGAAATCATATTATTTCTGTTCTGAATAATAATCCGATAAGAACATAAACTTCATACTAAAATCATACTAGGTTTTCCTAGCATAGCATGATATTGATATTATGCTCTGGAAAATGTGGTTTTCCTAGCATAGCATGTTTTCCTTACCTAACTGTCGAAAAGCCCCTATCGTATACTGGTCCTACACCCACAGGGCTTCCTATTCCTCACCCTGAAAACCACATTTTCCAGAGCATAATATCAATATTTCTTGGCCTACATCATTTCCTACAACTACTAGAAGGCCAAAAACTAAATAAAATACCTTACCCTGATTCTGGGGAGAAATTCAACTCAATCCCACCGACGATCTGCCCCAAAAGACTTGAAGAGAACTCCACCAAGAGCATCGTTGGCCTCAGATCATCGATCCAGCAATTAACGGGGTCGAAATGGAAGAGAGATGGAGGAGAGGCCATAGAAGAGAGAGAGGAGAGAGAATGGCGCTGAATTTCTGAATTAATCCGAAGTTTTGCACTATTTATACTGCGAGATTCATCGACAAGCCACGTCACCTCGTCAATGAGTCATGTGGAAAATTCATCAATGAATCTGCACCCTCATCGACAAATTTCAAATTTCCCAAAAATCCTCTCTCGATATCTTCTCGTCGACGAAACCCCTGTGTTCGTCGATGAGGCCTGGAAAAATTTCTTAGGTTATTATATCCAAAATGCAATGTCATCGACGAACACAAGTCTAATGCCTCCTTTTGTTTTTGTTCCCATTTTCCTTTCTCTTTATTATTTAAATAACATTATTCTTCGGGTCGTTACACAAACTATGTATCCATATATAGTATGAGTGCAAATATCATGTGAAACTATCATCATTATCAGTCATCATTTGCAATCATCATTATCAATCATGCTTTTAAATTTATTATGCCATGCTCATTCTCAATTTGCTCGTATTTAGATTTTCTAAATTTTCTCCCCCTTTTTATATCAACAAAAGGATAAACCGAAAGAAATATTGTGCAAAAGTACAAATGACCAAAAAAAAGTTCACATTTATATTGCAATAACAAGGTCCATAAGCCAACATATATTTCAATCATAACATGGTCATCCATCATTCAACATGCCAAAAAAATATATATAACTTAATCCAACATCAGCATGTGAACTAATATGGTCAAGAGAAACAAATAAAAGAGCTAAGTATAACAAAATAGCAATGTCAAATATGTCAACCTAGATTAGTGTTTGGTTTCACGAAAATATTCATGCATCTAAAGTTCTATTAGAGTTGTATGCTCATGCTCATGCTTGCATGCTTTAGTCTTATTTCAAAGATTCATGCTCAGAGTCATATGTCTTTACTCAACACATCTCCCCCTTTTTTACATTACATCAATCAAAAGGAGAAGGTCATCAACAAGCATATTCAATCAACATAATACAGATAAATAACTATTCATCATGCTAAAGACTATAATCAAGAATCCCAAAATAGCATGAGCGACATCAACCGAGTAGAAAATATCAGGTGCACAGTTTAGTATATAAATTGTTGCCAATCAGTTGACTGAGATTGAGGGGCAGTCGCCTAACATTTTATTTATTCAAATTTTTTCTCCAAATTGTAGAGCTTCAATCGACTGGGCCTCAGAGAGTCAGTCGCCTGACTTTACTAAACCTGGGAATTTTAGCAATTCAGAGGGCAACCAGTTAACTGAGGGTAACCTATCAGTCGACTGTACTTTAGTGTTTTTGACTTACCTTCTTTCCTCAACCATTTATCCTTGTTCCTTTTATAAAATAAAAAAAAACTCCTTTATTATTCAATAAGCTCATTTTCTTTTGCATATGGATTTACCAATCTTCAAATATCTTTCCAAATTGTCTGTTGAAGCATATAATTCTTTGAATTTAATTCTTTTGAAGCCTTGTACAATTCATCCTTTTATGTGGCCAACAATGTCATTCTTGTATTTATTTGTTATAGTAGTCATTAATAAGCTCAGAAACTCTTCTTTAAGTTTATTATACCTCATATCAATCTTTGTTAATACTCTTATATTAATTGACTTTGTGAACTTCTTGAATTTTTAGTAGCTGCTTATGATATGATCATTGAGTTGAAGCTATTAAGCTATTACTAATTTATATAATCTTAGAAAGACTACTTAGATGTATTTTTATTCTTGACTCAACCATATGCTGTGAATATTTCAAGAATAATTTTATTGTACCTGCACTAACAAAGAGTAACATGTAGATTTATTTAATACTTAACTAGCTGAATTTCAGATTCTTACTTTGAACTTATTTCTGTGATTGATTAATCAATTAGGTCTCTTTTAATTTGATCTTCTAAATCTCAAGTATGTGCAAATAGCAATATATGTCGTGCTAATTTTATCCTTAAGTATTTATAACCTTTATTTAACAATTCAACTAAGCTTGTGCTATTTCATCTCTTTAGCTATAGCTTATATAATGAATTATTTACCATGATATGCATAGTCAAGATAGACTTTTAATTTATGCATTAGATCTTCAAGGTTTCTAATATAGTAGACATATCTATTAATATTTTATGAGTTAAACATTGCCTATTATCATAGCACACTTATTGTGACGATCTCATAATTTACATCATTTTTCATTTATATATATGCACTACTTTGACACCCCCTGCTATGAAACTCGAGCCTCGGAAGGCATCGGGGTAATTCTAAATATAAAATCATACCTATGCAGCAGAAACGTAATTCATACATCCATACCCATCATACAATACCATAAATTTGTATTTCTAAACCATAACTATATAATACATCTTTCTCCAAAATACCTGTCCCAAAATACAAAACACTACACAAACTTACCCTCTAAACCAGTGTAATCAATATACTCTCTATCCGCAAGCCTAATCTGCTCGTCCATCTAGCTCACCTGAAAAATGTTAAAGTCATGGGGTGAGTCGATGCTCAGTAAGTGGAAATATGTTATTACTAGTGTGTGGCAACTAAGTTAAGAATACTATTTAAATAACAACTGAACTATAATACAATAGTAAATATGTAAAGCATATCTTTCTTTTCACAATTTAAAATATAACTGTATCATCTGTGTTTTCTACTTTTCATACTGCTAATATCATACTATACTCATCATATACTGTAAAACTGTATACATATACATATCTGTGCTTTATCCCTGGAACTCTGTATGTCATGATTTGACCCCTCATGATAGGGTTGTGCGGCCTGTAGGTGGGACTTAATCTGGTCGGCCCTCCAGATAAGTCAATATACTCTACACTACCTCAACCCAGCCAAACTGCATACTCTCCTAGGCATGGGACTGGCTGCTACCTCGTCAAACCGGCCCCCTCAACCCAGCGAACTGGGGAGCTGCATATTCTCCGAGCACAGCTGACGGTACCCACACACTATCTAAGATATGTGGTTGCACTCTATCTATATCTAGCAACGGTACCGTGCTCTATATTCTTTATCTGTATCTGTCTGTAATCATTCCTTAGGGATCTGATACTATATATATACATATACATATATACTCTTTTATACTATTTTCATCATGTTTCCAAAATTACCATAACACTATCTTTATGTACTGTCAATATTGTAATCTCTGTATACTATATCTGTAGCATCTTGATGCTATCTCTATATATCTATCTATATACTCTGTTTATATGCTCTGTCTGTATACTCTGTATGTTATGGTAATAGGAAACATGGCATACTTTAAACACTGTATATACTGTTCTGTATAAAGCTGTAATATATACTGATTTGAGTAAAATTGTAATATACTATTCTGGATAAATATCTATAATATACTGTCTATATCTGTATAATTAGTATAGTATGATATACTGTAAAAACTATATAAGTTCTTCATCACGTAAATATCTACTCAGGCCACACAATCATTTAAAACTTATACTCTGTAAAACTGGGAATAAACTGGTACATACATATGTGTAAAATCTCTGATAACATTATAAAAATTCCTAGCATAGCATATTTCCCTTTCCTTAACTCTGAAAAGCCCCTACTAAATTTTGGCCCTATACCTGCAGAGTTGTCCACTCAACATCCTAAAAATCAAATCCCCTAGAAAAAAACGTTAGTATTTCTTCGTGTATTGTATTTCTTATAACTAAGGAAAAGACAAATAATGAATAAAATGCCTTACCCCGAGATTGGGATGAAATACAAACCAACTCCACCAACGATCAGTTCCAGTAGACTTGCAGAGAACTTTTTCAGGAGCGTCGTGGTGGCTTCGGATCATCGATTCAGTGTGAAACGGGCCCGGAATCAAAGAGAGAAGGAGGGAGTGACTTTTTAGAGAGAGAAAGACCCTTCTACGCTAAAAATTCGTCTAAAATTTGGGTTTTCACTATTTATAGTGCCGGATTCATCGACGAGACACGTCACCTCATCAACAAGTCCTTTAATAATTTCGTCGACGAACTTCTTCCCTCGTCAACGATGTTCAGACTGTCCCAAAAACCCTTCTTGGTATCTTCTCATTGGCGAGGCGTAGCTTCGTCGACAAGATCCCCTTATGCCCTCATCGACGAACTCCCTGTATTCATCGACGAGGGCCTGTGTATTACTTTCGGGTCATTACACTTATAGTTATCACTAAATCTCTTTGAATTGACTACCTTAAATCCTATAGGCTATAGAGGCATCCCTTTTCATTTTAGTATAGATTTAACTTTCTTAATTTCTAAAAAAGGAATGACTATTCCTAAGATCTATGAAGTCTTTGGTTTGTGAACTAGGCTTTCATCTAGGTTCCGATACTTTCTTGGGTCCAAATGGTTTAATAAGAGATGTTTGTTTTACTTTCTAAACTTGTTTAGTTTTCACACCCTTTCTCTTTAATGGACATTCAAACTTTATGTGTTCCTTCTTCTTACATAGGAAGCATGTGGTGTGAGTGTAAGCATTTGAAGAGGTGTTGTTGGCATAATCTTTGGAGACTTTTGAAAAGTACCTCATATAGAGGTTCTTTTTCCTTGTATTCTTTATTCCATTGAATTCTATGTCTTCTTTATTCAAAGATATTCTTTTTATTCCAATCATTTTATCAAGGTTTTCTTTTCCTCTAGTAAAATTGTAGATGATTTTGGCTTGATCCTCAATTTTACTCTTAAGATCACAGATTTCTAAGTCTTGTATATTTTTACTCTTTATTTGCAGCATTACTGGAAATTGAGACATTTTGTTGATTTTACTTTCTAGTTCAAATATATACAGATCTTTCTCAATTTACATAGAAGATTGAGATCTTAGATCTTCTAATTCTTTCATCACCTTTTTCATTCTTGCTTTCTAATCTCTTAATTTTTAAATCCTTTTCTCTTTCAGTAAGATTTTTAGATTCTAATTCTTTCATTATAACTTCATTCTTATTTTTCAATGAAGTGTATCGTGTATCATTTAGTCATATTAACTAGAATCTTATGAACCTTTAATAGTTCACTTTGTAATTCTTCGTAAGATGGCATACTCTCATCATTGGATTCATTAGATGAATATGATTCATTAAATGCTTTAGATGAGGAACTTTGTTCTTCATCATTGTCCTGTGCCATAATACTTCAATATCTTGGTCACTTGATTCACATTCTTAGCTACTAGAATTTCTATTATCCCATATAGTGGCCTTCATTGCCTTTTTCTTTTTCTTCTTAAAACCTTCTTGAGTTGTGGATAATTTGGTTTTATATGGCCTAATTTCTTGCAATTATAGCATGTAAAAGGTTTATTCCTTGTTTCCTTTTTATTGTTTTCACCTTCATCTAATTTTGAGTCCCGAAATTTTCTAGTAAATTTATTCTTCTTTCTAAGGATTTTTGCAAGTTTCTTGGTTATAAGGGCTACATCATTTACATCCATTACCTCTTCATCTTCATCACTAGAGCTTTCATTTGAGGCCTTAAATGCAATAGATTTTTTGGTTTTATATTTTCCACTACTTTCATTTATTGTCATCTCATATGTGAGGAGAGAACCAATTAATTCATCTAGGGAGGTGTTTTTCAAGTTTCTTCCTTCAGTTATTGCAGTGACCTTAGGTTCCCAAATCGGTGGAAGTCTTCTTCGGATTCTCTGGATCATCTCATATGTAGAGTAGTTTTTCCTTAAGGCATTGGGTGAGTTTATTATGTGTGTGAACCTAGTGTATATACTAGTAATGGTCTCATCAGTATTCATCCTAAAAGCTTCATACTCGCTAGTGATCATATCGATTCTATTATCTCTTACATCAATAGTATCTTCATAAGTTAGTTCAAGTTTCTCCTAGATTTATTTAGTTGATTTACATGCCATAATCCTATTGAATTCATTTACATCAAGAGCACAATATTATAAATTCATAGCGCTTGAATTTACTTATAACATCTTATGGTCATTGTCGGTCATCTCTTTTTCTTCTTTAGGTATTTCTTTGTTGTCTATGATTTTAGCAGGGATGAGGTCACCATGTGTGACTACTTTCCAAGCTTTCCAATCCATGGTTTGTAGGAATATTCTCATTTGTTGTTTCCAGAAAGTGTAGTTTACACAACAAAAGATAGGAGGTCTAGAGGAGGATTGCCCTTCAGCAAAGGGAGATACACCTAGGTGTGCCATAGAAATCTTTATGTAGCTTCTAGATTAAGATTTGCTACAACTTTGCTCTAATACTAATTGAGAAGTAAGGTGTATTCCCAAGAGAGGGGGTGAATTGGGATTTTAAAATTTCTTTTGGAAACTTTAATCTAGTATGACCCTTTTCAGATTAAATTAATTACAATCACACTCTCCAATTGACAACTTAATTCTCATCAACCACTTTATTTATATTAACCAACAAAAGATGATCTTACTTATACAACTTTTAGTGCTTCAATGAAAAACAATTCCAAATCAGATTTATATATCAAGAAAAATATTAATTTCAGAAAATTATCTTTAAGTGTCCTTGTAATTTTGTGTCAATAGGATGATTTATTAAACTCAGTTTCAACACTTCAGTATTTGAATCCAATACTTTAATACATATCTAAGTTTTAGAATCAATATATTTTCTCAACTACAAACAATGTCAACTTTGGCAAAATTCCTTTTAGCTATGATATTCAAAATTAGAACTCAATTTAGATTTTGAATATGACAATCCAATCAACAAGGTAAGCTTGATTTCACAATATGAAACAAAATAGAAATTTCAGCAAGCTTCCAAAATTCAGACTTTGATATCAAATAAGTTACTTGAATTTAAGTATGTTAATGATCTTTGATATTTATCAGCGTACTCCCGTTAATCAAGGTTTCTGCAATCAATGTACTTCCTTTAATCAAGGTTTTTGCAATTCCCAATAACTATTTAATTTCCATCAATTAAGTAAACATCCACGCAATTTATATATGTAGAAAATTAAAGAGAGTAGGGAAGAGAAAGACACCGAGATTTTACGAAGTTTGGCTATACCCACCAACGTCCTCGCCTTAGGTAAACCACCCAAGGATTTCACTATACCACTCCCTTAATTGGGTAGAGCAAACCGTTTACACACTCCTTCAAGTAGGATGGAGCCCTCCTCTATAAGTGATTATGCATCAAAGTTGCGTAATTAGGCATTTAAATTCACACATTAAAGATTATGATTTTAATTAAATTCCTAATTATGTTCAATATTTTAAAATTGCGCTCAATTTATAATATTTGGGTTTTATTCAATAATTTATGAATTTTTGGTATTTTATTATTGCAAGGTAATTTATAGATATTAAAGCCGACATTACTTTGTAATCTAGGCATAATTCTCCCATCCGATATCTGATCGAGATGATTCAAAATGCTGGCCAAGAAAATGCTCTACAACTTTCATGTTTTGAGTTTTTAGAGCTACAGGCTGTAGGAAGGTCAAAATTGGGCTTGTGCGCTAGAAAACAAAAAAAGAAGAAGTAAGAAAAGAAAAGAATATATACATATATATATATATATATATATATATATTTGGGTCGAGTTGATGTGACCCAACCATGCAGTTGGGTCCTTGTGCACTGGAGAGTACGGTTCTTGTGGGGATTTTAAAAAGATGCTTTCGGGAACGCCTCACTCCTCAACTCTCCTTCTCTACCTCCTCTTCTCTCCCTCTTTAACTCTCATTCTCTTCCTCTCAAATTCTCTTCCCTTTCTCTGCCTCTTCTCTCTCAACTCTCAACTCTCTCTTCTCTTAACTCTCTCTCTTTCTCATCTCTTCTCCTCTCCTTTCCCTCTTGGCCTAAAGTACTTCTTTACAAAGAAAGAGTTGAATATGCGCCATAGGATATGGTTCGAACTCATTAAGGATTATGACTGCACCATTAGTTACCACCCAGGTAAAGCAAATGTGGTAGTTGATGCACGGAGCCGTAAATCAGAAGATACAGCACAACTAGTAGCAGTAGTTCAGCACCCGATTCAGATGGACTTGGAAAGACTCAGTGTGGAGTTAGAGGAAGATGATCCTCAGGCGCTTATTGCCAGTCTGGTTGTACAACTCACATTATATAAAAAGATTAAAGCTGCTTAGAGGGATGATCCAGAATTAGCAGAAGTGATAGCCAAACTACAGGATGGTCAGGGGGAAGAATTCAGCATTTCTGACGATGGGGCTCTGAGATTTCGCACCAGATTATGTGTGCCTAGAGATGACAATATTAGGAGGACGATTCTGGAAGAGGCACACAGATCTCTATACACTGTCTATCCTAGCAACACGAAGATGCATATGGATCTACGGGAGTATTTTTTCCGGAGTGGCATGAAGAGGGAAATAGCAGAATTTGTGCAGCAGTGTTTGATGTGCCAGCAGGTTAAAGCTGAGCTGCAGAGGCCGACTGGTCAATTGAAGCCACTTTTCATTCCTTAGTGGAAGTGGGACCATGTATCCATGGATTTTGTTACTGGGCTACCGCTGGCACTGAATGGTCAGAATGCCATCTGGGTAATTGTTGATAGGTTGACAAAGACAGCGCACTTTCTACCCATTAAGATTAGCTACCCTATGAACAGGTTAGCAGAGATTTACATACAGAAGATTGTTCAACCCCATGGAGTGCCAATATCCATAGTCTCGGACCGTGATCCACGTTTCAAATCACGGTTCTAGAGGAGTTTGCAGGAGGCACTAGGGACTCAGCTAGCATTTAGCACCGCTTTCCACCCTCAAACCGATGGTCAAACTGAGAGAACAATCTAGATATTAAAAGATATGCTACATTCCTGTGTGCCAGACTTTGGAAGTAGCTGGATTCAGTGGTTGCCGCTAGTTGAATTTGCTTATAATAACAGTTATCATACTAGCATCGATATGGCACCCTACGAGGCATTATATGGTAGGAGATGCCGATCTCCTCTTTTCTGGGATGAAGTAGGTGAAAGGCTAGTTTTGGGACCAGAGATAATTCAGTAAGCGTGTGATAAAGTCTAACTTATTAGAGATAGGATCAGTGCAATGTAGAGTCAGCAGAAAAGCTACACAAATACTCGCTGCCCAAAACTGAAATTTGAAGTGGTGGATCATGTATTTCTGAGAATAACTCCACTGAAGGGAATCTTGAGATTTGGGAAGAAGGGTAAGTTGAGTCCTAGGTTTATTGGCCCATTTGAGATACTTGAGAAGATTGGGTCAGTAGCCTATCAGTTAGCTTTACCGCCATTTTATTTCAAGTTCATGATGTATTTCATGTTTCCATGCTAAGGAAATATGTCCCAAATCCTTCCCATATCATCAGCCATGCAAAACTAGAAGTCAATGAGACTTTAGCATATGAAGAAGCTTCAGTACAAATTTTAGATAGAAATGAACAAGAATTGCATAGCAAGAAGATACCATTAGTAAAAGTTTTATGGAGAAACCACACGATTGAGGAGGCTTCATGGGATCTTGAAGATGAAATCAAATGGAAATATCCCCACTTGTTTGATGAATTATAGTATTGATGTATATGCTAGGATGGTAATTTCATTTTGTTGAGTCCAGTGTAATTGTAATGTAGAGCATAGGTTATGTAGTATTTTGGTTTTGGGTAAAATTTTTTCTTCTATAGTTTTAATCTCCCAGAACTACCCATGTAACCACGGTATTCCTCCGCCATAAGTGAGGGCAGGTAATAAAATAAGTAGACCATTTGCCTTTATGGGATGATAGAAGGTAATACAGATAGTAAATTTCAAGGACAAAATTTTATAAGGAGAGAGAATGTAACGACCCAAAGAATAATGTTATTTAAATAATAAAGAGGGAGAAAAATGGACAAAGGAGACGGTAGACTTCGTCAACGAACACTTCGCGTTCGTCGATGACATTGCACTTTGGGGGTAATAACCCAAATATTTTTCCTTGGTTCTCGTCAATGAATACAGGTGATTCGTCGACGAGGGTACAGCAGGACCTCGTCGACGAGAAAATATCGAGAGGAGTTTTAGGCTATCTAAAATTCGTAGATAAGGAAGTAAGTTTCTTCGACGAAATTACTTAAGGACTCGTTGATGAAGGCCGCAATATAAATAGTGTTTAACTCAAATTTTCATGTAGAAAATTCAGCTGAAACCCTCTCTCTCTCTCCCCTCTACGGCTCCCCCTCCATCTCTCTTCGATTTCAGTCCGGTCAATCGCCGGATCGACAATCTAAGACCACCACGACGCTCCTGG
Source organism: Malania oleifera (assembly GCF_029873635.1). Lineage (NCBI taxonomy): Eukaryota > Viridiplantae > Streptophyta > Magnoliopsida > Santalales > Ximeniaceae > Malania > Malania oleifera. The sequence continues at coordinate 57,204,824 of NC_080424.1, read as the reverse complement.
TGGAGTTCTCTTCAAGTCTGCCGAAGCGGATCGTCGGTGGAACAAAGTTAGAATTCATCCCAAATCCAGGGTAAGGTCTTTTATTCGAAATTTGACTTTCCAGCAGTTGTAAGAAATGTTGTAGACGTAGAAATAGTGACATTTTGTTCTGGGATATATGATTTTCAGGGTGTTGAGTGGAGAACCCTGCGGGTGTAGGACTTGTCTCAGTAGGGGGATTTTAGTATAAATCAGGCAAGGGAAATATGCTATGCTAGGTAGTTTTAAAATGATTTCCAGTATGAAATGTATATTTTTACTAGGTTATTATTCACAGCAGGACATTATATAGTTTATTAATTATGAATATTATGTATTAAATTACTGTGTGGCTTGAGAATATATATAGTACAGAAGCATGTTTTACAATATTTTCAGGGTATGTTTTACAGAATATACAACCAATGGATATGTTTTATAGTAATTACAGAATACCATGATTATATAGTTTTCAGTACCATGACTTACAAATCACAGTTCAGTTTAGAAATACAGTTAACGCAGTTACAGTTTATTTCAGTGTCATGGTTATTACAGTTATTTCAGAATCATGGTAAATCAGATAGTTATATATAGAGATGTATTATGTAGTATCAGACCCTATTGGACCATACAGTTATAAAGCACAGTACTGTAGCTACAGATATTTCAATTTAGAGTGCAACCACCTATTTAGATAATACGTGGTAGTAGGTCGATCATGCCCAGACGTGGACAGGCTCCCCATGAGATATGGGTTGAGGAGTGGCCGATCTGACTGAGGGAGTATAGTGATTTACCCTGGTTAGCCAGCTAGGGTAGATCCCGCCTACGGGCCACACAACCCTATCATGAGGGGTTAAATCATGACACACGGTTATCTATTGGAAAGTTTTCAGTTACTATTACGTATATATAGATTTATAGAGATAGAGAATATACTTATGTACATTAGAAGTATTTTGAGTAGAAACCTAAAATACTTATATGTTAAGCAACATGGAAATGGTGGTGGTTTCTATTACTTCTACTGTATTTACCATTTCAGTTATACATGATTATATAGCAACAGACTTTCATAATATTATAACTCATTTGCCACACACTAGCAATAGCATATTTCGTCTTATTGAGCATTGGCTCATCCCGTTATTTTAACATTTTTCTGGTGATCTAGGTCGGCGAGCAAACCAGGCTCGCAGATAGAGGGGCCTCAGTACTGCCCTGTCAGTAGAGAGTGAGTATATTTTTTGGGAGTATTTTTGTATAACCCTCACCAGTTGAGGATATTTAAGAAAACAGTCGTATGTGTATATTTTGGGAAACATGTTAGCACTCTAGTATTGTATATAATTATATGTGTTTATGTTTATTTGATTTCCGCTTCTTGCTGCCTAAGTTGATGGTTGGGTTTTATTCAGTTTGATATCAGAACATTGTAAATTTTATAGTATAAAAAAAAATTAAATAAATAAAACCAAGTTTAATAGCAGGTCGTTACATGCATGCTTAAACTACGTAGTAAATTTATCATCTTTAGTCTTTTGACTGAAGTTCAAACGTGGGGTTTATTTCTTGCGTTGCTTATTAAACATAAGGTTGTGTTTGATAGTTAATTTTGTCATCGTCTATTTCATTGTGCCTCTTCCCCGTTCTCGTTGTTAAATTTAGTGTGTGTTAGGATTCATAATTTAAATTTCACATTGTTTTAATTCGTTAAAAAATCTCAACATCTCAAAACTTGAATCTAAATTGTATTCATCAACTTGTCTTTTCTTAATTTCTTTTGGAATTATACAAAATTTGGAATTAGACTGCATTCCCTGAGGAGATGATCTGGCCCTTGGGTTAAGTATTACACGACTGAACTCCTATACTTAGGATAGTCTTTGTGCTGCTTATTTTTAGAAGTGAGTCACCAAGCAATACCCCACGCTCATAGTCCAACGATTCAACAATCCTAAATCATCAAAAACAACAAGAGAAACAAGAACAATTCTTGTGTACAAAGAAACTCTCTCAGCAAGAGCATATTAGTGCAATTTAAAACAAATATAATTCAATCAAATTCAATATAGAAATATGAAGCTCAAGAATTTATCATCAAGGGTTTTTCTTAGATTGAGAAACTCAGTAGAAAAGCAAAGAATCGTACGCTTTGATCAGTAGATTTTTATTAGAAAACTTCAGTAAGAGTGTTTTTGCAAGTTGGCCTTTGAAGAGTAGAAAGTATTTTTCTTGAATGTTGATTGTATGTATTGGTGTCTTTAATCCTTTGATATAACATGTATGTATAGATTGAAAAATTTTAATTTTCATATTCCCCAAGTTACTTGGAGTATTTCAAAGTTTTCATAAAGTTTGGGGTTCAAGCAATCTATTTTGGAAACTTTTCTTCGCTGTTTAAATTTGAATTTTATGAAGGTCAGTCGACTGGACTATCGGGGTCAATTGCCTGATCTTTTACAAACCAGCGAAAATTCAAAGTCAGAATGGGATTAGTCGCCTAAACTTATAGGGTCAATTGATAGGGCCTAGTCTGTTTCCCAATTTATTTCAGCATAAAAAGGTCAGTTGCTTGACCAGAACAGGTTAGTCGCCTGATCGAAAAACATTTCACAATTTTTTGATTTTCAAGATTTTGAATCTTTAATTTTTTAAAAACTTCAATGTAACTTAATTAAAGAACATTTTTCGAGGTTTTCAAAAATTAGTCTCTAAGTCAATAAAAGATTCATAAGAGCTTCATTCATTCATATTGAACTCATTTGAAGTACTTACACGAGACTTCTTAAAAGACTATAACTTCCTAGGCGCTAAGTCTTCATGTATTTGCTTTGCTCTCAATATCTTCTCGTACTTGCTTTGACTTCCTTCATGTTTGACTTGAATTTAAGCTTCAATAGTCTTTAGCTTCCTAAGATCTTGTAGCTTTAAGTCAAGTTTTTAAAAGACTTTGTCAAGTACTTGTTCTTGAACACTTGATTCTTGAATCATCGCTTAACCAAATATATTAAGTTCCTTTGCTTTGTTATCATCAAAACAAGATTTTAAACCTTGTGAGGCCAACAGGGGGTTCATTCTTTGTTTCCTTTTTACTTGTCTCTCCTTTTTCAGGTTTTAAACCTTTAAACTTTCGACTGAACTTCTTATTCTTTTTGAAAGACTTTCCAAGCCTTCTAGTGATGAAGGCTATATCATCATCGTCAAATTCGTTTTCTTCTTCTTCTTCTTCTTCTTCTTCACTAGAGCTATCTTTAGCAGCTTTGAGTGCAATTGATTTCTTGTTTTTATTCTCAGAATTTCTTTCTTTTATCGCCATCTCATAAGTGAGGAGTGATCCTATCAATTCATCTAGGGAAGTATTTTTCAAGTTTCTTCCTTCTGTTATTGCAGTTGCCTTAGGTTCCCAAATTTGTGGAAGTCCTCTAAGGATTTTCTGGATCATGTCATAAGTTAAGTAATTCTTTCCTAAGGCATTGAAGGAGTTTATTATGTGGGTGAACCTAGTGTACATACTAGTACTGGTCTCATTAGGATTCATCTTAAAAGCTTCATACTCGCTAGTGAGCATATCGATTCTATTATCCCTTACATCAATAGTACCTTCACAAGTTACTTCAAGTTTCTCCTAGATTTCTTTAGCTGATTTACATGTCATAATCCTATTGAATTCATTTATATCAAGAGCACAATATAATGTGGTAGGCTCGCCAAGGCTTGGGTCCTTAACTACCAAAGACAAAATTTATATAACTTAACTAATCCCAAGTTTAGTAGAAAGTGGGTAAGTCGGGTGTCGATCCACAGAGACTTAAAGCGCAGTTATGAGACCTCTTCCAAATTAGTTTACTATATCCTTGTATAAAAGAGAAGTAAAATGGTGGTTTTTTTCAATGGGTGAAGTCTAACAATCTGCTAGAAAGCATGTAAAAGAAAGTAAGTAAATCTAAGTTAACCCTACTCCTACAAAGTAGTGATTAGACATGAATATAGTTTAGGATGTTGTTTAGCGTAATCTAAGTTCAGTGAGTTTACTATACTAAACTAACCGGAACCTACTTAAACAATCCAAGGAGTCGTTCAATGGCATAGAGTAGCAAGGGTGCACCAGTCATCCGGAGCACGGTTGGGAACTTGAGTGTACTCTATCACAAACGATAATGAGAAACTCTATGGGAGACTATAGCCTAATACGTGTACTTGACTAAAGCAATAGAGGTGCTAATCCTGTCACTAAACATCATCATCATCATCCAAACAATAAATGAAAACAGTAAAGAGAAAGCATTTGAAAAGATCATCTCTTTGCATTCATCACGTTTGCCACTAATGCCGGGAAGTAAAAAAGAGAATCTTGTAATATACATGGAAGCACAAGAACGCTACTGGTTGTCACAACTCGTCGGACACTTCATGCACAGACCAAAACAGGAATTGAAATCTACTCTAATCCTAATATAAAGTGGCTCTCAATGACATCTTAAGTCTGTCACTAACCTAAGAGAGGCCAAAGAGGAACCCAGAGCCCGTGTTCATAGCGAATACTTATAAGCTCTAGGGTTTACAAGGTTTGTTTTACAAGTTAGGAAAGTTTGCAGCAAATCTCACGCAGAAGATCATCGTTGTCGACCAAGTCACCCCTATGTCATTATTGTGCGTGCCTTAGTCAAGACTCGTGGGAAATCAGAAATTTGAATCTTCAATATCTTCAACTGCATCATGCCTCAGGTCTTGTTGGTCGAACTGATGGTCAAGACTTGTAGGATCTTGATCTTCAATAAATCTCAGGAACTCAACATAGTCGCCCTTAAGGTCTCTTGGTTGAACACTTCATCGAGGCTCTCGGTAATTCTACTCTCAATTCTGTCTCTGTATCTCAACATGGTCACCCTGAAAAGTCACTTGGTCGAGGACTTGGTTGAACCTTGCAGCATTTTGATCTCAGTCTGAACCTTGAAGTCTACGATGGAAGACTAAGTCGCCCCTATGTGTTGCTAGTCGCACCACCTGGTCGAGCATCATATTTTTGTCCCTTGATAATTTGAAGCTCCAAGAGCTTGGTTGAGCATCTAATTGGGCTTTGATTTCTCAAAATCCTCCCTGGCTTCTCATACTGCCTAACTCCATGGTTTTAACCTGTTTTTCCTGAAAATACAAACAAACCTTGCATAACTCTGAACAATAATAACTCTGGGCAATTACATAGTAAAATTAGGATAAATAAAGATAAAAAAAAAGGGTCTAAAATCATGAATTTTAGGGACTCATCACAACCCCCAACTTACACTTTACTAATCCTCGAGAAAAGCAAAATCTAAGAAAACTACCAAATCCTACCTACTTCCTCTTTCATGGGAAACACAGTTGCATTTACCGTATGCAATAAGGCTTTAAACCCCTAGGTTGATCCTAGTGGACAAGTTCTAGTCTCATGAGGGTTTCCAAGGTGATACCACAAACACTAGTTCAGCGAACAAAAATGAGAACACATGTAGTGTAATCATACCATTTTACATACAGAGATATAACCTTATTACATACAGGTTCCTTTATATAGAACTACTATACACACACTCTGTAGCAATTCAACCATGCAAATCTCAACAATACATAGCCATCTCAAGACACAACTCACAGAGAATCAAACCATGACTATAATTTAGACTTACTATTAGCATGTAAACCCAGGTATGAATAGGCCACTTTACAAGGCATGTGTAAGGCATATGATTTGTCTCTCTCAGAGTGCTCTAAAACACCTACAAAATGGTTGTCTTAACTCAGCCTCACCAGTTTATTCCCTCAAAATTCACTCAAGAAAATGGGTTCACTCGCATATGTGAGGAAGAGTGTCATGATCAAACGTTCCATATATTTGAAGAACTAACACTAGAAATGTGGAGTAGACTAGTCTTAAAGGAAAGAAATCCAGCCCTTATTGAGGTGTCGGGTCCTTCACCCTAACATCTTCTCACTTACTCACCTCATTTAATCAAGACCACCCTAGATGACCTTATTCCCAGACTGAGCGTGAATTCAAAAAGTGCATTGGTTAGCAGAAGATACTTCATACGTGCATAATTGTAGTGTCGTGTCTTTGGCTTAACCTCTTTATATTTGTTCGAGGTAGGTGTATATTTTTGTTTTCATTTTTCTCTACTCAGGTTTTTCTTCCTTTTTTCATTTTCTTTCTTTGCATGATTAGCTAAGACAATCATCACATTCTTATATTGTCTTCATATTTCCAATGGGAATGTAGCTCGAATAGGAGTCCATGGAAAAAGTCTATCTATAGGGGTGGCTTAACCTTCATGTCTTGAGTAAGTTACAATACCTAGATTTATATCTCCCTACTTAATGTCACCTGTAGACTAGCAAATGCAAGAACGAATACTAGTTGGCAAAGGAAATCCAGCAAAAGAAGGAAGGTTGAGTTTTATAAACTCAGAGTTTGATGTCAACAACTTGAGAAATGAACGCTCAATCGTACCTCACAAGGTGTCATAGTCGCCACGGGTGTTTTCTAAGTACTCTCAAAGAACCCTAAATGCTACAAATCACATGTAAGTATGTTTTTAGCTCCATGAAGTAACATGTAAATACAAGAGTTTACATAGTTGTATTAACCCAAACAAACCACTAGTCAAACTGTCTAGAGTAATACCAAGATATCGGCCATGCTATGCAAAGTTCACACAACTAATTCACTACATTGTTAGTGAACACAATAAAATCATGTAACTGAGAAGCCTATGCATGTGACACTAGATTATATAGATGTATGTAGAGGGTATAATATATATGTTAGCATGGCCTGGACAAATAGAGTTCACTAGAAATTTTTTTCAAAAAATTAAAAATGTGTCATTTGTATGCATAAAATGTGTCATGCAGTGTGCCACCCCCTACCCCTAACTTAGAACTTCAGTGTCCTCACTGAAGTGTAAAAAGAAAGATAGAACCTAGGCATGGGACGAGATAGTGCATAGTGCCAATAATATCAAACAGTGTACATGTAGTAAATACATATAAATCAATCACCACATGTATGCAAGGATACACTGAGGCACAAAAGACCAGAAGATCAACAACACCATGTACATTTCATTTCTTTTTAACTAAAGTTACATTATAGTGGAAATCAAAAACATGGTGGAGGAAGCAAAAAGAACAAGTCAAAAGTGTGTCACAACAGCACAATAAGCAAAGAAGCTCATTTGTTTTCCTAGTTACCCTCAGTTGCAGAATCTAAGTCCGAGACATGGAGCGGATTAGCATAGGAGCATAGACTACAGCTAGGAGCTCTTTCTCAGTAGTGGTGTAATTCAATTGTGCTCCCTGCAGAGTCTTACTAGCATAATAAATTACATAAGGTAACCTACTTACCCATTGACCCAGCACGACCTCGACAACATAGTCTGATGCATCACACATGATTTTGAAAGGAAAATTCCAATCAGGTGGCTGCATTATCGAGGTGGAAGAGAGCGGCGTCCTCAAAGTTTCAAATGTTTTAAGACAGACGTTATCAAACTCAAAGGGTGCATCTTTCATTAACAAGTTGGTCAATGGCCGTGAAATTATGCTAAAGTCCTTGACGAATCGCCAATAGAAATCAGCATGCCCTAAGAATGACCTCACCTGTTTAACATAAGTAGGGGTGAAAGTTTAGAAATAAGTTCTACTTTTGCCCTATCTACTTCAATCCCTCTATCGGATACAATATGTCCCAACATTATGCCCTCTTAGACCATGAAATGGCTCTTCTCCCAGCTCAGCACCAAATGTGTTTCCATGCATCTCGTGAGGACCTTAGAGAGATTGTCCAAACATGCATCGAAAGAGGGCCCAAACACGGAGAAGTCATCCATAAACACTTCAAGAAATTTTTCCACCTTTGAAATGTTGATGGGGCGTTGCATAGCCCAAAAGGCATCCTTCTATATGCAAAGGTCTCGAACAGACAGGTGAAGGTAGTCTCCTCCTAATCATTTGGGTGGACTGCGACCTGATTGTACCCAGAGTATCCATCCAAGAAGTAGTAGAAATTCTGTCCTGCTAACCTATCTAGGATTTGATCGATGAATGGTAATGTGAAGTGGTCCTTTTGGGTGAGGTTATTGAGTTTCCTATAGTCAATGCATACCTGCCAACCGTTGGTGACACGAGTGGGGATGCCTTCACCCTTATCATTCCCAATAATAATGATCCTGGATTTCTTCGGGACCACTTGCATGGGGTTCACGAATTCACTATCAAATATGGGAAATATGATCCTTGTGTCTAAGAGTTTAACACTTTCTTCAAAACCACTTCCTTCATATTGGGGTTAAGTCTCTATTGCATCTTATGGATGAGTTTAACATTTGGCTCGAGATGGATTTGGTGCATGCAAACAGAAGGGTCAATTCCCCTAGGGTCTGCCACTGACCATCTTATTGCTCTCATATGTTTCCATAGAACATGAATGAGCCTAGATTCCGGTGAGTTATCCAAGCTGGATGATATGATTACATGCATGGTTTCTAGGGGGGCCAAGAAAACATACTTAAGAGAAGATGGCAGAGGCTTTAATTCGAGTATTGGAGGGACCTTAATAGAAGGGTGTGATGGAACACTAGAGAGGGTAGGAAGGCTCTCAAACCGCGCTTTCTAAGGTCTCCCTTCCGATGTAGAGGCAGACTTACTCATGGTAGGGATTCAGGTGCATAGATCTTCTAAACTTGTTGAATGAGGTTGATGACATGGACACTTCTTCTCAGGGTAATCACCCAACGGAGTCGGGGATGCATCTTGTTCAACACCTTCATTGATCATATCAACATCCTTGCAAGGAATATTATTAGGTTGGTGTCGCAGAGTACGAAACACGTTAAGTCAGAGTTGTATGTTGCCAAAGGAAATGTCCATGATGTTTGTCCTACATTGAATACAGGCATTAGCAGTAGCTAAAAATGGTCGGCCCAAAAGTACCGGACGCAACTGCTGTGATGGCCCGATAGGTTCCATGTCTAGGACAAGGAAATCAGCAGGGTAAAAGAATTTATCTACCTTGACTAGGACATCCTTTATAATACCCCAGGGTCATTTTATAGATTGATCAGCAAAACGCAATGTGACCGGGGTTGGTTGAAAATCTCCTAAACTAGCTTTCTTATAGACCAAGTAGGGTAGGATGTTCACACTAGCTCCTAAGTCCAAAAAGGCCTTATTAATGATGCATGCATCTATTATACAGGAGATAGTGGCGGCCCTAGGGTCCTTAAGCTTGAGAAGAGCATACCCTAGAAAAATTGAGCTTACGGTTTCGGTTTGTTGGACTCCTTGATTCGAGTGCACCATTGATTCACACTTTTGAGTGCACAACTCCTTGAGGAACTTTTTACACTTAGGCATTTGTTTGATAACATCTAAGAGGAAAAGGTTATTCTTTGCTTTCCTAAAGGTGTTCATCATGGAATCTTCAATTTCTTCCTTTTTAGATTTCGAATTTGCCTGCAGGATAGCAGGATATAGTGCTGGATAAGCAAAGTGTGGCAATGTTTCTCTACTGGAGGCTGTGGAAACTTTGGGATTGTTCACCGAGTTATAAGAGTTTAATGTAGCATTCCTTTCTACTTCCATTATCTTCTCTACTTTTCCTTGCTCGACTTTTCTTTTACCCTCATGCTTACCTCCCCACCATTTTGCAAAGTGATTACCACCTAGGCCTGCTTATGACACGATGATGGTCCAATGTCTGTCTCTCTAAGATTCACTAGGGGTTGGTTTGACATCTTACTCTCATTTCTACGGCTCACAAAAGGAACTAGTTAGCCTATAGAAGCTTCTAGCTTGGCAATAGATTAAGAGTGAGAGTCAAGTAATTGCTTGTCCACCTAGTTATCAGTCTCAATGCCCTTAAGCGCTCTTAGCACCGTTTCTTGGAAAGTTTGATCATATTTAGGTTGAGATGCTGGTTGCTGATTAGGAGATGATCGAAGGGAGAGCATGAAGGGGTTCTGAGAGTTTTGGTTCGGGTGTGCAAATGTTGCATTAGGTGATATTTAAGGTCTTTTTCTTTGAAAGCCTAGGGCTTGTGGCCTTTAGGAGAAGTTAGGATGTCGTTTCCACCCAGGGTTATAGGTATTCAAATAAGGGTCGTTGGACGGCTTGTCATACCAATTGTGGGTGGCTTTCACTTCCTCTTGCACAAGCTCGGGTTGGGAATGCGCATGAGAACAATTATAACATGTATGGTAAAGGTCAGAGCAAATTGCACAAACCTCTGCACACACCATTTCCTACAGTCCTAAGGACAAGCACTGGTCTAATTTTTTGGATATGGCATACAGGGTAGGGGCTAGGTCCTGGCTTGTGGCCAACTCATAAACTCTTTTAGTTTTAGAGGTTGATGGATTGGGTAGCCTACGATTGGCAGCCATATGCTACTGAGAATTTTCAAACAAATTTTCAAAGAGAATCCAAACCTCATTCTCGTGCTTTGTGAGGACAGTACCTCCGCACGATGCATCAACCATGGACTTATCTCTCTTAGCTAACCCGTCGTAAAAATTTTGAACTAATTGCCACTTGGGGACTTGATGATGTGGGCATTTATGAAGTAAGTCTCTAAAACTCTCCTAGGTCTCAAAGAAAAGTTCCCCATCTGTTTGTGTGAAACTTGTGATTGCCCTTCGTAGGTGGTTAGTTTTCCCAATTGGGAAGTACTTTTTCAAAAATTTATGATGCATGGTGGCCTAGTTAGTCACCGAGTTCGGCTCTAAGGATGTCAATCAATATTTGGCCTTATCCTTTAGAGAGAATGGAAAAAGCTTAAGAAGAAGGGTGTCGTCAGTAAAATTAGGTATATGGATGGTGGAGAAAATCTCCAATAACTCATCCAGATGCTGATAAGGATTTTCAGTGGGGTTCCCATGAAAGTTGGGTAGCATCGAGATGATTAAAGTCTTAATCTCGAATTACACATCCTGGACATATGGAAACCAGATGCAAGACGGCGAGGTGTATGTATTGGGTACAAAGTAGTCCGTAAGAGGCCGAAGGGGTTGCTCTCCTACCACAGGTAGGCAGGGAGCTTGGGGTTCTGGGATTTGTTCAGCGGGAACCGGTGGGTTGTTTTCGGCCATGGCTTTCAGTTTAGACAACTCAGCCTTCTCTAGATTAGAGATAGGTTTCCTAAGGGATCTAAGGGATTTTTCAATATTAGGATCTATGGGAATTATCTCAGGTTCCAGAGAATGCAAACCAAACATACACACTTTTAAGCACAAAGATTCAAACTTCAGAAATAGTAAACAAAAAAATAATGAAAATAATAAAAATAACAAAGAAAATGAAGATAAAAGGAGAGCAAATCAAAAGAACAAGGCAATAATACCCTAAATTAGAAGTTGGTTCATAACAGTAGCCAAGTTCCCTGGCAACGACACCAAAATTTGGTAGAATTGCCAAGGCTTGGATCCTTAACTACCAAAGATAAAATTTATATAACCTAACTGATCCCAAGTTCAGTAGAAAGTGGGTAAGTCAGGTGTTGATCCACGAAGACTTAAAGTACTGTTATGAGACCTCTTCCAAATTAGTTTACTATAGCATTGTATAAAAGAGAAGTAAAAAGGTCATATTTTTCAATGGGTGAAGTCTAACAATCTACTAGAAAGCATGTAAAAGAAAGCAAATAAATCCAAGTTAACCCTACTCCTACAAAGTAGTGTTTATACATGAATATAGTTTAGGATGTTGTTTTGCGTAATCTAAGTTTAGTGAGTTTACCGTACTAAACTAACCGGAACCCAGCTAAACAATCTAAGGAGTCGTTCAATGGCATAAAATAGCAAGGGTGCACCAGCCGTCCGGAGCACGGTCGGAAACTAGAGTATACTCTATCAAAAACGATCACGAGAACCTCAATGGGAGACTGTAGCCTAATACGTGTACTTGACTGAAGCAATAGAGGTGCTAATCCTGTCACTAAACATCATCATCATCCAAACAATAAATGAAAGCAATAAATTAAAATAGTAAAGAGAAAGCATATAAAAAGATCATCCCTTTGCATTCATCACATCTATCACTAATGTCAGGAAGTACAAAAGAAGATCGTGTAATATACACGGAAGCACAAGAATGCCACCGATTATCACAGGTTGTCAGACACTTCATGCGCAGATTGAAACAGGAATTGAAATCTACTTTACTCCTAATCTAAAATGGCTCTCAATGACATCTTAAGTCTGTCACTAACCTAAGAGAGGCCAAAGAGGAACCCAGAGCTCGTGTTCGTAGCGAATACTTATAGGCTCTAGGGTTTACAAGGTTTGTTTTACAAGTTAGGAAAGTTTACAGCAAATCTCACGTAGAAGATCATCGTTGTCGAACAAGTCGCCCCTATGTCATTATTGTGCGTGCCCTAGTCAACACTTGTGGGAAATCAGGAATTTGAATCTTCAATGTCTTCAACTGTGTCGCACCTTAGGTCTTGCTGGTCAAGTTGATGATCGAGACTTGCAAGATCTCGATATTCAGGAAATCTCAAGAACTCAACATAGTCACCCCTTAAGGTCTTTTGGTCGAACACTTCATCGAGGCTCTCGGTAATTCTGCTCTCAATTCTGTCTCAGTATCTCGACGTGGTCACCGTGGAGAGTCACTTGGTCGAGGGCTTGGTCGAACCTTGCAGCTTTTTGATCTGAGTCTGAACCTTGGAGTTTGGGGTGGAAGACTAAGTCGCCCCTGTGTGTTGCTAGTCGCACCACCTGATCAAGCATAATATTTTTGTCCCTTGATAATCTAATGCTTCATGAGCTTGGCTAGCATTTGATTTGATCTTTGAGTCCTCCAAATCCTCCATGGCTTCTCATAATGCCTAACTCCATGGTTTTAACCTGTTTTTCCTGATAAGACAAATAAATCTTGCATAGCTCTGAACAATAATAACTCTGGGCAATTACATAGTAAAATGAGGATAAACAGAGATAAATGAGAGTCTAAAATCATGCATTTTAAGGACTCATCATAATGCATTCATAGCGATTGAATTTACTTGTAACATCTTATGGTCATTGTCGGTCATCACTTTTTCTTCTTTAGGTATTTCTTTACCATCCACGATTTTAGTGGGGTTAAGGTCACCAAGTGTGACAACTTTCCAAGTTTTCCAATCCATAGGTTGTAAATAAATTCTCATTCTTTATTTCCAAAAGATGTGGTTTACACCGCAGAAAAATAGGTGGTCTAGATGAGGATTGATCCTCAGTAAAGGGAGATACTCTTAGGTGTGACATAGGGATCTTTATGTAGCTTCTAGTTTAAGATTTACTACAACCTAACGCTTTGATACCAATTGAGAAGTAAGGTATACTCCCAAGAGGTGGGGTGAATTGGGTTTTTAAAATTTCTTTGGAAACTTTAATATAGTATATCCATTTTCATATTAAATTAATTATAATCACACAAGTATAATTGATTTGCAATGATCAACACTCAGTCCAAGATTTAGTATTTATTGTTAAATGATGATAAAGGTTAGAACTTCAATATTTAGAATTTAGATTTTCAATATATCAATCCAATCAATAAGGTAAACTTGATTTCACAATATGAAACAAAATAAAAATTTTAGCAAGCTTCCAAAGTTCATATTTTGATATCAAATGAGTTACTTGAGTTTAAGTATATTAATGAACTTTGATATTTATCAATGTACTTTCTTTAATCAAGATTTCCGCAATCAATGTATTTTCTTTAATCAAAGTTTCCGCAATTCCCAATAACTTATTTAATTTTTAGAAATTAAGCGAACATCCACGTAATTTATATATGTAGAAAATTAAAGAGATTAGGGAAGAGAAAGACACCGAAATTTTACGAGGTTCGGCTATACCCGCCTATGTCCTCGCCTTAGGAAAACCACCCAAGGATTTCATTATGCTACTCTCTTAACCAAGTGGAGCAAACTGTTTACACACTCCTTCTAGTAGGATAGAGCCCTCCTCTCCAAGCAATACCCCACGTTCGGTAACAATTCAACAATCCAGAACCATAAAAAACAACAAGAGAAACGAGAACAATTCTTATGTACAAAGAAACTTTCTCAACAAGAGCAGATTGGTACAAGTTAAAACAAATATACTTCCATCAAATTCAATATAGAAGGATGAAGCTCAAGAATTTATCACCAAGGTTCTTTCTTATATTGAGAAACTCAGTAGAAAAGCAAAGAACCGTAGGCTTTGATCAGCAAATTTTTAGTAGAAAACTTCAGCAAGAGTTTTAGCAAGATAGCTTTTGAAAGAATAGAAAGTATTATGCTTGATTACTGATTGTATGTATTGGTGTCTTTAATCCTTTGATATAACATGTATTTATAGATGGAAAAAGTTTAATTTTCGTATTCCCCAAGTTACTTAGAGTGTTTCCCAAGTTTTTATAAAGTTTGGGGTTCAAGCAATCTATTTTGGAAACTTTTCTTCGCTGTTTAAATTTGAATTTTATGAAGGTCAGACAACTGGACTATCAGGGTCAGTCGCCTGATCTTTTAAAAACTAGTAAAATTTCAAAGTTAGAATGGGATCAATCACCTGGACTCATAGGTTTAGTCAATTGGGCCTATTCTGTTTCCCAAATATTTCAGCATAAAAAGGTCAGTTGCCTAACTAGAACAGGTCAGTCGCTTGATCATGCAAAACTCCATAATTTTTTATTTTCAAGATTTTGATTCTTCAATTTTTGAAAAACTTCAATATAATTGAAAAAACATTTTTTTGGGTTTTTAAAAATTGGTCTCTAAGTCAATAAAAGATTCCTAAGAGCTTCATTCATTCATATTGAAATGTTTGAAGTACTTACATGAGACTTCTTAAATACTATGACTCTTCTAGTCACTAAGTATTCATTGTATAGCTTCCATTCTTCATATTGAGCTTGACTTTTAGCTTTGTATTTAGCTTCATGAAATCTTGTCACATTAAGTTCAAGCTTTTCACAAACTTTGTCAAGCACTTTGATGTTGGTCACTTGAGTCACTTGATCTTAATACTTGAGTTACCTGAAACATCATCACTTAACCAAACATGTTAAGTTTCCTTAATTTGTTATCATCAAAATAAGATTCGTAAGCCTTGTTAGGCCAACAGAAATATATAGAAAAACACAATCATGTAGATTATATGAAAGCAATAAAATAATGACACGAAAAATTACGTGGTTCGGCAATGCCTACATCCACGAAAGCAAACGAAAAGACACTTAGTGTTACAACATACAACATTGTATATATATAACCCTCTTCAACCCCCGGAGGTTCTCCCCCCCCCCCCCCAAAAAAAAAACCCAACCTATTAAACTTCCCAATTCAAAATTTGAAAAACAACGTTGAGTAACTGTGCAAAACCATCGATGATTTTGTTGACTTTTTTAGTCCGATTCCTATTTTGATGCTGACAAAGCACCAGTATCTTATATGTGTATTCAGTTTGTAAAAAGATTCATATTTTAGCACACACATAAGGTAAGGGAAATGGAAGTTAGAAAGGACTTAAAACACATATACTCTTGGCGTATTCCATGGAAGAAAGAAGAGCAATATAAAAGGAAGAAGAAGACATTTTAGTTGTAAATGCATTTGGTTTTGAAATGTCTGTAATAATGCATATCATGCATGATGGGAATGACAAGCTCAACAAAGACCGTAGACTACCCTTAGGTTCCCTAAACCTTTCATGAAAGATCCCCTAAACCAAAAAGTCATGCGCATACAGGGGTGAATTCTTTTTGGGTCAAAATCGAGACAAAACTTAAATTTACAAAACCTTAGTCGACCGACTTTGCATTTTTAGGCTTAATTAAAAGCCTTGATCAACCAACCTATGTGCGTTATAAACGCCTCAATCGACCAAACCCTTACAATTAGGCTAATTACGAAGCCTCGGCCAACCGACCCTAAAATGAACACATCATCCTCGGTCAACCGAACCTTTAGGTTTAACTTTTCTAGCGTACTCATCCAACCGACCTAATGACCTAAGAATAGACTGGTTGACCAAACCTGTGAAGGTTTGGAACTCACCCTTGGCTCAACTGACCGACTCTTATCTCAGTTGACTAAGCCTTGTTTTATTTTGAAAATGCTAGAGGGCTCAGTCGACCAGCCTTGTGCTCGGTCAATCGAACCACTAGGGTTCGCACTGTTCTAATGCATAAACTTTTTCTAAAATTACCTCCGTGTCCCCAACAATAAAAAATCTTGGGAATTCCATATATACCCCTTCATTATTTTAGATTAGCAACTAATTAGCAAAAAGATTAACAAAACATTTTCTCTCAAAATTTTTTGTGCTATTTCTTGCTATATTACTCACTTCTAAGCATACACTTCCAAAATCTCTTTTCTTACATTATTGCTTGCATATTCATTTAAGAAAGAAAGCATATAACTCACCTTCTTCATTTGCACATTGATTGTGACTTGAATCTAGGTTAAGAGTTCATTATTGTGAGTACTTCAACATTTAGTTCAAAGCTTAAACTCTCTCATTTTTGCATCGTTGAATATTATTTTTGAGAGTAAGCTTGAGTTCTTTGCATTGTATTTTACTCATAAATACTTATTAGAAAAAACTTTATATTTGCTTGTGAATCTTTGCATCCTCATTGCAAGATTCAAAAGCTTACATTTTGATATTGATAAAATTGTTTTTTGCAAGCTTAAACCCTAGTTTCTACTGTGCTTGATATTTGAGAAATATTGTTGAGATATTTGCTTAGGGTTTTAAAGACTCTTTGATAATACATATAATAAAGATATATCTTGAAATCAAAGATCTAACTCTCACACACTCATATACTCATATTATTGAGAGTTAACATCTAAGTTTACCGAAATCTCACTTATATTGTTGTACATCACTTGCTTATTATAAGAAGCATTTATTTGTACAAAATTTATTGATTAAAATAAATAACACAATATACGTTGCCCCAACCACCTTAATATAAATCTAACACAGAAGTGCTCTAGTTTTAAAAAAAATTTAAAATTCCAGTTGTCAAATTATATTTAATTAATAACACTTTTTAGTATATTGACAATTTTAGTGTAAATTTGTCTTTATCTCAATGTAATATTGTTTTTCAAAATAATTAGAAAATCAAACATAAATATCCCGTGTATAAAGTGTTAAAAAAGTTAAACTAATATTATGATTATGGATATAACATAGACTTAATAGAACTTAACCTTTATTATCCTTTAGCTTCATAGTAAAAAAAAAAAAGAATTAGGCCCTATAATTTATTTAGGAGGGACAACCTTCATTCCATAAATTCTCCTTTTTCCTACCCCTTGTCGGGGTTTAATAAAAATAGAAAAACAGTGCCAATGTTTTCACGTGGGCCAAACAGGGTATTGGGCCTGTGGACCTTGAATTTGGATTCCATCCAAAATTTTCCCGAAAGCCAATCATGGATTACGTTTTGCATTTAGGGCGCGTGATGAATGCCACCTCGTGCACATGATTAATAGGGTCCAATGGAACAGCCATGCACGATGATGCCTTGAGCTCCACGCACTCCAACGGCCTGCTCGAACATGAAACGGCTGTCCATTAAGAGACATTTATGAGGCTATGTTTGGGGGAATGAAATTAAAAGTTTATATTTGTATTAGAGCATGTGGTAAAATTGGATTTGAATTTGAAATTCCCAGACACAATCTAACTAAAACCTATATAGTCCAAATGAAATTCCAAGTTCATGTTGATGTACCATCTTTGAAAATCAGTCACAAATTAAATATATTTTGGACGAATCCTGAAAAAAAAATAGAATAGGAATTTGGAGGCAAAGAATACCTGACAAACAGATTTTCATAAGCTTGTAAATACGCTGATCAGTAAAATGTAAGATATTCACTATCAATGTATGTCTCAATAATTGAGTCTTCAAGTTGTGTTTTATTATGCACATAGTTTTTTAGAGTTGATAAGAACTTATGCATTTTACATAATTTTATAATGCATGTAAATTAAAAAAAAAATTATATACAAATTGTTTATTTATTAAAGTTACCTCTCAATTGGATACATCCAACGATATTGCGCTAGTTTTGCAATTATAGTCTCCCTCAGTAAATGAATAGATATGTCGACCATAACATCAAAGAATTTTGAGAGAAATATTTTCTCCACCTTGCATAATATGACAACTATGTCCTCTCTAACCTCTCACATACATCTGATTTCAATTTCTTTAAGCAAAATTTTTAAAATAATATTCTCAACTCAATCAACGTTGAACGAACATGACAGTCATGACTTTTTATTTCTAATATCTTACTTTTCTTTGGTTGGATGCATATCCATCAGGGAACTTCATTAATTTCATCCATTCAAAGAAATTATTTTCTTTCATCCTTCGAAAATGCATAACATGTTAATGGTATGAGAAACTTGTTACTATCACGAATTAGGTGCAACTCATGTCATATTCCCATCTCTTCGTCCAATTTAACTCCATGTCATTGCATTTCCTCTTTCTATTGTCCGATGCTTTCCTAAATTTGATATATTTTGTCAACTTCGACTATTTTAATATCTTTTTTCCCACTTGTCGACATTGGGCTCAGTTGACTTGTTTGGTTGTCAACATGTTTGGTGACCATTTGAAAATCAAGCAAGTATAGACAACCAAACCATTGATTCTCTAACTTACCTATTTTTCTTAAAAAAATGGAGTCGTCAGTTTATTTTAGTTTTAAAAAGACAAATAATGGAAAACATTTTTAAAAAGAGATTTCGGTTGGAGAGTACCATATGTAAGGTAATACCTTTAACTCCTTTTTGATGGAATTTAAAGAACTAACATCATATAATATTCATTCTATGAATGGTTACCATTGTGTGTATGTATTCCCTTTTTGAAAAAATGATCATTTAAAATATGAAATACAAGTTGCAATAATGGTTGGTTAAGCCTTCTATTCATTTTTTATTTTATTACAAAAATATTATATAATTTATTTGATTATACACTAACCCTGTATACAAGAGGTTTAGAAATTATATAAAATACTCTTATAGAAAATTTTGGAGGAAAATCCTCCAAAACCCCCAATTTACTGATCTTCCCCATCCTTCTTTAGCATCAAATAAAATCGTCGAAAGTTTCAGCTGTAGTGCCTTCATTATTAATATTATTATTATTAAACAATAGACAATGAATAAAATTCAAAAGCATGACCAGCCATATGTTATTTTCCAAAAAAAAAAACAGAGAAATACAAAAGCAGGATGTTCCATAGGACCAGCAGATTAAAGTACTATGAGAATGCACCAATTGTTGATGGATGGAGAGGAGGAAGGGATGTCAATATATGTGTGTGTGTGTGTGTGTGGTGCAGTAGATGCATAGAGAAGACGACTAACAATGGACTTTGACAACTAATTTGCAGCTATATAAAATAATATCTACTTATTCATTCATTCATTTTCACACTTGATTTAGAAGACAAATAACAGCAATAACAAAGGATGAAAAAATTCAAAAGATGAGGAGCCGATTTTGAAACACTTACCGCTAAAATAAAAATAAAAAAAAAATCTCAAAACACCAAAACCTAATTCCCAGCTGTGATGGAGATCTCCTCACAATGGGCAAGAGTAAAAACAGTAAAATTTGTGTAGATCGAGGGGGAGGTCTCCTCACGATGGGCGAAACCCTAGAAAAAGTAAAATTTGAGCAGAATAAGAGGGAGATATCCTCATGATCTTCGGGATTTGCCATTGCACTTGTGATACAAGTTACATTTTCATTTTTTTCAAGCGAAAATTTCGGTCACAGATTTTTGCAAAATTTCTAGAAGGGATTTCTGGGTCTAAAAAGCGAAGAACAGAGAGAGAGAGAGAGAGATGTGAGTGCTGGGTTCAAATAATCGGAGGACCGGCAGGACACTTGCCGCTGCATCAAATCGATCGCCGATGGCCTTGCAAATGCCAACTTCAAAACCTTTTCATGGTCTTCTCCAAATTTTTGGATCTGAGGCAAAGAACTGAGAAAGAGAAAGATGTGCGTGGGAGATAGTGAGGGAGAGAGATGTGGGTTTCCTTGTTTTAAATTATTATTATTATTATTATTATTTTCACATGAACATCTTTAGCTGTTAAGGAAACAGCATTAACACCGTTTCCTAATGGGAGAGAGACATCAACTGGGCCCCACACGCCATGTATCAAAATTCTAAGTGGGGCTGTCAAAACGAACGGGCGAGCGGGTGGGGTGGGTTGGGCTGGGTCCGAGCAGGCCGCGAACGGAACAAATCAATTAAATGGGTGACACACGTCAATTCTAATTCACCCGTTTAATAAATGAACAGATCACGGATCATCCGTTTTAAAAAATATATATTATGTTGGTCTAGTAATATATATTTTCAATTTATAAATTATTTAATGGACATTTGATATCATGTACAAAGAAAAAGTTTGTTTCCATCATTGCTATCTTTTTTTTTTTTTTTTATTACATAGGAATTTCAACCACCAACAAATCCTTCGGACCTCCTAGTGCAGCACCAAACTTACGGATCAGCACTCTCCCCCTAGATCTCGATAATCAAGTAAAGTCCGAAATGCGGACACGGCTTCCGTGCATCAATTGGACGTTCGGTCAACCCGACTCCCGAGACACATCTCCATTACCATCCACGGTCTCTGTTGGCTCACAAAGAACTCTCGCCATCTACGGTCCCCACTGGCTCACAGAGCGAACTCTCACCATTCACGGTTTCCGCTGGCTCACAAAGTAAATTTTTATTATTCACAAGTACCGTTGGTTCCGTGAGTGTATCTACCTGAAATTAAACTTCCGATACTCCTTCTTACGTGCTGATGTCTTTCCACCGCGCCATGCCCTTGGGGGCTCCATCATTGATACTTTGACTAATACTCTACCGGTTGCATTTGAATTAACTATATCAAACATTATTCAAATAGATTTAGAAGAAAAATGTTTCAACGGTTTAGAACAATTTGTAAAGAGAAATAAAACTATTTTAACAAATATATAATTGAACAACATCACTTTTATAATGATACTAATATTTTTTTTTGTATACTTTCTTTGTAAGTTAATTGTGCAAAACCTTATAGTTGAAAATTTATTCTATGTTGTTACTCTAAGTTTATAGTTTATTAAAATTCTAAATTATTCTCAAAATTTACTTTTTAGACAATGGTTGTTGAATGTCAAATTTGGGAAAAGATTTTTTACTATTATGTTATTCAACATTACAAGGGTGTATTTATACACATGAGTTAAGGAACAAGATCCCAAAATTACTCCTGAATATCTACTCTAGAATAATCACACAATAAATAAAAAGTGGAAAGTGTAGATATTTCTTTAATACTCTCCCTCAAGTTGGAGCATGGAGATCCGTAATGCCCAACTTGCATGATAAGTTTTGGAAATATTTACGATACAAAGCTTTGGTGAAGATATCAACAAGTTGATTGTGGGTAGGAATATGCTTAGTGAATAAGAGGTCAGTCCGTAACTTTTCACGAACAATATGACAATCGATTTCTATATATTTTGTACGTTTGTGGAAAATAGGATTTTGGGCAATGTGAAGAGCCGCTTGATTGTCACAATATAAGAGCATAGACTGGGAATGCGGTATACCAAGATCATTTAAAAGAGTTTTGAGTCATGTAAGTTCACAAGTAGTGGTAGCAAGCGCTCGGTACTCAACTTCGGCAGAGGAGCGAGACATGATTGTTTGTTTCTTAGTGTGTCGGGAAATTGGACTAGTATCCAACTGAATGAAAAAACTAGTGGTGGAGTGGTGAGTGAGGGGACAACCAGCCCAATCCGAATCAGAATAGGAGGGAACTTGAAGAGTGTTGGCAATAGGAAAAAATAAGCCCTGGTCTGGAGATGCCTTAATGTATCGAATAACACGGATAGTAACATTATAATGTGGTTGTTTAGGCTGGTGCATAAATTGACTGAGAATATTGACTGAAAATACAATACCGGGACAAGTGATGATGAGATATATCAAACGTCCAACGAGTCGCTAAAACGAGCTTGGATCGAAGAGAAGACCACCATTAGTATTATTGAGCTTAAGATTTTATTCAATGGGAAAGTGGGCAGGATGAGCATCAAGATGACCGCTATCAGTGAGGATGTCAAGAGCATATTTTCGTTGATTAAGAAATATACCAGTGGGAGAGCGAGCAACTTCAAGGCCAAGGAAATATTTCAATTTGCCAAGATCCTTTAATTTGAATTTTTAAGCAAACATGACTTTGAAAACATTAATATCAGAGATATCATTGTCTGCCATGAGAATGTCATCAACATAAATAAGTACGAGAGTAAAATACTCCTCGATAGTGGGTGAAAAGAGGGTGATCGGCCTAAGATTGAGTGAAACCCTCAGCAAGTAAAATAGAAGATAATTTAGAGAACCAATTGCGAGAGGCTTGCTTAAGGCTGTAAAGGGATTTCTGAAGACGACAAACACGAGTCTCCCCCTATTTGCAATAACCCGGTGGAGGGGTCATATAAACCTCCTCATCGAGGTCACCATGGAGAAAAGCATTGTTGACGTCCAATTGAAGGAGATGTCAATTTCGAGTTGTAGCCATTGTAAGAACACACCTAATAGTAACAAGTTTAGCAACAGGAGCAAAAGTGTCATGATAATCCAAACCTTTTACCTTAGTATAGCCCTTGGCCACCAAGCGAGCTTTGTGTTGCTCTATGGATCCATCGGCTCGAATATTTGTTTTGAACACCCATTTACAGCCAAATGGTTTTTTTCCAGGGGGAAGGTGTTGAAGAACCCATGTATGATTGGTTTCTAAGGTTTGGATTTCAGAAGCCATGACATCATGCCAATGTAGGTGTAGCACAGCTTGAGAATATGAGGTGGGTTTGGGATGTTGAGACATAACAGAAAGAAAAGCCAAATGTTGATTAGAAAAACAATGATAAGATAAAAAGGAGGAGAGACAATGAACTGTACCTGAGGAACATCTTGAAACTTGTGAAGCCATGGAGGACTTTGGTAAAATAGGGCAGATATAATCATCCAAGTAAGAGGGATATGTGATAGCTCATTTGGGTCATGAAGAAATGGGTGGAGGGGGTGGTGGGGAAGGGGGTAAGGGTGAGGGTGTCGGTGAGGAGACCAAGGGAGAAGGAGGGAAAGATGAGGGGCTAGGGTTAGGTTGGGTAGATAAAGCATAGGAAGGGTGTGTATCAGGAATATGAAGGGGAAAGACTGGAGAAGATGTAGGAGTTGTAGTTATAAGATGATAGGGAAAAACATTTTCTTCAAAAGTGACATCATAGGAGATGAGAATTTTTTTGTTTTTAAGATTGTATACACGATAAGCCTTATGATGAGTAGGATAATCTAAGAAAACACATCTAAGAGCACAAGGAGAGAATTTATCGTGATGTTGGCAAGCGGTTTGGGCATAGCACAAGCACCCAAACACTCGCAAGTGTGTATATGATAGTGCTGAACAAAAAGTTCATAAGGGGACTTATGATTGAGACTGGGTAGAGGAGTGTGGTTAATTAAATAAGTGGCTATGAGAATGCATTCACCCCAAAAAGTGATGAGAAGATTAGTTTGAAAACGTAAACACTGAGCCACATTAAGAAGATGACTATGTTTAAGCTCAGCAACACCATTCTATTGAGGTGTATCCACACATGTGCGCTCATAAAGAATGCCTTGATCATGGAAAAAGGTTTGAAGTGGAGTGAATAGAAATTCTCTACCATTATCAGTGCGCACGTGCTTAATAGTGCAATTGAATTGATTTTTAAGCATGACGCAAAAAATTTTAAGGCAAGTGAAAGTATCAGATTTCATGTGCATAAGATAAACCCATGTGGCATGCGAGTAGTCATCCACAATTGTTAAAAAATAATGTGCACTAGAAAGTAAAACTGTAGGATAACCACCCCATATATCACAATAAATCCGATTAAAACAAAGTATGCTCTTGTTTGTATTCAAAGAAAAAGCTAAACGAGTGTGCTTTGCTCTGGCACAAACATCACAAGGAAAATGAGAAGAAGAAATATTTAAGGTTTTTGGAATACATGAAATAGAAGGGTGACCAAGACGTTGATGTCAAAGAGTAGCGTCAGAAACATGTTGAGAGTGGAAAACTGAGGTAAAGGGAGGTTTATAGTGGTAAAGTCTATCCCATACTTTACACGTTCCAATCAGCCTCCTCGTTGATAGGTCTTGAAAAACACAAAAGTAGAAAAAATATAGCAACACAATTGATGAGAATTGACAAGCACCACTAAAGGATCCATTGCAAGTTCCAGATGGGCCAATCACAAGGTCAAGAGTTAAGAAGATCAAGGAAGCAATGTAAGGATTGGTGCAATCCATTACAATAGGTGACGACATAGCCTAGTGTTTAGTGTAGACTTTTTATTTCAATAAGTATAGGCAGGTGGGCCTATTTTATGTTTATTAGTTATAGGTGTTTAGGGTTACGTTATTTGAATTTGAATTTGAATTAAATTAAAATTAAAATTAAAATTTGAATTTGAATTTGAATTTAAATTTGAATTTAAATTTGAATTTGATTTTGATTTTAAATTTAAATTTAAATTTAATTGGAGGGGTTTATAAATAGACTTGTAGCCACATTCTACAAAAAAAGGACATTGAATAAAAAATGTGAGGTTTTGTTTCTTCTATTGGTTCTTCAGAGAACTTGTGAACTTATCAAGGATTTCTTTCTTGCGGCGTTCAAATTTTATACCTTTGGTTCGTGATTTAATTATAATCATTGGGTCAAGGTTTGTTACTTTATACCTACGGTTCGCGTTTCATTTATAAACGTTGGGTCGGAATTTTCTATCAAAAACCAGATTTTTAGCTTTCTTGGGCAAGCATTCCAACATTGTTTGCTGGGTCTCAATGCGTGTCGATTGAGGTTCGCATCATTTGGTATCAGAGCTTTGGTTCAAATTAGGTTCTATCTATCTTATTTTTCTTGATTGCTTTCGAAAATTCTTTTATCTTATAATCATTTATCCTTATTTCATATTCTTCTATCATCTGATCTACCTATCTTGTTTTCTTGTTTTCGAAATTTTCCATCTCTTCTTTAATATCGTCCATCATCAAGATTGAATCTTTAGTGGCTTGAAATTGCAAGAAATATAGTAAGGCCGATTAGAGCACATTAAAAAAAAAAAACCATTTTGTGCATTCAAAAAAAAAAAAAAAAGAGAAAAGGCAATATTTTGCATTCATAAAAAAAAAGAAAAAAAAGAGAGTAAGCAACAACTTATTATTCCAAATTTGTGTTTGAATATATATCCTTGGTCGAGTTGGTTATTTTGTTCCATTGAATTTCTTTTTATTTCGTTCGTATCATTTGGTTTTAGAGCTTAGGTTCTAAAATCAAGTTTACTATCCTTTTATCTTTTGTTATAAAAAAAAAAAAGAAAACAAAAGAAAAGGGGAAAATAGAAAGTAGAAAAAAAATAGAGAGAAAGAAAGAAAAAAGAATAAGAAGGTGATACTAAAGCAACAGATACATTCATCGTACTTATCAAAGTTAATTTTTTTTTTTCGTCATCTTCCTTTAATTCATTGTTTCTATAATATTTTCTTGCCATCGTTATTGGTTTTATGCTACATGGATTCGAGGACGAATCCTTTTAAAGAGAGAGGGAATGATGAGAATTGACAAGCACCACTAAAGGATCCATTGCAAGTTCCAGATGGGCCAATCACAAGGTCAAGAGTTAAGAAGATCAAGAAAACGATGTAAGGATTTGTGCAATCCATTACAACGGGTGACGACATAGCCTAGTGTTTAGTGTAAACTTTTTATTTTAATGAGTATAGGCATGTGGGCCTATTTTATGTTTATTAGTTATAGGTGTTTAGGGTTACGTTATTTGATTTTGAATTGCATTTAAATTTGAATTTGATTTTGATTTTGAATTTAAATTTAAATTTAATTGGAGGGGTTTATAAATAGACTTGTAGCCTCATTCTACAAAAAAATGACATTGAATAAAAAATGTAAGGTTTTGTTTATTCTATTGGTTCTTCAGAGAACTTGTAAACTTATCAAAGATTTCTTTCTTGTGGCGTTCAAATTTTATACCTTTGGTTCGTGATTTAATTATAATCATTGGGTCAAGGTTTGTTACTTTATACCTACGGTTCGCGTTTCATTTATAAATGTTGGGTTGAGGTTTTCTATCAAAAACCTGATTTTTAGCTTTCTTGGGCAAGCATTCCAACATTATTTGCTGGGTCTCAATGCGCGTCGATTGAGGTTCGCATCAACAATAGAGATAAGTGGTAAGTTTGCTGATGGACAAAAAATTGAATTTAAATGAAGGCACATAAACAACATTAGAAAGAGAGAAATTAGGAGAAAAATGCATAGTGCCGACATGAGTTACAGGAACAATGTCACCATTTGGAAGCTTAATGGGGCATGATTAATTAAGAAGTTTAATATTATCAAGAGAAGACAAATTGAAAGTCATATGATCGTAGGCACCTGAATCAACAATCCATTCAGTATTAGAAAAAGAAGCAGAATGACAAGAGACAAGGTTACCAGCAAAATTGGCAGAGTTGGTGCTCAAAGGTGATAAAAGATCTAAAAGTTGACGGTATTGTTCAGTAGTGAGATCAGGGATGTCAATCTCAGAAGAAGTTAAAGAACCTGTGACAGTATTTTCAGTCATTAAAGAACTGAAAGGAAAATTCAGCTATTATTTAATCAGATAAGTCGAAGGTGTCGTCGGAGTGTTGAGACCACTGAGGCGAGTCGAAACTGAGACAAGGAATGTAGCTGACGACTGAGAAAACTGAATAGATGCCAGAGAAGACGACCAGAGGCTTGAGGGATACTTGGAGATGATCAACCGCACCATAAGGATTCAAAATAGATTATAAAATGAATTCAATTCATAATATACTAATCAATCATTATAAAAATTACAAAATAAATATCATTTAATGATCAACTGAAAACTGTCGCCAGAGCTGAGATGGCTGGATTGCCGAAAAAAATAGAGCTGAGATACTTTTAGAGAAGATGGGTAATGGAGAAGAAAATAGGACTGAGATGGATCACCAGAAAGCTACGAACAGAAACCAACCAAGATGACAAACTGGAACTGAGAGAGACGACGCGGGAGATGGGAAAGAACTGGAGATGCACCAGCCGAAGACGACTGCCAGAGAAGATAGGAGAATCAAACAGAGAGACGTGAGGACAAACTGAGAGGCGGAGAGCTGTCGAAGAAGACGAATGGAGAAGCATTGAGAAGTTGAGAGATATCCAGAAAAAAAAAAAACGATGAGGGAATAATGATTTTCTCGTGTCTGAGAGAAGGCAGGACTGCCGAAGAAAAGGAGAGACCGCCGGAGGAGTTTGAGACAACGAGCCGAGAGAGAGAGAGAGATTGGGATTCGGCGAGTGGTGAATCGTTGGAGAACTGAGAGAGGTGACGAATGTCGAAGGCGAACACCGAAGATTGAGAGATCTATAAGAGATGCGGTGATGAGAGAATTGACACGGTCGAGCACGGTCGATGAATTGAGAGAGACGAGCGATCGATGAAGAAGACGACGGAAAATTGAAAACTAAGAGACTACGATAATGAGCCGCGAACCAAAAGACAAGTCGTGAAAGATGAACGCCGGAGAAGACGAATGATCGGCGACGGCGGCAGCAAAGAAAGTGATAAAAAATTAAGAAAACCTAGGGCTTTGATACCATGTTAAATTTGGGAAAAGATTTTTTTCTATTATGTTATTTAGGGTGTATTTATACACATGAGTTAAGGAATAAGATTCCAAAATTACTCCTAAATATCTGCTATAGAATAATTATACAATAAATGAAAAGTGGAAAGTGTAGATGTTTTTCTAATACTAAATATAACTTGCACGTAAAAGCAACTAATTTGTTATTTCTTAATAAAATTATTTATGCTTGTCTCGTCTATGTAATTGTTGTAATATTTTTTGAACTAAAATAAAGAACTAAAAACAACTCCTTCGTATGTTTTTTTAACTTAATTGATATTTTTAAATTATTTTTCAAAAAAAGCGGCCAATACAAAAAAATTATTAAATTTTTTTTTAAATAATATTTGAATGTATGAAGATTGAAATTTTATATTTAAAAATATTATAAAAAATATTTTTTAAAAGTTTAATTTGAAAATTATATTCCGTACATAATCTTGATAGTAATATTATATTGTGAAGAGGTTCACACAATTTTTTCTTCGTTTTATTTTCTTCTTCTCCTGCTACTTCTTCTTGAAGTTCTTGCTTGTTTTTTTTTTGGCCATACGTCATTAAGATGATTAAACTTCCGCGTGACTAAGGGGGGGTATGGCAGCGCGACGGCGTACCGCCGTTTCGCCCCAACGTCTTCGCCGCTTAAAATTTCGTTCGCTAAAGTCGATCCCGTATTGTACTGCACTCGCCACGTAGGTTTCCTTAAACTCCTCCATACTCCCTAATTTATTTTTCCCAATTCCGACTCCATTTATCTGTCGGAGATTTTAGGGTTTCGATTTGGTTCTCCGTCCAGGACTGGAAAGTCTTCAATTGAATCGCTTGTGGAAATAAGTAATTTCTCTGTAATCTGCCGAGCATATGATTCATAAAGGTATTTTTCTTCCTCTGATCGCCCATTCCGTTTTCTATGTAACCCATCACCGGTTGGGGTTTTCCAGCTTAGGGTTTTAGTTTTTGTTGAATGTAGATCTGTTCGTTTTATTGCGGGTTAATAGATTTTTTCTTGAATGTTTGATCTCAGATGTGAAGTTGATGAATTGAATAATCGCGACACAGTTGAATGTACTGATGGTTTAGTAGAGCATGGATTTGGACCGGATGGCATAAGCACGGGATTGATGAGGATGAAGAGGAAGGGAAGCGAAGTGGATGTGTGCTTGAAGAGAGCGCCGTCACCCTGTGATTCGCAGTCATCGTTGTCGAATATTAGGGCTCATTATTCGTTAGAAGATTATGCGAGGTTGAAGAAGCGGTGTAGAGATGGGGGTTGTGATAAGCCCGTTGGTTCTTGTAAAAGTAGGCTTGAGGGCGTAGCAACGGCGCCACCTTGTGGAGTTTCATCATTGGTCCGTCCTGGAAGGGGCCTCAAGAGGAAGATAGGGTGTATTGATGTCGCCACTAAATTGGGCAGGAAAAAGAAGATTGAAGATGATTATGTTTCAGGCGCCACAATTGGGCATGGTAAATTTGGGTCCGTTTCGATTTGCCGGAGTAGGGTTAGTGGAGTGGAATTTGCTTGTAAGACCTTGAAAAAGGCTGACGAGACGGTTCACAGAGAGGTGGAGATAATGCAGCATTTGTCAGGTCATCCAGGTGTCGTGACATTGCAGGCAGTTTATGAGGATTCGGAGTGTTTTCATCTTGTTATGGAGTTGTGTTCTGGGGGACGTTTGGTTGATCAGATGGTTGACGAGTGGTACTCAGAGCACCGGGCAGCTAATATACTGAAGGAGTTGATGGTGGTCATAAAATACTGTCATGATATGGGGGTTGTACATAGAGATATAAAGCCTGAAAATATTCTTCTTACATCATCTGGGAAAATAAAGCTTGCAGATTTTGGGTTGGCCATGAGGGTGGCAGGAGGTAAATGATTGGCTGCTGGCCACTTGTTTTCTGCTGCTGTTGTTAGTGTTTTTGTTCTTAATATCTTGCCAACTTCCTCAGTTTCTTTTTATTGAGCACATGGAGCTTTGATTAGCATGATTGTTACTTTGAATTCTATTTACGGGTATTGGATGCATTTCTATAGTTTTACTATAGTTTGTTGTTCAAAAGTTAAGGAGATAGAAAGGGTTTTTAAGAAGGGAATGGAAGAAAAAGGGTTGGATACACTGGTTAAATCTCTTGCTTGGATATTTCATTAAAGTACAGGGTTTGGGATAGGTATTTTGGGTCGTATAGGTAGCTGGCTTCTAACAGACTCTCTCACAAAAATGAAAAAGGCCCTTGAATGTGAAATCACTGCATTCAAATTCAATATTATGCTGGATAATCCCTTTGTTTTAGTGTTTCATTAAAATTCACAAGGGAATAGGATGGTAATTATTGGCCTTACACTCATGTTCCATTCAAAACCTCTGGATATGGGGTTCTCGGAGGTGATGGGGGAAATGTAACTCCTTTCCTCCTCCCTTATTAAAGGAATAAATCTACCTGATGAAGATATTACTTAATGCCTCCCTCCCTTCCCTTCTCTTTCCTTCCCTTCTTCTCTTCACAATTATAGTGTTAATATGTATGTTTCTGACATTTATTTAGGTTTTGAGGGATGATTTTCAGTTCCTTGACTGCTCCTTTACAGTGTTTATGAACAGTGTAGGCAGGTGAAAAAATACATGACATTGTGAAATTTTTTAGATTTTTGGTTGCTCAAAGATCTCAACAAATGGTTAAATTACTTTTGTTTTTTACAGAATTGATTGTTGTAATGCAGCCCTATACATGCATGTATAAGCATTGCATATGGGCTGCATGCTTACTGGTTACTGCACTGCGATGTTCTTCATTGATAGGGTATTTAGTGTGTTATCCAATCTGGGAAAAAAACATATTTATAGTATTCCTGAATTTTTCTTTTTTGATACTTGAAAACATCAATTTCTGAAGCCTCAAAAGCCTTTTTATTTCTTTTATATGATCAAGGAAGTTTAGATTGTTGTGGTATGGAGTTGAGGGCATGTTTTTAAATCGCGGTAGCGGGAAGCGTAATGTAACGGTAACGTGTGTAATGGGAAGCAGGAGTAGCGGATGTTACATAACGGGAAGTGGATGTAATGGCCATGAAATTTTTTGATTAAGCTTTTAGCATTTCTTAGAAAGAGTTTTAGTATATATTTAGGATCCTTTGGTTGGAGTAACTAAGTTATTTGGTAAGGACAACATGGATACATTTGTTTTAAACCACTATTAATAGAAAAATTACGTGTTTGTGCGTATTTATACTTCTCATTGTTCTTATCTATAATACATTTTTATGTGTGCTAAATTAATTAATAAAAAAAATATTTTATACACTCCATTAATCTATTAGACACATAAGACATACGAATAATACAAATATAAAATAAATAGAAAAGGACATTACTAATATTATCAAAATAAAATATTTTCCTAACAAGTTAGTATTTTCAAATTATTAATTAATGCATCTCTTGTGAGTAATTGGTATATGTTATAGGTATACCGATGTCATTAAGGATATGTACGATGGAGTAATGATTAGTGTAAGGACTATAGATTGAGAAACTAGAAAATTTCCAATTACCATAGGTGTACATTAAGGATCCGCTTTAAGTCCTTATCTTTTTGCTTTAGTGATGGACCAATTGACTAAGAGTATTCAAAAGGAGATTCCATGGTGTATGTTGTTTGTAGATGATATTGTATTAATTGAGAAATTAGGAATGGAGTAGAGGCTAAGTTAGAATTATGGTGAGAAGTTTTGGAATCTAGAGGTTTTAGGATAAGTAGAAATAAAATAGAATATATGAAATATAATTTTAGTAATGATAGGAGGAATATTGGAGACGAAGTTAAACTTGATAATGAAGAAATAAATAGCACTTGTAGATTTCGATACCTTGGATCCATTATGCAAGTTGAAGGAGAAATTGAAGATACTGTAATGCATAGAGTTAAAGCAGGTTGGGTAAAATGGAGAAGTACTTAAAGTGTGCTATGTGATCGTAGAATACCCTTAAAATTGAAAGGGAAGTTTTATAGGATAGTTTTAAGACCAGCTATGTTATATGGATTGGAATGTTGGGCGACGAAGAAACATAATATCCAAAAAGTAAAAGTTACCGAGATGAAGATGCTTAGATAGATGAGTGGTATAACATTGAAAGATAAATTAAGGAATGAACATATTCGTGATAAGTTAGGTGTAGTTCCTATAGAAGATAAGATAAGGGAGGGACGGCTTAGATGGTATGGACACTTACAATGTAGGCCTTATAGTGCACCTATGAGGAAGAGTGACTTAGTTACTGTGGGGGGCAGTAGAAGGGGTAGGGGTAGACTTAAAATAACTTGCAAGGAGATAGTGAGTAAGGATTTAATATCCTTGAATCTATCAAAAGAAATAGTCTATGATTGCATAAATTGGCGTAAAAGGATTCATATAGCCGACCCCACTTAGTGGGACTAAGGCTTGGTTTTGTTTGTTTGTTTTGTGAGTATTTAAAGAAATAGTAAATTTTGTATCATTGTCATCCTCATTATAATTCCCCCCCCCCCCTCGCCACATGTGGTATATTGAGAATGATTTGTGAAAGAGAGGGAAAAAGTGAGAATAAAAAGTTAAAAATAAAATAAATTTTTTGGTGTAACAGTCTTGTAGCGGTTACGTAACGGCTACTACAGCCATAATTTTTCTTTTCACCGATTTTGCAGTAACGGTATCGGTAACCCAAAAAATCGTTACATGACGGTTACAACATTTATTTAAAACCATGGTTGAGGGTCTTAAACCGGAATTTATGATCTGATTTTTAACATGCTTATACCCCCACCACACAGCAAACACACACACACACACACCCAGAGTCTCTTTGATGCAACTTCTGTGCAAGTGTAAGTGATGCATTGAGTTGGCAAGCACTTAGTTTTGAGCTACAACTAGATCTCTGATTTTAGGCAAGGCTTATGTGAATTTGGGAAATAACATTGTATGTTTATGTGTTTTTTAATATGTCTTATAATTATCTATTGCTTTCTTTTCATGTGTTTGGAAGTATTAGTTCATTTGAGAATACATTTTATTCCTCACTGGCATTGGTATTTTTGCCTTGTGCTTTTGTGATGGGGTCATTTGCTTTTTCGGTACTTTTGAGCTTCCAGTTATTTCACTCAGTAGCTTTAATTTTACCTCATGCTTGAATGGTACAATTGCCACTCTGCAGGTCAGACATTGACCGGTTTGGCTGGTAGTCCAGCTTATGTTGCTCCAGAAGTTTTGATAGGGAACTATTCTGAGAAAGCGGATATATGGAGTGTTGGTGTCCTCTTACATGCTCTTTTGGTTGGTGTTCTTCCATTTCAAGGAGATTCTCTAGAGGCTTTGTTTGAGGCAATAAAAAATGTGAAGCTGGATTTCCACACAGGGAAGTGGAATGGCATTTCTAAGCCTGCACGGAACCTAATTGAGCGAATGCTGACAAGGGATGTTTCAGTCAGGATTACAGTAGATGAAGTATTAGGTAAGCTATTGACCAGCAAGTCCGTTTATATTTCATTGACCAGAATTCCTTGGTTTTCCTTCTTTGGCACTAGCCAAAAAGAGTGTGTAAGAGAATGCTAGCTCTCCATATATAATTTTCTCAAACAAAAAACAGAGAGAATGCTTTCTATTCGATATTAACTTTTTCCAACCAAAAACTTTCTAACCAAGTTGCAGATTTCTTTTCATTTCTAATACTGCTTTTATAGGTCTCTTTAATTGATAGTATAGTCTGTGAATTCACTCTGTTAACATTTGGATGGGTGTTTGTGTCAGTGCATCCATGGATTTTGTTCTACACAGAGCGAACACTGAAAAGGCTATGCATCAAGTCAAAGTCGAAGAGCCAGTCAGAATTGGCTTCTGATCAAATTTCTGTGCGACCCAGAACGTATTCTGGGGAAGAAATGGACAATGACTCATTAAGCAAGGGTTCAACTCTATCGCCTCTATCCCAAAGCTTGGGATGCAAGTCAAAGGAGCAGGAACATGATGACTCTGGACTGGTGGATGCACTTGCAGTGGCAATTTCACAGGTGAGGATTTCAGAACCAAAGAGGAGCAGGCTGTGTGGACCGAGTGGACCAATGCAAGAGCACCCTTCTTCCAATTTGAAGGCCAATGCTCTTTGTAAAGCATTTTGATCCTGCCCAAATAACCAGCTGACTGACACAACCAGCATATATCTCGTTGTTGTTACTGTTGTCCCCCCCCCCTAAGGCAGGGTGCACTTGACTACGGTGGAATTAACCTGCTGATTACTGTCATTCCTACTGGAACAAAGTGTTTCCTTGGCCCTGGATTTGTTCATATGGGAAGATTGAAATTTTAACTACACTTGATTTTGACTTGGAAATGCCTTTATTAGGATGGACACAGCAAAATGTACGAAAATATGTTAATGGAGTGCTGGATGGTGTATACCTGGTGAAGCAGATGGATCAAATAATCTGGGGTGGCTTTTGAGAAAATTAAGAGATACTTCTTGATGCCACTGACACCTAAAATGTATTAATCTTGTATCTCACAGTACTAAAAAGAGCCTGTGGTATACATGCTCTGCCAAAATGATAAGTTTGAAAGAAGAGAAAAGGACATCTATTATCTGCAAGCGGTTTAATCCTTGTGAAGCAAATTACTCAATGATAGAATTTTCTTGTTGCACCCTTGTGTGGGTAGCTCACCGACTTTAATAATATATGTTGTACCATGTCACTTGGCTAGTATCTAGAATGGATCCTATAAAATACATAATTGGGAAGCTTGCTTAGTTATGAAGGATCACGTATGCCGCTATCAGAATGTAATATAATCTGTAAGTCATCTAGAGCAATCAAGGGGCAAGTAATAACCAACCATCAATGAACCTGCCAAGATAGAATTCCCTGGTGAAAACATTCTAGTCATAGATAAGGAGAAGCCTAATTGGAAAATGTGTTTTGATGAGGTGTCAATTACTTATGGTTGTGGACAAGGGGCAATTCTTATCTCCCCTCAAGAAGAATAATTCCTTATGGCAATTAAATTGACATTTCCTTGCACCAAGATAGCAGAGTATGAAGCATGCATTGTAGGATTACAAGTTGCACTGGAATTGGGTATACATGGCCTGGAGGTTTATGGGGATTCTACATTGATAATATGCCAAGTCATAGGGGAATAGAAGACCAAAGATGAAAAGTTAATCCCGTACTAGCGCTTCACGGAACAATTGGTATAGAATTCAAGTTCATCTCCTTTGAACACTTGCCTAGGACCAATAATAAATTTGCAGACTCCTTAGCAACCTTGGCCTCCATGTTTAGAGTGGTGGGTAATGAAAAGATTCAACCACTACATGTTTATGTCAGCAAAAGCCCCGCACATTGCATGATGATTGAAAAATAGATGGCAAGTTGTGGTATCATGATATTAAATAGTTTCTAGTAAAATAACGATATCCACCCCATGCCTCTGATATTGACAAGAGGATGATTCGGCATTTGGCAATGGGATACTTTCTACGTAGAAACACTTTGTATAAGAAGGTCTTAAATATGATCCTCTTTCAATATGCAGACATTATATAAGTAGCAAGGATCATGGAAGAAGTACATGGTGATTTATGTTCAACTTATCCTTATAGTCATATGTTAGCAAGGAAAATATTGTGGGTTAAATTCTATTGGCTAACCATGGAGTCAAATTGTATCGACTTTGTGAGCAAAAGTTATAAATGCCAAATCTATGCTAACAAAATGAATGCACCCCTAGTTCCATTATATACCATTGCAGCCTCGTGGTCGTTTTCAATGTAGGACATGGACATCATTGGGTCCCTCCAAAAGCAACAAATGGGCACTGTATGCTTATCAAACATCAATGAGAACATCTACAAGGGCAACTGCATAATCTCTAGTCTATGGCATGGATGCTATGTTACTTGTGGAAGTGGAGATTCCATATTTGAGAATTTTGATGGAAGAAAAGTTAACAAAAGTTGAATGGGTGAAAAGACATGAATTAGTTAAATTTGATAGATGAAAAGAGGATGCGAGCTATCCACCATGGCCAACTATACTAGTAGTGAATAGCTAGGGTCTACTACAAAAAAGTCCAACCTCGTATCTTTCAAGAAAGCGATTTGGTGCTAAAAAAGATCCTCGCCAATTAAAATGATCCTAGAGAAAATTCATCCCGAACTATGAAGGATCCCTCGTGATAAATAAAGTTTTCTTAGGATGAGCTATTATCTTGGAAAATATGGATGGCGAAATCTTGTACCAGCCTGTCAATTTTGATGTAATTAAGAGGTTTTATACATAAAATTCAAACGATTGTCGAATCCAAATGTGATTGTAGGAAGAGTTTTGAACCCTAACAAAAACCATGTACTTTATTTCTTGAAAGAAAGAAATTTTTTTACCTCTCCTCTTAATTGTGCGCATCCAACTTCTATCCTCAAATTTGTGACAATATCACATGTAGCTAAGGAAAAGATGGGGGACAAAATGACAAGAGGCCTTCTTTCAGCTACCTTAAATATGATCATAGTCCCTATATAGCCATTTTGAGCCTACATTTTTTTTCTTCATTAACTCCATTCAAAGGTCGTATGATCAAAGAGGATGAACATAAAATCAATAAAAAAAAGAGTAAAAAGAAAAAGCACCATGAGCAACATCAGAGGCAAACAAAAGAAAGTCGATAAACCTGACTCACAAAAAATAAAATTCTTGAGCCTAAAATATCATTTTTTTTTCAATACCCCTAAACCTTAACCCCATTAAAACCTAAAGAAAAGCCTTTTCGAATTATGCAACTCATATTTTCCGCAATTAAAAGGAATTACCTATGGACTTGATCCTACATCAAGTACATAGGCAACCTATCAAACAAATGAGTGGTTCATCATAAATTGTCACAACATCCATTAGCTAGTAAAATTGAGACCTTGAGCCTACTATACATCCTTGTGAGTGATTCTAATTTGGGATTCATTGCTCTTAAAGAAAAATCAAACTTAAGATTTGAAATTTGCATGATAGACCTATATAGGTAGTAAGCACACACGAGCCAACTCAAAGTGAAAGCCAGCAATGTCACTTCGAGGATAACAAGGTTAAAGCATTCAACTTCTTAATTACTCTTGGCAAAGTTTGAGTGGGTTTGGTCATAGAATGGTTGGCAAGAATCCTCAGGCATCAGAGATAGAATATCCATTCAGCAAGAACATCTTTGCCGTAAAATTGGGAGAATAGATAGAGGAAGTTGAGGATGATCCTTTTGTTAAAACCCCAGGTGAGTTCCCAAATGCGCTAGGAAAACCCACTATGAAGAATCTATCTTTCTTGGGGAGTTGAAAGTGCCAAAAAAAAAAAAAAAAAGAGAAGGGGAATTTGGAGGTGATTTTCCTGTCGAAATCCTAGACGATCTCCCCCACAAGGCAGAAAATAAGGGGAAAAATGCTATCACAATTTCCCTAGTCTTAAATGATGGAGAAACAGAATATTCCAATGAAACTAAGAATGCTTTTAATCTTCAAAGTCTAGTTTTGAACTTTCAATTAGAAGACATCCCAGCTAATGAGCCTGAAAGTTGGTGTGTTCAAGTAGGTTGAGGACCTTGATAATTTGCAGAAGGTTATCAAATATTGATTTTGTGAAGAGGACAAAAATTGCTTCTCGTTTGTCCAAAAGTTGAAAATTTGAATCAGGATAATACCCCATTTTAGGTGGTCAATGAGGCTAATAGTTGGAAACGAAACTTTGAATTCTATCCCTAACTATTGTAATGAAGTTTACTAGTGAATCGGCCTATTATCCCTTTATCCTAAAAAGGGAGGGAAGGAGGAAAAATAAAAAAGGAAAGAAGAAAGAAAAGGTACTATATTGGGGGAGTTTGTTTATTTTTAGACAAAGGCAGCACAATTATTAAAGGACTTTAAGCCTACCAAAACCAAAACTATTTCAGATAATTAGCATAAAAAACTTCTCAGATTGGGGTAGTTTATGAAACATCCTATTGTTTCAGCCACCCAATACCTCTCACACTGAGTTAGGAAGACATCATCAAATTAGTCGATAATATTCTATGATGCATCGAAATTTCCCTTCTCTTACCATTGTTCATCTCTTAAATAATTTTTTACTTATTTTATTTTCATTAAATTTAAATTCTTTTATCCTTTTTGCTCAGAAAAATAGAGAGCTTAAGGAGGCTATCATGTAACGCCCCAAAAATTCTATTATTATTATTATTATTATTATTATTATTATTATTATTATTATTATTATTATTATTATAATATATTTACTTAATAAACTCTGATACTACAAATTATAAACAAAGTCAACCAGAACCCAAAGTGGGGTACCGGGGATATACCTGTTCATAAATACATATCAACTGTGCAGTAGAAAACATGATATGCCTAAACCTTATACACAAGATCAGAGTCCTACCAACTTCATAATTATACATATACATCCCCAAAAATCCATAGAAATATTCTAGGGACACACAAAATCTCTCTTCCAACTCAAATACTTACCCTGCAGCTAGGGTAGTACTAAAACCTCCTCTATCTCGAAGCTCGCTTCGCTCGTCTATCTGGGTTTCCTAAAATGTTTGAATTCTAGGGTGAGACACCTCTCAGTAAGTGGGATAGATTAGCATTAGTGTGTGGCACATGAGTTCTATTGTGTTATAAACATATACTACACATAATTAACTGCATCTAATAAATCAAGTAAATCTGTTCTGTATAAACCTGAAGAAAATCATATTTCAACATAAACATAATGTGTCATAATAAATTTATGTATGCATATAAATCTTCTACTATATCTGTATAATGCTGAAATTTTTGTATGCATATAAATCGCCTGTTATTTATGTATAATACTAAAATGATCCCCTGAATGGATAGGTAGC
Organism: Malania oleifera; assembly: GCF_029873635.1. Classification (NCBI taxonomy): domain Eukaryota; kingdom Viridiplantae; phylum Streptophyta; class Magnoliopsida; order Santalales; family Ximeniaceae; genus Malania; species Malania oleifera. The sequence goes on along the minus strand of NC_080424.1, from coordinate 57,166,047 downwards.
TGACATCATGTATTACCCCCACATGATTGGGTTGTGCAACCCATAAGTGGGACCTAGCAATGGTCGACCTACCATGCTAAGCCAAAATTGACTCGTCTGTAAGTACGATTGGCCTGCCCAGCCTGATTCGGATTGCTATAGGGACACACTACTATACTAGACTCAATCATCCATACACCGACACTCTATTTGAGACGGGTGGTGACACTAATCTGAATTGATAACTACGGTACCGTGCTCTGATACTAAACTAAGCCATCCAGGTTCTACTATCATATAGTACATTTCATAAATAAATATAATATAACTATTTCATGGTTCTGTGTATAATCTGTCATAATAATGTTTCTAAATAAACTGTTATAAATATATCTAGTCACGACATTTGGGCCGGCTGAAATATCATAGCATCTAGGCTGGTTGAAATATCACAGCATCTGGGCCGGTTGAAATATCACAGCATCTATGGCAGCTGAATTATCACGACATCTGGGCCGGCTGAATTGTCACGATATACTAAAAGTATCATAAGTTCTGTACTATTTATAGATTTTCTAAAAATTCGTTATAAAAACATGCTAATATCTGCAATAAAGTATTTATACTTGTGCCACACAAGTGAGTGCTATTCTATAATATGCTGACTGTCTGGGAAGATTATATTTTTCTGAAAAATAGTAATAAATCTGTTTCCCAGGTTTTCTCAATTCAAACATCAGATTTCCCAAGAACTTACATTAATTCATATATACAATTTCTGAATTAAATACTATATTTTAAACGATAAAATTTTATGAAAATACTTGACATAATCTATCACCTTACCTATTTCCTGGAACTATGCCTGTAGGGAATCCAAATACTATGCCTGCGGCACCCACACAAAGCCTGTATCCATAAATCCTAATTTAATCAACTTAACCCTAGAATAATAGCCATTCAACATACCTAGGCCCACATAATACCAATAACTAGCTAAAATTTTAAAAATAACCTCCTTACCCTGGTTTTGGAGTGGTGCCTGAAATGCCCGATTCACAAAATTACTCTGGTTAAACTGCAGAGAATTGCTGTCGGGATCCCAAAATCACGTTTATCCATTGATTCAAGCTAAAATCTGTCGACGGTTTTCTGCTCCCCCACCAAATCGTTGACGGTTTGGTCTACACCAAACCAAATTCCTTTTTTTCCTATATTTTCTTATTATTCCTATTTTTCGAGTCGTTACATTCTCCCCTCATAAAAATTTCGTCCTCGAAATTTTTTATCTTTCATTTGCACCAACCTTAAAGAAAAACGCTAAAATTTTATTAATTACCCTCACTTATGGCAGAGGAATATCATGGTTACATATACAGTTCTAGGAGATTACAATAACTAAATCAAAACTCTCCCAAAATCAACCAAAATAGAAAACTATTACATTCAACTAATTAACCTGCACAAAAATTTACTTATATACATGATTTCTTTCTTGAACCATTACCTTTCCCAAGCTAATGCAGGATCCCACTAAATAAATGTGGGTACGTCTGATGCATTTCCTCCTCTATTTCCCATGAAGCTTCCTTAACTGCATGATTCCTCCAGAGTACTTTCACCAGTGGGATTTTCTTGGTGTGTAATTCCTGCTCTTTATGATCTAAAATCTGAACGAGCACTTCATCATAAGATAAGGTCTCGCCAATATCTAGTGCCTCATAACTTATTATATGAGATGGATCTGGGACATATTTCTTCAACATGGACACATGAATTATATCATGGATTCTGGATAGCGCTAGGGGTACACCAACCTGTAGGCAACTGGGCCAACTCTTTCCAATAACTCAAACGACCCAATATACCTAGGGCTAAGCTTACCCTTCTTCCCAAATCTCATTACCCCTTTCATTGGTGTAATTTTCAAGAACACATTATCACCTACATCAAATTCTAGCGCTTATTGATGGATATCTACATAGCTTTTTTGTCGGCTTTGAATTGTTTAAATTCTTTCCTAGATAAGCTTAATTTTATCAAAAGCTCGCTGTACCATTTCTAGCCCTAATATATGCTTTTCTCCAATTTCATCCCAATATAATGGAGATCGACATCTCCGGTCATATAATGCCTCATACGGGGCCATCCCAATACTGGCATGGTAGCTGTTGTTGTAAGAAAATTCCATTAGTGGCAAGTACTGAATCCAACTGCCTCCAAAATCTAGCACACAAGAATGCAACATATCCTCCAATATTTGTATAGTCCTCTCTATCTGCCCATTGGTTTGAGGATGAAAGGCCATGCTAAAAGCCAACTGGGATCCCAAATCTCTCCGTAAGCTTTTCCAGAACTGAGACGTGAAAAGTGGATCCTAGTTAGAAAAGATGGACACATGCACTCCATGCAATCTGACTATCTCTTGTGTATACAGTGCTGCCAATCTACCCATGGAGTAGTTAACTCTGATGGGAAGAAAATGGGTAGTTTTGATCAATCTATCAATGACTACCTGGATGGCAACTTGTCCATGAAGTGCCGGCAGCAACCTCGATACGAAGTCTATAGAAATATGCTCCCACTTCCATTCAAGGATGTGAAGTGCTTACAATGGTCCCGCCAGTCTCTCATGCTCAGCCTTCACTTGCTAGCATGTCAAACACTGCTTTACATATTCAGCAATTTCTCTCTTCATATTGTTCCAAAATAAGGATAACAAATCCTTATACATTTTCGTACTTCCTAGACGTACTGTATACAGGGAACGGGGCACCTCTTCCAAAATAGTATTTTTAACTCTAGCGTCATTAGGTACACACAACCTACTACAAAACCTTAGAGCTTCGTCATCTGAAATATTAAAATCAGCTCCTTGTCCACTCTGCACTCTATCTCTAATCTTTACTAATTCTGCGTCTTACATCTGCGCAATTTTAATTTCCTCTTGCAAAGTCGGCTGAAGTACCAAATGAGCAATTAATGCCTAATGACTACCCTCTACCAGTTCTACACCAAATCTTTCTAAATCCATTCTGATTTGAGGTTCATTTACTATTGATGATACAAATGCGCACCCTGATTTACGACTCAACGCATCAGCTACCACATTAGCCTTCCCTGGGTTGTAACTGATGGTACAATTGTAATCTTTAATCAATTCCAGCCACCTCCTCCGCCTCATATTTAGCTTTTTCTGTATGAAAAAAAATATTTCAAACTCTTATGATCTGTAAATATTTTACACCTTCCACCTTACAGACAATGTTTCTAGATCTTTAATAAGTACACCACTACAGCCAACTCTAAATCACGTGCAGGGTAATTCTTCTCATACTCTTTAAGATAATGAGAAGCATAGACTACAACTTTTCCCTATTGCATTAGCACGCATCTGAGCCCCTTCTGAGAAGCATCACTGTAGATTACGAATCCACCTTCCCTTGATGGAATAGTCAAAATTGGTGTAGTGATGAGTCGCTGCTTCAATTCCTGGAAGTTCTGCTCACAATCCCCATTCCATTCAAACTTAGCATTCTTTTTTGTTAGCCATGTCAAAGGCCCTAGTAGCCTAGAAAATCCATCTATGAACCGACGATAATATCTTGCCAGTTCTATGAAACTTCTGATCTCCTAAACATTCCTTGATTTTGCTCAATTCAACACCGCTTCTATCTTACTTGGATCTACAGAGATACCATCCTCGGATACAACATGCCCAAGGAATGTAACTTTTTCTAACCAGAATTCATACTTATTGAATTTGGCATACAATTCCCTTTCTCTAAGTATATGAAGTATCAGCCTCAAATATGTCTCATGCTTCTCGGGAATCCTCGAATAGACTAGTATATCATCAATGAAAACCACTACAAAATGGTCCAAGTACAGATGGAAAACTCTGTTCATCAGGTCCATGAATGCAGCAGGAGCATTTGTCAGTCCGAATGGCATAAGCAAAAATTCATAGTGGCCATACTGAGTTCAGAATGTCGTCTTGGAAACGTGCTCTACTTTGACCCTCACTTGATGGTACTCAGAGCGAAGATCAGTCTTAGAATAGACTCGTGTTCCCTGGAACTGATCAAACAAGTCATCAATACGGGGAAGAGGATACTTGTTCTTAACTGTCACTTTATTTATCTCTCTATAGACAATGCACATCCTCATTGACTCAACTTTCTTCTTTAAAAATAAAATTGGCGCTCCTTAGGGCGATACACAAGGTCTGATAAATCCCTTATCTAATAATTCCTGCAACTGATCTTTTAGTTTTTTCAATTCTGCTGTAGCCATTCTGTAGAGAGCTTTAGAAATCGGTGCTGTCCGTGGAAGCAAATCAACGGCAAATTTAATCTCATATTCAAGAGGTATCCTTGTAATTCCTTTGGAAAGACATATGAAAATTCCTTCACTACTGGAATATCGGTAAGTTTCAATTCTTTCTCTAGCATTTCATTCACACAAGCTATGTACCTCTGACATTTGTCCAGGAGTAGCCTCCTCGCTTGAATAGCTGACACTAACTGTGGTGAGGAACGCATGCGCAACCCCACAAATCTGAACTCCTGCTCTTCAAGAGGTCTGAATATCACCTCTTTAAGATGACAGTCGATACTGGCATAGTTGGTGGCTAACCAGTTCATTCCTAATATCATATTAAATCCATGCATGTCTAACACTATGAGGTCAGCTGGTAGCACTCTCCCCTGAATATCCATTGGATACCCTTTAAGTACCCTTCGACACCTCACTACTATTCCTGGAGGGGTGGCTATTGATAATTCGGTGTCTAACAACTGAGTTTCTACCCCATATAACTTGATATACCTCGTAGAGACAAAAGAGTTTGTGGCCCCTAAATTAAATAAAACAATAGCTTTAATTGAAAGCATAGTAATAATACCTATCACCACATCACCGGCTGCCTCAGCATCTCCTGCTGTCAGTGCGTAGACCCGTGACTGTGCGGTATTCCTCTGTTGGCCACCTCGGGGTGCCTGATTGTTTCCTCGAAATTGTCTGAGGGTGGGAACATTGCTCGACTGTGCATGACAATCTCATGCCAAGTGACCCGGTCTACCACGCTAGTAGTAGACATTCCTCCTCGCTTGGCACTCTCCCATGTGCCTCCTGCCACGTCTAGGGCAAATAGGGTAAGTCTGCTTACCTTGAAATCCATGACTTCCCATCTCCTATCTCTGTTCCCCACTGTATCTACCTCTTCTCCACGGGCCCCAACTAGTACCCGCTTGAAATCCAGGAGGCGTGGGCCTCTTCCTCTAACTCAGTACCTTGACACCCCCTAACCTGCTCGTCTTTACTACGGCGGCCCAATCTACCAATTCTACAAAATTCTGCACCTTCAAAACTACCACCTGCTCATAAATTTATTACCTCAAACATTTCTCAAATTTTCTTGCCTTCTTCGCCTCATCTGGGACTATGTATGGGGCAAAGCGGGATGGATCAACAAAATTTGCCACGTATTGCTGAACTGTCAGGTGCCCCTGGGTCAAACTCAAGAACTCCTTGACTTTAGCTTCTCTAGTGGTGGTAGGGAAATATCGATTGAAAAACATCTCTTTAAACCGGCTCTAGGTCATGGCTACAGGTACTTGTCTCTGCTCCTCCAGGAGTCTTATAGCCGACCACCAACGCTCAGCCTCCCCTATCAGTCTGAATGTGGCATACATAACTCTCTGTTCATCAGTGCAGTGCAGCACTGTTAGTATCTTCTCAATCTCTTAGACCAAGTTCTCAGCCATAATGGGGTCTGCACTCTCTGAAAAGGCTGGAGGATCTGGTGAACTGCTCTATAATGCAACCCTGGTCCACTGACGAGCATCCTTGCTCCCTAGAACTCCGTGCTATCTCAGCCATAACCGACTACGCAACACTGTGCAGGACTGCATTAGAATCACCGCCACCCATATTGGAAGATCTTGCTCCTTTACTCCCATCAGCATTCGTATTTTCACTCCCAGGGTTCATCTTGAAAATAGAACAACATAATCCTAGAATCCTAACTTCATAACATGACTAATACATTTATCTAACTAAGAACCTCATATAATCCATTAACCTAACGTCCTTATTCTCAATTTAAGATTTAATCCTACAATTTAGAAACAAAACGCAACGATAGTTTACCATGGTTTTCCAGAAATCGTCATTCCGATAAAAACGCAGAAACCACCACGAAGTTCCTGCCTTCAGACTATGGAACAAAACCCTAAATTCTCATATTAAGTTCCAACATTGACTCACTAGAATCCTAATATACTCATTTCCTATCTTCTTTAAGTTCTATTCCTATACTCTGGTATTGTTTTCTGCTGTGCATTAAAGTCTACAGAACCTAACTACCTAGGCTCTAATATCGCAATGTGACGCACCGAAAATTCTAGCTATATTATTATTATTACTATTATTATTATTATTATTATTATTATTATTATTATTATTATTATTATTTTTACTTAATAAACTCGGATACTACAAATTGTAAACAAAGGCAACCCGAACCCAAAGTGGGGTATTGGTAATATACCTATTCATAAATACATATCAACTGTGCAGCGGAAAACATAATATGCTTGAACCTTATACACAATAACAGAGTCCTACTAACTTTATAATTATACATATAAATCCCCAAAAATTCACAAAAATATTCTAAAGACTCACACAAAATCCCTCTTTCAACTCAAACACTTACCCTGCAGCTAGGGTAGTGCTAAAACCTCCTTTATTTCGAAGCTCGCTCCACTTGTCTATCTAGGTTTCCTGAAATTTTTGAGATATGGGGTGAGACACCTCTCAGTAAGTGGGATAGATTAGCATCAGTGTGTGGCACATGAGTTTTATTGTGTTATAAACATATAATGTACATAATTAACTGCATTTGATAAATCAAGTAAATCTGTTTTGTATAAACCTAAAGAAAATCATATTTCAACATAAACATACTGTGTCATAATAAATTTTTGTATGCATATAAATCGTTTGCTATATCTATATAATACTGAAATTTTTGTATGCATATAAATAGTCTACTATATCTGTATAATACTAAAATTATTCCCTGAATGGATAACTAGCTGACATCATGTATTACCCCCACATGATTGGGTTGTGTAGCCCGTACGCGGGATCTAGTAATGGTTGACCTACATGCAAAGCCAAAACTGACTCGCTTGTAAGTAGGATTGGCTTGCCCAGCATGGTTCGGACTACATGGGGGGCACACTACTACACTGGACTTAATCGACTATCCATACACCAACACTCTATCTGAGACGTGTGGTGGCACTAATTTGAACTGATAGCTATGGTACCGTGCTTTGAAACTAAACTAAGTCATTTAGGTTTTGCTATCATATCGTACATTTCATAAATAACTGTAATATAACTATTTCACGGTTCGGTGTAAAATATGTCATAATAATGTTTATGAATAAACTGTTATAAATATATCTAGTCACGACATCTGAGCCAGCTGAAATATCATGGCATTTGGGTCGGCTGAAATATCACGACATCTGGGCTGGCTAAAATATCACGACATCTGAGCTAGTTGAATTATCACAACATCTGAGACGGCTGAATTGTCACGATATACTGAAAGTATCATAAGTTCTGTACTGTTTATAGATTTTATAAAAGTTTTGTTAGCTTTGGTGCAATCCCAAGAGGGGGGGGAGGGGGTGAATTGGGTATTTAAAAATTTATTCCTAAGTTTAGCTAATCCAGCAGTATATTCAACCTAGGGTCTATCTATATACGCATAAACCCAAATGCGCAGATAAATGTAAGATACAAAAATTAAATCATACGCAACATTCACACAATAACATACACGTGCAGGAAAATAAATTGCGGAAAAATAAAATGCACACACGATATGTTATCGGGGTTCGGCCAACTGTGCCTATGTCCTCGCCTTTAGCTCACAAGCCCGAGGATTCCACTAATGCTCACTTAACGAGTGGAGCGGCACTATTTAGAACCAGGTCAATTAGCGGGGCTGACCTTAACGTACACCTTACCAGGATGGTGCACCTAACTTTCCTAACCAGGTCTAAGCCAATCCAAGACTATTCAACAGGGCTAGCCTCATTCTTCAGGCCTATGCCTCATTCTTTAGGCCTATGCCTGGAATACAATGAATATGAAAATTTTCGTGCAAACAAACGCTTCTTACACAAGATAGTATGTACTAATTTAGCACAGTATAATTAGTGCACACCAATCATGTAGGAATTATAAGCTCAATGTTGTTTATGTGCAATCAACACTCAGTATAGTGATTTTTTCAAGTCAAGCACAAGAGTGTTTCTACAAGCTAGTCTTTGAAACTAAGTAGTGATAAAATCTTAATCTTAGTTTAGGGTTTCAAAGATTCAAACCAATAGCAATTTAGAATATCTCAAAATAGTTTTTCAATATCAAAGCATAAAGAGATATTCAAATCAGAGCTTGTAAAAATATTTTTGCACAATAAAAATTCAAGCCCAAATGAGTCTTGCAATAGCAATGCAAAGAATCACTTAGCTACAAGATTTTTCCCACACAAAGATTTATGAAATAAAATTGGGGGAAAAATATTTTGCTTAACGCTCAAATAAAAATCACAATCACAATAACAAGAGATGGTTTCTAGCAATCTAAAATGATAAATAAAATACTCACAATGATGGATTTCTCAAAGGAAGTAGTATAGTATGAGTGTATGAGGTTTGTATAGCAAAATAGGGCTTAGGATTTTTTAGAGAATTTTTGCCTAATCTTTCTAATCATTGCTAATTTAAGAAAATGAGTCCCTATATATAGAGAATGGAAAAATTATGACCGTTGGGGACACTAGGGTAATTCGTAAAATTGTTTTAAAAGTATTTAGAAAAATTAACCCTGTTTAACCTATTTTACCTTGATTAAAAAATAAAACAACCCGAGAGTTTCGAGTGCCCAATCCAAGGTTCGGGTGCTAGAATAGACATAGTGCAAAAAGGTGTTTTTAAAGTTCGGTCACCTGAGCATTGGTCCGGTTTGCTGAACTAAGGCGATTTCCACACTATCTGAGATTTGGGTGCCCGGTCTGAAGTTTGGTTAACCTAACTCATGTGTTCAATCGTCCAATGCCATTTTGAACATGAAGTTCGGGCACCCGAGTTGGTGGGAAAGGTCCTGAGATAGGTTCCGTCGCCTGTGGAAGATACATTCATTTTGGTTCGATTTGCCGAACTCAGGTCAACATTTTGACCCACCCACGGTTCGGTTGGCCGAGGAAGTTAAAACTGCTAGGTTTGGTCACTCGAATGCCTTCTAATTTTTACCTAAGGTCATTTTCTTTGCACTAATGATTCCCTGATAATATGAGAACTACGTTAGGGCTTTGTGCACTTAAGTGTGGGAACTTAAGGTCAATCTAAGGTCATTTTGAAATGGTCCCAAAAATCCGGCGTCGGTCGACCATCCCTAAAGTCTGTCTATGGTCTTGAGCTTATAAGTTCCTACATTCATGATGCACATCAATTATTATAGACCAATCCTACTTTACTATTACAGGCCCAAATTAAACATGATATGAATTACAACACAAAATAAATCTTCTGGGTCTTTAGTCTTCAAGTTTTTACATGCCATCAAATGATCTTGCTAATATAAGCCTGCACACAAACTTGACAGACATTAAATATCAGAGTATTTGTCATAATCAAAATAGGGTATGACCCATAAGTTCAACAATCTCCCCCTTTTTGATGATGACAAATACTTGCCTACTTCTCCCCCTTTTGGCAACAACAAAAAGGGCCTAGATAAATCATTTAAGTATATAGTCAAATAAAAGATAATTATCGTTCAAATACAAATATGGTATTGGAAAATATTTAAAAATTTCGACAGCATGTGGTTTGAAAATAGAATATTTCCCTAGAAGAATATCTGTATAAAAATGACTTGATTGAGTTCAAATGTACAATTTATCCTTAACAAACAACTTAAACAGTCCAATATGATCAAGATAATAAACATAAGTATAACTCTCAAGAGATATAATAGTTATGCAGCACAAACCACCATATGACCAGAAAAATATATCCATATGAACCTTAAAAATAGATAATTCAAAGACAAGATCATATGGCACAATAGATGATTGTGACAGAAACAACATATTTCAAATTATGATTTTTAGTAAGAGCTTTACATTTTAGCACAGGTCACAATGAATTCATTCAAGATCTAAGCTAAACATATGGGCGAGCAAAACAGGGTAGTAATTTAATTCTAGATGCTCCCCCTTTCAATTTGAATTATAGCTTAGATGAAATAAGTTACTTATACTCATCAATATTGATTTCACAAAGTATGTCAAGAGTATAAACCATTCTTAAAATAAATATACTGGTAAAAATTAATTTACTCTTCTATGCAACCAGTATAGTTATCCCTATGGATTACACATGCATAAGAAAAGATATATTAAGGCATGAAATGATGCTCATAACCTAGAACAATCCATATATATTCATAGACCATTAAGTACGGGATATGATGTTCAAGGTTTTCTGAAGAGCCTCAATATTTTACAATGTGAATTGATGCATATGAGATCTTTAAGCTCTTTATCTAGAGATGGAGCTGAGCTCCTCTAAATGTTCTCGATGATTATGCGAGGATGAAGTTTAATTTTTTCAATTAGTTTTCACTCATACTTTCAAAAATATTTTAACATTTATTCTATCATAATCATCTTTGTACAAGGTTTTACTTTTGGAAAAATTTTCGTCGAAATTTTGGTAGCATGCCGTTTGTAAATTGGACGTTTTCCCATAAAACCTGTACCTAATAGATTCAAGTAAGCAATATATAGTTCAATTGAAGCATGCAAGAATCTATAATCCACTACCAACATGCAATTCCATCAACTGCATTCGCCATGCAAGAGGCATTCTAGACTAAGCATGCAATCAGGTAGCAATCAACAATTTAAGAAATATAAACTATCCATCAAAGAATATGCATAGTAAAGAACAGAGGATAGATTCGAGTTCAGTACAGTATTGTTATTTATTAAGGCATATGGACATGAATGTTATGAGATAATGAGAGCATTTAATTTAAAGAGTTATAAAGATGATGCTCCCCCTGAGTTGTGCACTTAATCATTTTATGCCTCTTTCAATTTTTCTAGTTCTTTAGCCAAGAGTTTTAGATTTTTTGTGATTTAAGCTTGGCTATGAATGCTTTAGGCTTATTGGACCAAAAAGTCACAATGAATACTTCTTTGAGAGTTCTAAGCCTATATTTGCCTATTTTCTTATGATTTACAATACGTGAGAGGCCTAAGTTCTAATGGCTTTGAATTTTAAATGTATGAGCATAGGTCTACTTGAATTTTATGCATTCATCAGGATAGAGACCCAGTGCAATCATATTAGCCATTCAACTTATCTCTAAGTATATAAAGCTCTAAAGGATATGACTTAATGATTTGAGAACTTGTGAAGGGAAGTATAAGACAAGTACTTTTAAAGATTAAATTTCTATTATGTTCAGAAGAGTATTTAGAATGAGTAGGACATTGTTTAAAGTATTTTCGTGCGAGCGAATATGTCTTAACTGTAACGACCTGGTTAATTTTCACATATATATTTTTTATAATACCATAAAACCAGTATAACACCTCTAGTAGATCATGATCAACCTGAACCCATGGGTATCAGGGATATAATAGACACTCAAAACAGAAGCCTAAGCAGCAGGAAACATAAAATCATAATATCATAAACACAAAACCATCCATCTCAACACCAGAGTTACTACATCCATTGTATATGGTATATACATCCCAAAAAGAAAGTCCTAAAGACATTTCCCAGAAAATCCATCTATCCCCACCAAAACTTACCCTTCAAAGAGGGCAGATCCACAGTACTATCTCAGCGGAGCTTTATTCGCTCTCCTATTAGGGGCTCCTGAAATGTTCATATAATTCGGGGTGAGACACCTCTCAGTAAGGGAAATAAACTAATGCTAGTGTGTGGAAACATGAACATTTATGTGATATTTATATAATCATGTACATAAACATAACCAGTAAAACTGTATATATCATTTCTGGGAAAAACATGTATAATCATAGCATAGCAGAACATATAGGATTTTCATAGCATAATTCATCTCATATAATAATAATATGAAAACAACCTTGGTAGGTTAGCTGGCTATTGTCATGTATTACCCCCACATGACTGGGTTGTGTGACCCGAAGGCGAGACTTGACAATGGTTGGCCGACCACTGCCAAATCAAAAGTACAGTTTGTAAGTCCAATGGGTTTACTAGACCTGGTTCGTACACTAGGGGCGCTCACACTTCTTAAAATCACATCGACTATCTGTCCTCACGCTACTCCGTACAGTAGCGTTAACACAATATCGTGATGATCACGAACATATAGCAGCTGTACAATGCAAGTGCTAGCCTAAATCAAACCAACCAGGTTCTGAAAACATATAGCATATAATGAAACTGTGATACATGGATATTTTATACTATTAATTGCCAAATCAATATCATCACATAATTTTGCATATATATATATATATATATATATATATATTTATACATCATGAAAATCATCGGCCCGTGCGCTAGCATTTCATATTTTACCATAACTCGGCCCGTACGCTGGCAAATCATATCCATAGCTAGGCCCGTACGCCGACAAACATATCCATAGTTCGGCCCGTACGCTGGCAAACATATTTATAGCTCGGCCCGTACGCCGAAAAAACATATCCATAACTCGGCACGTACGTCGAAAAATCATATCCATAACTCGGCCCGTATGCCAATTTTCATTATAATAATCCATATCTTTATCATATTCTCAGAAAACAGTAATTCATCATAAAATCTACTCATGCCACACAAAATGGGTATTATATATATCCAGAACATATCATCAATTTTTAGTAGTATTTCCCAACATAATACTCATATATATACGTACATATATTTTCATGAAATCAAATTCTATACAATTTTACTTATAATTTTCATAAAATAACTAGCTTAGTTTATCCCCTTACCTGATTCCTGAAGAGCCCATAAGAAAACAATCCTGCATCTGCACGATTCCCCATTCAAGACCTTGAACATTATATTTCCCAAAACTAAACTTCAGTATTTCTACACATACTACGCTTTCTACAACTGCCAGGAAGTCAAATATTGAGTAGAAAGCCTTACCCTGAATCTAGAATGAATTCCAAACTTGACCCACCAATGATCCACTCCAACATATATGCAGAGAACTTCCCTAGGAGTGTCGTGGTGGCTTCAAATAGTCAATTCGGCAGTAGACGGACCCAAAAATTAAGAGAGAAGTGTAGGGAACCGAAGAGGAGAGAGAAGAGAGAATCTGCGCTGAATTTTCAGCCAAAAATGAGGTTTTTACCCATTTATACAGTGGCCCTTGTCGACAAGCCACGTCACCTTGCCGACGAAGTCATGAAGACTACTCGTCGACGAACTCTATTCTTATCGACGAAATTCAGAATCTTCCAAAACCCTCTCTCGGTATTTTCTCGTCGACAAAGAGCACCCTCGTCGACGAGCCCAATATGTCGCGTCGTCGAAGAATGCTTCACGTTCATCGAAGAAGACCTGCTATGCCCCCTTTTTATTTCCTTTTCTCCCTCTTTAAATACTATAATTTCTCTGGGTCGCTACATTCTCCCCTCCTTATAAAAATTTCGTCCTCGAAATTTTCTATTCACGTAGTTCATCATCTCTTAAAACAAAATGATCTACTTATTGCATTACTTACATTCACTTATGGCGGGGGAATACCGTGGTTACATTCCGAGTCCTGGGAGATTACATAAGAAAAATAAAATTCTCCCAAAACTAAAATACTACTTACTAATTAAACTATTACATGTACCTGCAAAAGAAATATTACCTAATTATTTACATTTTACTTGTCAAATCTCTTAGAATAGCTGCGGATATTTCTGCTTCATTTGCTTTTCGGATTCCCAAGAAGCCTCTTTCACTACATGATTCCTCCACAAAACTTTTACCAAAAGAATCTTTTTTTTTTACATAACTCCTGCACTTTCCTATTCAAAATCTGTACTGCTACCTCCTCATACACCAGTGAATCTCTGAGCTCTAATTCACCATAACTAATAATATGAGAAGAATCTGGGACGTACTTCCTCAAGATGGAAATGTGGAATATGTCGTGCATCGTGGATAATATAGGTGGCAAAGCTAGCGTGTAGGCCACCGACCTCACTTTATCTAAAATCTAAAATGGACCGATAAACCTAGGGCTAAGTTTACCCTTCTTTCCAAATCGCATAACCCCTTTCAACGGAGCTATCTTCAAAAATACATGATTACTCACATCAAATTCCAGATTCATGTGGCGATTATCAGCATAACTCTTTTGTCGGCTCTTAGTTGCACCGATTCTATCTCTGATAAATCAAACTTTATCACACACTTGCTGTACTAGCTTTGGCCCCACAACACGCCGCTCACCCATCTCATCCCAGAATAAAGGAGAATAACATCTCCTACCATACAATGCTTTAAATGGTGCCATGCCAATGCTGGTCTGATAACTGTTATTATACGCAAATTCCACCAGCGACATGAACTGAGTCCAACTAACCCCAAAATCTAATAGACACGCTCGAAGCATATCCTCTAATATTTGTATTGTCCTCTCAGTATGCCCGTATGACTGAGGATGGAATGTTGTGTTAAATGATAACTGAGACCCCAAGGCCTCCTGCAAACTCTTCCAAAATCGTGACGTAAAGCGTGGGTCTCGATCTGACACAATAGATACCGGCACCCCATGAGAACGAACTATTTCTTGAATGTAAATCTTTACCAACCTGTTTAGGGAGTAGCTGATCTTGATAGGTAAGAAATGGGTGGTCTTAGTCAAACGGTCAACAATCACCCAAATGGCATTCTAACCCTGTAACGCTATTGGCAGTCCTGACACAAAATCCATAGATATATGATCCCACTTCTACTCTGGAATAAATAATGGTTGCAACTTCCCTGCTGGCCTTTGGTGCTCAGCTTTTACCTGCTGGTATGTTAAACACTAGGCTACATACTCAACAATCTCTTTCTTCAAACCACTCCACCAATAAAACTAGCGCAGATCTCTATACATCTTTGTACTGCCAGGATGAACTATGTACAAAGATCAATGAGCCTCCTTTAAAATAGTCTTCCTAATCTAAGTATTAGCAGGAACGCATAATCTGGAACGGAATCGCAAAGCTCTGTCATCTCCAATACTGAATTCCTCCCCCTGACCACTCTGCACTCAGTCCATCACCTCTGCTAATTCTGGGTCTTCTTTCTGAGCAACTTTAATTCTTTCTTGCAGAGTAGGTTGCACTACTAAACTGGCAATACATACCTGTGAATCACTCTCAACTAATTTGATGCCAAGTCTCTCCAGATCCATCATGATCGGATATTGGATCTCCATAGCCACCAACACTGATTCCCTAGACTTCCTGCTCAACACATCAGCTACCACGTTAGCTTTCCCTGGGTGATAACTGATGGTACAATTGAAATCCTTAATTAACTCCAACCACCTTCTTTGCCACATGTTTGGTTCCTTCTAAGTGAAAAAGTACTTCAAAGTCTTGTGATCGGAGAAAATCTCACACCTTTTGCCATACAGGTAATGCCTCCAAATCTTCAATGCGTGTACCACTACAGCCAATTCAAGATCATGGGTAGGATAGTTCTTCTCATATTCTTTCAACTGTCTGGAAGCATACGCCACCACCCTGCCATGCTGCATCAATACACAGCCAAGTCCTTTCAAGGATGCATCACTGTAAATGACATAACCCTCATCCCCTGACGAGATGACCAATACTGGTGCTGTAACTAACCTCTGCTTCAATTCCTGGAAACTCTGCTCGCAGCTGTCGTCCCACTCAAATATGACATTCTTCCTAATTAGGCATGTCATAGGTCCTGATAATGCTGAGAATCCTTCAACGAAATGACAGTAATACCCTGCTAGCCCCAAGAAACTCCTGATCTCCTAGACGTTCCTTGGTCTAGCCCAATTCACTACCGCCTCAATCTTACTGGGATCCACAGAAATACCATCTCTAGATATAACATGCCCCAAAAACACGACCTTCTCAAGCCAGAAGTCACATTTACTGAACTTAGCATACAACTTCTTTTCCCATAGCGTCTACAGAACCTGCCTCAAGTGTGTCTTATGCTCCTCATAGCTCCTCGAATAAACTAGTAAATCATCAATAAAAAAAACAACAAACTGATCTAGATATGGATGAAAGATCCTATTCATCAGATCCATAAATATTGTGGGAGCATTCATCAAGCCAAACGACATAACAAGAAACTTGTAATGCCTATACCTGATCTTGAAGGCAGTCTTCGAGACGTTTTCTGCTTTCACTTTCATTTGATGATAGCCGGATCTGAGGTCAATCTTCGAATAAACTCGTGTATCCTGGAGCTGGTCAAACAAATCATTTATATGGGGTAGAGGATATTTGTTCTTGATTGTCACTTTGTTAATCTCCCTATAATTTATACACATCCTCATAGACCCATCTTTATTCTTTACAAATAGAACTAAAGCTCCCCACGAAAAAACACTAGGTCGTATAAATCCCTTATTAAGAAAATCCTGCAACTGATTCTTCAATTCCGCCAATTCTAATGGCGCCATTCGATAAGGTACTTTGCAAATCGGCACTGTACCTAGAAGTAGATCAATAGGAAAATCTACCTCGCGATTAGGTGGCAAGCTTGGTAACTCCTCCGAAAAAACATATGTAAACTCTTTAAATACAAGCGTGCTAGCTAGTTTCATTTCATTCTTTGACATCTCCTTTACAACTTCCATAAATCCCTGACAACCACTCAGTAGTAGTCTTCTAGCCTGGATAGCTGAAACTAGCTAAGGCGAGGATTGCACTCACGACCCTATGAACTTGAATTCTGCTCGTCTCAAAGGTTTGAATATTACTTCTTGTGAATGGCACTCTATGCTGGTAAAATTAGATGCTAGCCAATGCATGCCGAAGATCACATCGAACCCGTGCATATCCAGCAGTATTAAATCGGCATATAAGATTCCCATTGAATATCAATTGGGCAATCCCGGAGTATGCTACTATACCTCACTGCTGATCTAGTCGATGTAGATACCAACAATTCTATATCTAACAACTGTGTTTTTGCCCCACACATTCTAGTGCACCCCAAGGACACAAACGAGTGTGTCGCTTCTGAATCAAACAATGCAATAACTTTAAAAGAAAGCATACTAACCATACCTATCACCACGTCACCTGCCATCTCAGCCTCACCCGACATCAGAGTAAACACCTTGGCTGGAGCCATATTCCTCTACTAGCCCCCACGTGGAGCTTGATATCCTCCCCGATACGGTCTAGGAGCAGGAGTTGCATCTGGTGGTGTAAAGTAGTCTTGCACGATATGCCCCGGTCTACCGCAGTGATAGCAGAACACTCCACCTGTTTGACACTCACCCCAGTGTCTCCTTCCACAAGTCTGACAGTGCACTGCCTGAACCTCACTACCTCCAGTCTCCTACCTCGGTCCTCTGCCATGGTTTCCTCTCCTCCACTGATTCTGTCTAGGACCTTGCTGGTAGCTCGAAGTTGTAGATCTCTTCCTCTGTCCATGCTCCTCTACATCCAGACATTCACTAACCTCCGCTAAGGCCGCTCTATTAACTAGCTTAGAAAAATCCTGGATTTATAGAACTACCACCTGATTCAATATACTCCGCCTCAAACCTCTTTCAAACTGCCTTGCTTTTTTTACCTCATCAGGGACAATATACAGAGAGAAGCGGGAGAGCTCTATAAAATGCGCTGCATACTGTTGGATTGATAACTGTCCCTACTTCAGACTCAGGAACTCCTCCATTTTAGCCTCCTTGACAGTAGCTGGAAAATATCTATCGAAGAACAATTCCTTAAACTGACCCCAAGTCATGGCTATAGAAATAGTCTTTTGTTGCTCCAGAAGCCTCACAGCAGTCTACCACCTCTCGACCTCTCCTGTCAGTCTATAGGTGGTGAAGAGGACCCTCTGTTCTTCCGTACACTGCAGGACAGCCAGGACCTTCTCGATCTCCTGTATCTAGTTCTCAGTAGCTACAGGATCAACTCCTCCAAAAAAGGTTGGAGGATTCATCTTCGTAAACTTCTCTATAAAACACCCATGGCCTACCAATGGACCACCCTGCTCTCTAGTGCTCCTAGCGATCTCAGCCATAACTTGCTGAGCCACGCTACATAATACTGCGTCAGAGTCTGTCCCGCCTGCACCTGAGGGCCCTGCCCCATCACTACCACTCGCATAAGCACTACCTCCTCTTGGATCTATCTTGAAAAACAACAAATGCCACTCAATACTCATATCCTTATAATTTACCCGCTAAACTTAGCTTCCTATCTCAACACTCTCAACTTATTTCTAACCCCAGTCCTATCTAGAAACACAACTCGACAATAGTTTACTATGGTTTTCCTAAAATTGTCACCCCAAGAAAAACACAGAAACCACCACGAAAGTCCTGCCTCTAGACAGTAGAACAAAACCTTAAATCATTTTCCTATGCTCTGGTATTGTTTCCGCTGCATTCTAAAGTCTACAGAACCTAGCAACCTAGGCTCTGATACCAAACTCTAACGACTTGCTTAATTTCCACACATATATTTTTTTATAATACAATAAAACCAGTATAACACATCCAACAGATCATGATCAACCTGAACCCGTGGGTATTAGGGATATAACAGACACTCAAAACGGAAGCCTAAGCAGTAGGAAACATAAAATCATAATATCATAAACACAAAACCATCCATCTCAACACCAGAGTTACTACATCCATTGTATTTAGGTATACACATCACAGAAAGAAAGTCCTAGGGATATTTCCCACAAGATCCATCTGTCCCCACCAAAACTTACCCTTCAAAGAGGGCAGATCCACAGTACTATCTTAGCGGAGCTTTATTCGCTCTCCTATTAGGGGCTCCTGAAATGTTCATATAATTCGGGGTGAGACACCTCTCAGTGAAGGAGATAAACTAATACTAGTGTGTGGAAACATGAGCATTTCTGTGATATTCATATAATCATGTACATAAATAACCAGTAAAACTGTATGTATCATTTTTGGGAAAAACATGTATAATCATAGCATAGTAGAACATACAGGGTTTTCATAGCATAATTCATCTCATATAATAATAATATGAAAACAACCCTGGTAAGTTAGCTGGCTGTTGTCATGTATTACCCCCACATGACTGGGTTGTCTGGCCCGAAGGCAGGACCTGACAATGGTTGGCTGACCACTATCAAGTCAAAAGTACAGTTTGTAAGTCTGATAGGTCTGCTAGACCTGGTCCGTACACTAGGGGCGCTCACACTTCTTAAAATCACATCGACTATCCGTCCTCAAGCTACTCCGTATAGAAGCGTTAACACAATATTGTGATGATCACAAACACATAGCAGTGGTACTGTGCAAGTGCTAGCCTAAACCAAGCCAACCAGGTTCTAATAACATATAACATATAACATATAATGAAACTGTGATACATGGATATTTTATACTATTAATTACCAAATCAATATCATCACATCTTTTTGCATATACATATACATCATGAAAATCATCGGTCCGTACGCCGGTAATTTCATATTTTACCATAGGTTGGCCCATACGCCGGTAAATCATATCCATAGCTTGGCCCGTAAGCTGGAAAACATATCCATAGGTCAACCTATACACCAAAAAATATATCCATAGCTTGGCTCGTAGGTCGGAAAAACATATCCATAGCTCGGCCCGTACGCCGGCAAATCAAATCCATAGCTCGACCCGTACACTGGAAAAACATATATATAAAATTCTTGACCCGTACGCCGATTTTCATTATAAAAATCCATATCTTTATCATATTCCTAGAAAACAGTAATTCATCATAAAATCTACTCATGCTACACAAAATGGGTATTATATATATATCCAGAACATATTATCAATTTTCACTAGGATTTCCCAACATAATACTCATATATATATATATATAAATATAAATATTTTCATGAAATCAAATGCTATACAATTTTACTTATAATTTTCATAAAACAACTAGCTTAGTTTATCCCCTTACTTGATTCCTAAAGAGCCCCTAAGAAAACAATCCTGCACCAGCAGGATTCCCCTTTCAACACCATGAAAATGATATTTTCCAGAACTAAACTTCAGTATTTCTACGCGTACTACGCTTTCTACAACTGTTAGGAAGTCAAATATTGAGTAGAAAGCCTTACCTTGAATCTGTGATGAATTCCGAACTCGACCCACCGATAATCCACTCCAGCAGATATGCAGAGAACTTCCCCAAGAGTGTCATGGTGGCTTTGGATCATTAATCCGGTGGCAGATGGACCCAGAAATTAAGAGAGAAGTGTAGGGAACTGAAGAGGAGAGAGAAGAGAGAATCTGTGCTGAATTTTTGGCCAAAAATGAGGTTTTTACCCATTTATACACTGACCCTCGTCGACGAGCCACATCACCTTATTGACAAGGCCATGAAGACAACTTGTCAATGAACTCTCTCCTCGTCGACGAAATTGAGAATCACCCAAAACCCCCTCTTGGTATTTTATCGTCGATGAAGCACACCCTCGTCGACAAGCCCAATCTGTCGCGTTGTCGATGAATGCTTCACGTTCGTCGACGAAGACCTACTGTGCCCTCTTTTTATTTCCTTTTCTCCGTCTTTAAATACTATAATTTCTCTGGGTCACTACACTAACAATTTTAGCAAAGAGCAATATAGAGTATAAAAGTTTCTTGGATATGGCTCTTTGATGATTAGATCGTATCCTTTAAATATGATCATAATTGGATCAAGGTTACAAGTAGTTTAATAGGTGAAGCCTTACCGAATATGATCATGGTTTGGTAAGGATTTCCTATGAAGGGGATAGGTGAATCAAAATTTAAGAGTTTTGCATTTTGAGCACAGAGAGATTATTTTGATTAATTAATTATACTTGACTCCCTAAATGGATGTTTCTAATTTTGATTATGGAAGGATGAATTTAAATAAGCACTAATTAGAATAGAGATTTATGATGGTTAGTGCTTAAACCTAAAGTGATGACTAATTTTTGATCAAGGCTTGCTAATCTTATGATTCTTAGTATGGCAATAGTGTATAGTGAATACATGTACTATGATTTGGAATTTTGAGCATAAACCACTTCCTAGCCTTTTAGTCATGACTATCCCCTAAACCTAAACCTAGGATCTAAGGAAGAATTAAATAATATGGTAATATTAATTTAAATCCATTTTTCCTTAGGTCCTAATGAGTATGCTTTCATGACAACCCACTCCATTTCTTTATCCATGCCTTAGACACCTCTACCTAAACAAGTGTATTTAATATACCCTTTCTTTCCAATGAATAAGTAAGATTTATATGCACATGAATGATTACACTTATTTGTTCTACTTCTACTTGATGAGGCATGGCAATGAGATTTATAAGATGAACCCTTTTTGAATGATTTACTTCTTTTAAATCCCGAGAGTTTATTATGATTATTCTTCTCATATTCTACTTTGGGTGCAACTATAGAATAATCATCTATTTCTTTTTCTAAGCAGATAATTTTCAATATCTTCTTAGTAGATAATTTTCAATATCTTCTTAGTATTTCTCTCCTCAAGGATAGCATGATAATCTTTTAATTCTTTTAGTTGTATAGCTATCCCTTTATTCTCAGTTTTCAAAAATGATTTCTACTTAAATAACTTAACTAGAAATTTATTCATTTTTAGTAAAGTCTTTTCTAGTTTTTCAAATGGTAGTATGCTTTTATTATTGAATTCAGCACATGATTCATCATAAGAATTAATACAATAATTTTCACATGAATCATTGCATGCAACTTCAACAGTATAATTATAATTTTCAATAGATGATTCAATGCATCATATATTTTTGTATTCTACATGAAAATCATCAAGTGCATCAATAGTAGAATTTTCACAATATTCAATAGATGATTCAGCACATGAAGCAACACAACATTCAACAAAAGAATCATCCATCGAGTTATAAAGAGAATCATATACCTCCTGTTATGTTATTGCCATATCCCTATCACTTACCACTCGCTGACCATCTGAGCATGACACCTTTGGAGTGGTGGTCTCCTTTTCCTGGGTCTCTCCATACTTCTTTTCCAGCTTAACCTAGATCTCTTGTGCACTACTACATGCCATAATCTCATGAAAAATATCAGTATCTAAAGCACAATACAATAAATCCATGGCATATGAATTTGCATGCCTCAAATTAATATCATTTTCTACTGGCATACAAATTCCTTTATCAATCCCCTGCCAAGCCCTCCAATTCATAAATTTTACAAAAATGATCATTCTAATTTTTCAGGCGGTGTAATCAATACCACAAAATAATGGAGGACTGCAAGGTAATCGTCCCTCTCCGAATGGGGATACACCAATGTGAGTCATCTCGATCTTTTAGGAAAAATATTTGATACCAATTGTTAGCTTTGGTGCACCCAAGAGGGCGGGTGAATTGGGTATTTAAAAATTTATTCCTAGGTTTAGGTAATCCAACAGTATATTCAACCTAGGGTCTATCTATATACACATAAACCCGAATGCATAGATAAATGTAAGATACAAAAATTAAATCATACGCAACATTCACACAATAACATACACATGCAAGAAAATAAATTGTGGAAAAATAAAATGCACACACGATATGTTATCGGGGTTTGGCCAACTGTGCCTACGTCCCGCCTCTAGCTCGTAAGCCCGAGGATTCCACTAATACTCACTTAATGGGTGGAGCGGTACCGTTTACAAGTAAGTCAATTAGCGGGGCTGACCTTAACCTACACTTTACCAGGATGGTGCACCTAACTTTCCTAACCAGGTCTAAGCCAATCCAAGACTATTCAACAGGGCTAGCCTCCTTCTTCAGGCCTATGCCTGGAATACAATGAATATGAAAATTTTCGTGCAAACAAACGCTTCTTACACAAGATAGTATGTACTAATTTAGCACAGTATAATTAATGCACACCAATCATGTAGGAATTATAAGCTCAATGGTGTTTATGTGCAATCAACACTCAGTATAGTGATTTTTTCAAGTCAAGCACAAGAGTGTTTCTACAAGCTAGTCTTTGAAACTAAGTAGTGATAAAATCTTAATCTCAGTTTAGGGTTTCAAAGATTCGAACCAATAGCAATTTAGAATATCTCAAAATAGTTTTTGAATATCAAAGCATAAAGAGATATTCAAATCAAAGCTTGTAAAAATATTTTTGCACAATAAAAATACAAGCCCAAATGAGTCTTGCAATAACAATGCAAAGAATTACTTAGCTATAAGATTTTTACCACACAAAGATTTATCAAATAAAATCGGGGGAAAAATATTTTGCTTAACGCTCAAATAAAAATCACAATCACAATAACAAGAGATGGTTTCTAGTAATCTAAAATGATAAATAAAATACTCACAATGATGAATTTCTCAAAGGAAGTAGTATAGTATGAGTGTACGAGGTTTGTCTAGCAAAATAGGGCTTAGGATTTTTTAGAGAATTTTTGCCTAATATTTTTGCTAATCATTGCTAATTTAAGCAAATGAGCCCCTATATATAGAGAATGACAAAATTATGACCGTTGGGGACACTAAGGTAATTATTAAAATTGTTTTAAAAGTGTTCATAAAAATTAACCCTGTTTAACCTATTTTACCTCGGTTAAAAAATAAAACAACCCGAGAGTTTCGAGTGCCCGATCCAAGGTTCGGGTGCCTGAATAGACATAGTGCAAAAAGGTATTTTTGAAGTTCGGTCGCCTGAGCATGGGTTTGGTTTACTGAACTAAGGCGATTTCCACAATGTCTGAGATTCGGGTGCTCGGTCTGAAGTTCAGTTAACTGAACTTATGTGTTCGGTTGCACGAGGCCATTTTGAACGTAAAGTTCGAGCGCCCGAGTTGGTGGGAAAGGTCTTGACACAGGTTCGGTCACTTGTGGAAGATACATTCATTTTGGTTCGATTTGTCGAACTCAGGTCAACATTTTGACCTATCCACGGTTTGGTCAACCGATGCAGTTAGAACTGCCAGGTTCGGTCACTTGATAGCCTTCTGATTTTTATCTAAGGTCATTTTATTTACACTAATATTTCCCTGATAATATGAGAACTATGTTAGGGTTTTGTGCACTTAAGTGTGGGAACTTAAGGTCCATCTAAGGTCATTTTGAAATGGTCCCAAAAATCTGGCGTTGGTCGACCATCTCTAAGGTTTGTCTATGGTCTTGAGTTTATAAGTTCCTACATGCATGATGCACATCAATTATTACAGACCAATCGTACTTTACTATTACAGACCCAAATTAAACATGATATGAATTACAACACAAAATAAATCTTCTGGGTTCTTAGTCTTCAAGTCTTCACCTTCCATCAAATGATCTTGCTAATATAAGCATGCATAGAAACTTGACAGACATTAAATACTAGAGTATTTGTCATAATCAAAATAGGGTATTTTTCATAATCTGTTTCTCGGGTTTTCTTAGTTCAAACATCAGATTTTCAAAGAACTTACACTAATTCATATATACAATTTCTGAATCAAATACAATATTTTAAATGATTAAATTTTCTGAAAATACCTGACTTAATCTTTCCCCTTACCTGTTTCTTGGAATTATGCTTGCAGGGTATCCAATACTATGCTTGCGGCACCGGCACAAAGCCTATATCCATAAACCCTAATTCAATCAAGTTAACCCTAGAATAATAGTCATTCAACATACCTAGGTTCACATATTACCAATAACTAACTAAACTTTTAAAAATAACCTCCTTACCCTGGTTTTGGAGTGGTGCTTGAAATGCTCGATTCACAAAATTACTCTGGTTAAACTACAGAGAATCGCTGCTGGGATCCCGAAACCTCGTTTATCCACTGATTCGAGCTGAAATTAGGGAAGAAATTGAGGAGAGAAGGAGTGATAGCCACAAACCTAAGAGAGAGAAAAAGAGAGATTTGATTTTGTTTATATGAAATGGCTTACAGGACCTTACATATATGCCACTGCCAGACAAAACCGTTGATGGTTTTCCTGAAACCGTTGATGGTTTGGCCTTTAACCAAACCTTTTCACCATTTTACCTTTAATTGTGCCACGGTAATGACAAAATCGTCGATGGTTTTCTGCTCCCCCACCAAACTATCGATGGTTTGGTCTACACCAAACCAAAATCCTTCTTTTCTTGTATTTTCTTATTATTCCTATTTTTTGGGTCGCTACATGTCAAGTGCCTTCACCAGATGTCTCAAAGAATCCTTTAGTTTTGCCCCGTAAGTATCAGAAAAATATTATAGTGAACAAGATTGGTTAATGGCTTAAGTGACAATGGGTCTTAAATAGTTTTTGGCACATCTTGGGACAAGGATGGAGAAACTCTACGCACTTACTGCATTTGATTGTAGTTCAAAAACATTATATTCATATTTGATTCTTTTCAAATTATTTCAAGGTCACATTTACTTGAGGTTGAATCTTTTTTTTTCTAGACCAGGTAGGTCAAGATCACTACCCCATGAGACCGAGTCTTTGTTGTGAGGAGGTATTTCAGGGTCAAAATTCCTTGAGGTTGAATCTTTGATTTTCCAAATGAGGTAGGTTAAAGTTACTATCCTCTGAGACTAAGTCTTTTTTGTGTTAGAGGATATATTTTAGGGTTATAATTCCCTAAGTCCAAATTTGATTTTTCTTTTGGGACATGGTTGGTTAGGATTACTATCTATTGAGACCAATTCTTTGTTGTGTTAAGAGGAGGCACTTCAGGATCACAATCCTCGAGGTTGAATCTTTCTTTCCCAGACAAGATAGATCAGGGTTACTATTCCTTAAAACCGAGTCTTTGCTATGTTAGAGGAGGTGTGTCTGGGTCACAATTCCTGGAGACCGAATATTTATTTTTCCTGAGGAGGTAGGCTAGGGTTGCTATCCCCTACAACCTAGGCCAAGCTTTGAAAATTTTTACATTTTTTTGCCTTTTGGCTTGTTTTTCTCTATTTCTTTCCTTTTATTTTGTCATCTCTCAGCCATAATGCACATCTCTTTCTTTAGCCATCCCCTTTCAAAATGCATTGGCCAAAGAGGGGCAGTTGTTGATGAATATTTTGTCTAAGTAGGTTTTCCACTAGGGAGCCAGGGAGTCAAAACCCCGCTCTGCTCTTTTGTGTTTCTCTTCTAATATTTCTACTTTGGTTTTGATATTTTTGACTATAGTGGTTAATCCAAGACAGTCTAAAATGGTAAGGTAGGGTCCAACAACGATTTTGAACTCAAACACACAAATTGAGGCAAAACCCCTACCATCCTAAACTTTTTTGCTCTCTTTCTGTCAATTTTGATTATATTAGGTAATTTGAAGCAATCTGAAATGGTAAGAAGAGGTTTGACAAAAATTTTGACCTTGGGCCCACAAATTGAGGTAAAACTCCTATCATCTTAAGCTTTTTTGATTTCTTTCTACAAATTTTAACAGCACCAGGTGATTCAAAATAGTCCAAAAGGGTAGAAAGAGGTCTAGCTGCAATTTTGACCTTAGGCACACAAATTGAGACAAAATCTCTATCATTCTAGTCTTTTTTGTTTTTTTTGGTCTAATCTAATTATATTGGGTAATTTAGGGCAGTTTGAAATGATAAAAGGAGGTTCGGCAGTGATTTTGACTTTAGGCACACAAATTGGGGCAAAATCCTATCATTTCTAGCTTTTCTAGTCCTTTTATGCCAATTTTGGTTGCACCAAGTGATCCAAAGCAGTCTTAAATAGTAGAGTAGTTTCCTAGAATAATTTTTCTCTCTTGCACAAAATTGAGGTGGAAGTCCCATCATTTCTAACTTTTCAGCTCTTTTTTTACTAAATCTAATTACACTAGGTGATCTAAAGCGGTCCAAATAATAAGAAGGGTTCAAATCATAATTTTAGCTCCTTACACAAAAATCAAGGCAAAATTTTGACCTTTTCTTATAATTTTCTTGCATTTTAAGACACTCCTAGAATTTTCGGCCATTTTTTATGGATCCCACATACCTTTTTTTCTTTATTTTAATAAAATAATTTTTTTCCAAAAAATATTAATATAAAATTTTAATATTAAAACATTAAAAAATGAAAAATTGAAAATAAAATAATTTTAAAAAATGAAAAATAAAAAACAATTAAGGTTGGCGCTTGCCAAGGACCATAGGCACGTGCGTGCACACATGCACATGTGCCCCTCAAAATTGTGCCATTTCAAGTTTTCAAAAAAATATAAAAAATTAAAATTAAAAAGTTGGCATGTGGGTGCACGCACCTGCACATGAAGCTCATGTGCCCATGTGGGAAGCCCATGCACAAGTGCGTGCATGTGCCTGGTGCATTCATGGAACAACGCCATTTTAGCATTTGAAAAATTAAAATATATATAGGGGGGGGGGGGACTCAAAACAAATTAGTTTCAGTGTGCCCCCCTTTCCGTTTTCTTCCTCGAGCTCTAATAGGGCCCTCGACCACTAGAGCTGCCATTTTTTGTTATGAGGACCCTCTTTCTCTCTTCTATCTCATTTTCTCTCCCCCTACCACACACCGAACACCCCCCACGCCTCTCGTACCCTTTGTAGCTCATCCTCGAGCCTCCTAATCTTCCCCATCACTTTTCCAACCCACGTACGCATGCTAGCTCTGGTGGTTATGCCGGTGCCACTCCCCTTTTGCTTTTTATTTATTTTTATTTAATTACCCTTTTTATTATTTTTGGGTCTGTTATGGCCTATTTAAGGCCATAAGGGCTCTCCCTCTCGGGCAGTTGGGGGAACTCTCTCTCTCTCCCTCTCTCTCTCTCTCAATGTTAGTTATCTCTTTATCTCTACTTACTTTCTCCTCTTTTTATCTTTCTAGTCTCTTTCAATAGCATGGTAGATGTATATGTTTGCATGTGTATATGCATGGTAGATATGCATGTGGATATGCATGGTAGATATGCATGTGTGTGTATGTAAGTATGCATAGGCATGTATGTATGGGTATGAGACATGCATGAATGGTTGTGAATATGGGCATGATGATGTGTATGTAAGTGATGCATATAGATATATGGATATGCATATACATGGATGATAGTTTATGTGTTTAATTTCTATACAAGTGTTGTCATACTTTTACTCTTATTTTTATGCTAGTTTGTGTTTAATTATCTTGTTTATTAGAGTTTTGATTTATTTTGTTTATTTTTTATTTAGGAATAAATAAATTAAAGGAGTTGTGGGAATTAAGGAGGATAATTTTATTTTCAAATTCAAATTCCTGTTATCAAGAGTCCTAAAAAAATAGGACTATTGATTCAAATTCAAATTCAAATTCGAATTCCCTGAAGCACCCTTCAGTATTTGGAGCATAACTTTTTTTAAAGAACTCAAAAATGGTCATTTTGGATTTCTACGGAAAGCTAAGGAAAAACCTTACAACTATTGTGTTGAATATTTTTGAAGATAAGAAGATCTCGATAGAAAAAATAGCACATCAATGCGGTGACAAAAAAAGAGCTGATTTTGTAAAATCTTGTTTTGGGGGGAGATAAGAGGGAGGACGGCTAGAGCCTTGAAGAGGAGGATTTATTCACCATTAAATAGGAATTTGAAGCTTGGAAAAAGAAGAAGAAGATAGAGGCCAAATTGGAGTTGTCAACGATTGAGATTCTCGATCTACATACAGTTTCCTTTTTAACTCTTTCATCTTCTTTTTACACAATTTTTGTTATGAATTCTAGAATTATTATGGTTTGTTTTCGTTCTATTTTGAGCTAATTTCTATTGCTAAGGCTATGATCTAGCCTCTCCTTGACAATTCTGAATCTTATTTCTATGTAATCGTAATTTTATCATTCCTTTTGATTATACGTCATTGAGTTTAATGCTTTCAATTATCTGGTCAATGGTTGAGTGATTTGTTGTGCATGTTAATTCAAGAGATGATGCATGTAATTTAGTTTCATATGATGTAATGCCATGAATTAAACAAAATACAGGAATGTACCAACGTGATTTGTGCAACTTTTATGTGAAATATTATTAATCTTAATGTACTCAAATGCTTTTAAATTTGCGTAGACATATCGTGGGTTATCGTATGTTGGGTAATTCTAATTCTACTCGAGAGGGTCTTAGATAAGTTAGAATTTTTGTCATCAAATAAGATGATAATTGATTAATTGCATGATTAGGATTTTGGATTTGATTGGTTAGGTGAGTCGGATGCATTAGTGTTTTCTTCTTGGGTGAAATCTTCTTCTTTTTAAGTGTTTGGTCAATTCTTCATTTGTTGATTTAATTTAATTTGTTTTCTTTATTTTTATTTTTTAGATTCAAAATCCACCAGTTTTTTTGATTTTCAAATAATTAATAATTAAACAATTTCAATAGTTAATAGGTAAATAGTCCTCATGGGTTCGACATTCTTCTTTATCACTATATTACTTGTTACGATTTCGTGCACTTGTGAATTTTCACAACAAGTTTTTGGTGCCGTTGCCAAGGACTATTGATTTTCTATTACTTTTGATACCAATTATTTCAAGGTTAATTTGATTTTTCTTTATCTTAGTCTTAATTTTTAATTTTATTTTTATTTTTATTTTTATTTTCAAGCTTCCCGAGTTATGTGTCAGACGTACTCGAAGCTTGGATTTAGTACCTTTTGACCCTAAAATTGAATGCACCCTTCATCGTCTGAACGAGGAAAAGAAGGGTTCCCCAACCGAGAACGAAGCAATGGAAGATCAACTTGGAAACAGGACTTTGGGAGATTATGTTGTTCCCTTGGTCATTGGAGCTACTTCTAGCATTAGACGGCCTGCCATTCAAGCGAATAACTTTGAGATAAAGCCAACTATTCTTCAAATGGTGGCATCAATGATACAATTTAGTGGCATGCCTCATGATGATCCAGATGGTCACATAGCTAATTTTCTGGAGTTATATGATACTTTTAAACATAACAGAGTTTCTAATGATGCTATTAGATTGAGGCTCTTTCCATTCTCCCTCAAAGACAAGGCAAAGACACGACTAAACTCACTTCCACCGTTAACTATAACTACATGGGATGATTTGGCTAAAAATTTCTAGCAAAGTTCTTTCCCCCAGCCAAAACTGTGAAGATGTGAAACGATATCACTACTTTTGTCCAATTTGATATGGAGTCGCTTTATGAAGCTTGGGAGGGGTATAAAGAATTTTCTCAGAAAGTGCCTACATCATGGACTTCCTGTTTGGATTCAAGTGCAACCCTTTTGCAATGGCTTGAAGCCTACAGCACGTACAATGGTTGATGCGGCAAACGGAGGGACTTTGATGAAGAAATCATTGAAAGAAGCATATGACTTGGTGGAGGAGATGGCAGCCAATAATTACTAATGGCTAGCATAATGAGTGACATCTAAAAGAACCCAGGGAGTTCATGAAATTGATTCTTTTTCTGCTTAGCTTGTCATGGTGCAACTTTATCTAAGAAATTAGACAATATCAATGTGAGTGCCATTCAATCTACTAATATAATTTGTGAATTTTGTACAGGGAATCATATGCGGGTAGATTGTCAAGTGGGAAATCCATTTGCCAACAATAGTTCAGAGCAAGCAAACTTTATGTCGAATTATCAACGGCAAAACAATCCTTATTCCAACACTTACAATCTAGGATGGAAAAACCACCCAAATTTCTTATGGAGCAACTCCCAAAATGTTTCCAAGCCTCCACTAGGTTTTCAAAATCAACAACAAGAGAAGAAGCCGAATAAGGAGGAGGTAATGGAAAAATTTATGGCCAAGGTGGATGCTAGATTTCAAGATCACGACATTGCTTTAAAGAACAATGAGAACACTTTGCAGAGCATTGAAAGGATGGTTGGTCAATTGGCAAAATTTATGTTCGAAAGACCTTAAGGATCACTTACCCAAAAGGGCAACTGAAGTCCATTACTTTAAGAAGTGGAAGAGAGCTTAATTTACAAGAGAAAGAGCAAAATTCTGAAAAAAAAGGAGCAGAATGTGAGATCCGTAGTACCCACACCCAAGGCTGCGGCACCCACCCCTGTCTCGAGTCTAATAGTGTAAAATTCAATAAATCCTCCCGTTTCTTCTTCTCATACTTCTTCTTATGTTCCTCCTATACCTTTTCCTCAAAGACTTCAAAAAAATAAGTTAAATAAACAATTTTCTAAGTTCCTTGATGTTTTTAAAAAGTTACATATTAACATTCCTTTTGCAGATGCCTTGGAACAAAAGCCTAGCTATGTGAAGTTCATAAAGTAGATTCTATCAAACAAGAGAAAATTAGTAGAGTATGAGACCATGATGTTGACCGAAGAGTGCACCACCATTTTGAAAAATAAGCTTCCACCAAAGCTTAAAAATCCAGGGAGCTTTACTATTCTTTGGACCATTGGAAACTCTTATTTTGAAAAAGTTTTGTGTGATTTAGGTGCTAGCATAAATTTGATGCACTTTTCTATTTTTAGGCAATTGGGGTTAAGAGAGGTCAAAGCCACTACCGTTTCACTTTAATTGGCGGGCCAATCCATTAAACGACCAAGAGGCATAGTAGAGGACGTTTTTGTTAAAGTTGACAAGTTTATTTTACCTGTAGATTTTATTGTTTTAGATAAGAAGGAAGATCGAGAAATCTCACTTCTTCTTGGATGACTATTTTTAGCCACAAGAAGAACACTCATAGATATGCAACAAGGGAAACTAATACTACGTGTTAACCTTGGTGCAATCCCAAGAGGGAGGGGGGGGGGGGGGGTGAATTGGAGATTTAAAAAATTCTTCCTAAGTTTATCTAATCCAATAGTCAGTATTATGCAACTTAGGGGTAGTCTAAGCAATATTAAGCCCAAATAGATATTTAACCAATAAGCATAAACATACATGTGCAGAAAATGAAGTGCGGAAAATAAATTGACACTAGATATATTATTGGGGTTCGGTCAATACTGCCTAAGTCCCCACCGTGGCTCACTAGCACAAGGATTCCTCTATGACTCACTTAATGGATGGAGCAACACTGGTTACAACTAGTTCAATTCACGGGGTTGACCTCAACTTACAACTGCACCTTACCAGGATGGTGCATCTAACTTTCCTAACCGGATCTAAGCCAATCCGAAACTATTCCACAGGGCTAGTCTCCTTCTTTAGGCCCACGCCTGGAATACAAAATATTTGAAATTTTGCGTACACTGAAATATGTTTCTCAACAAGAGAATATGTACTACGATACAGTCCAGATAATATGCAAGCATGGATGATAGTAAATATGCTCAGTGCTTAATATTGTGCTAAACACTCAGCCTAATATAAATCAATAGATAAGATCTAGAATGTATTTGCAAGAAAACTTTGAAACAAACAATCAATGTAAATCAATCATACCAAGTTTTAAAGTATTTCAACAATGATATTCAAAATATTTCATATAAGATTTTCTCAACAAATAATAGCTCAAAAGATATTTGAAAATGTATAAGCTTATGTAAAAAATATTTTGCAAATCAAAATCACAAGCTAGATGAGTCTGACAATCAATACGCAAAGACTCACTAGCTATAAGGGTATTCCCACTCAAAGATTTATTATTTAAATCGGGAGAAAAACCCTAACTAAGAACTCTCAATGAAAATAACAATCAATAATAATGAGGAGAGTTTTAGAAATATGAATCGCTCAATAACACTCTTGGGAACTTGATCTATTAAGGGAATAGAAAAATAAAGAGTGTATGGGCTTAGTATATGAAAAATAAGCATTTGAGATTTGAGAGGATTTTTGGCTAATTGAATTTTGCTAATCTGCCTTAATCTTTGTAAATGAAGCCCTATATATAGACTTGGCCCAAATTATAACCACGGGGGACTCATAGGGAATTATTAAAAAAGTTTTAAATGAGTTTAAGGATTTTAACCCTGTTTAACCCCAAATTACTAAAGTAAAAATAAAAACAATTCGGGAGATTCGGGTGCCCGAGCCACAATTTGGTCACTCGAACAAACACAGAAAGAAAAGGTATTTTTGACATTCGGATGCCTAAAAGTTACTTCGATTTGCTGAATGATGAGATTCCCTAAAAAGACCACGATTAGGTCGCCCGGTCTAAAGTTAGGTATGCCAAACTCATAAGTTTGCTCGCCCGAGGGTAAAATGAACGTGAGGTTCGGGCCGCCGAGTTGGTGGGAAAGTTTTTGACACAGGTTCGGTCGCCCTTGGAAGATACGTTCATTTTGGTTCGATTTTCGGAACTTAGGACAATATTTTGACCCGTCCATGGTTCAGTCAACTGAGGCAATTTGAAATACCAGGTTCGATCGCCCGAATGCCTTTTGATTTTTACCTAAGGTCATTTTCTTTGATCTAATTTTCCCCCTGATAATATGAGAACTATGTTAGGGCTTTGTGCACTTAAGTGTCGGAACCTAAGGTCCAACTAAGGTCATTTTGAGTATATCATCCTACCATGCATGATGCAGATTATTACATACCATATTGTAGTACAGTCCATAATTAAATTACAATTTTGAATGAAGAATATAATAAAATTATTACAAATACAACACAATATTCTTCAATCTTTCGTGTGATCACCATACACCATCATGACATAGCAATCTGTTCAATTTCACGCGTAGAGTGAACCTGCATGCAAGCTTATGACAAACATTAGTACAAAGTGTATTTATCATTATCAAAACCGGGATATGACCAACTAGGTCAACAATCTCCCCCTTTTTGATGATGACAAATACTTTATGCAAAAGTGGGTACAACCAAGAAAGACTCCCATTGACTATATGCATAAAGAGAATTAAAGCTCAATTATTTATTAATGTACCCAATTTTGCCTTTTCTCCCCCTTTTGGCAACAGCAAAAAGGGCTAAAAAATATAACATGAAGGCAACAATCAATTAGATACAAAAGATAAATTGGGAAGATTTCTAAAAAATTCGGCAGCATGCCGTTTGAAAATAGAGCATTTTCCAAAATAAATTTGTACCTAAGTGACCTGTTTTGAGTTCAACAATCAATATATAACAATTTTTATCCAACAACTCAAACAGTTCAGTATTGTTAAAGTCAAGGAGCTAATATGATCATGCAGCACAAAGGACTTAAGAAAACCAATTGTTAGATACCAATTGTTGAAATTTATATATTCCCACAAGATATAACATTTTAGCATTGAATACATCTGATTTTCTCAGAGCTGTACATTTCAAAGTAAGGTGCCCCCCCCTTAGATTGTGCATTCTTCTTTAAACTTATATTTGAACAAAATACACAAGTGTTTTATAACTTATAAATATATTGCATCACAAAATATTAACTTTTAGAACCAGGCATAATATGTGTTTTTCTTAAAAGAAACCCCCTTTTATAAATTTGATACCAATTATGGTTTTGGGGATACAATTTTCCAAAAGATAATGAATTTCAGTTCAGCAAAAAAAGTGAAGTGAACTAGAACAAATCATATTTAAGATAATCATGATGCACAAGAAATAATGTTTTAGAGACACAACCTAAGTTTAAGAATATTCAGCTTTAATAAAAACAAAGGATGTGCGTAGTGCTTTTGAGAAAATTTCGGCAGCATTTTTTCTAAGAATGTAACTATTCCCATAAACACCTTCCAATAATAAACCATTTAAATATATGCACACACTTTAGATGACTCAAATTAAATTGAGCTAAGTGCAAGAATTTTGAAATTCAAAGACAACTTTTACATGCACACCCATTAACATTTTTAGAAAATGTTTGAATATTTTTGGGAAAATGTCAACAAAAATCCGGCAGCATGCTGTTTGTAAATAGGACATTTCCCATATTATCCTACACAAAAAGTTCCCGAGTAGATAGTATATTATACAGTTTTGAGCATGCAAGAACCTAATATCTCTACCAGTAGGCAATTCACATCAACTGCATCCGCCATGCAGGAGGCATAAAAAAGGCAGACATATATATATATATAGAAGCATACAAGCCAACAAACCACCAGATATATATACATATGTAAGTAAAATTCAAAACACTACATGATAGTATCTGTAAGTATTTTTGTGTGTGTGTGTGTGTGTGGTGTGAGTGCATTACCAAAAAGCAAAATAATAGGCTGTTTAGTTATTACAGACCCCAAATGTAAATGTGTGTGTGTAGTAAAAGATGAGATAGATAAAAGGTATAGAGCAGCTAAACTCCAAGGAATTCTCTAAGTCTCACCATCATCATGCTCGTCATCCTCATCACCACTCACAGCTAAACTCCAAGGAATTCTCTAAGTCTCACCATCATCATGCTCGTCATCCTCATCACCACTCACCTCCATCTGATCCTCACCAATGTCCTCATCATTCATGTCCCTCAGGCACTCACCGAGTATGTGGAAGTTTGCCCTGACATTAGTCTGGAACTCGGTGAACTTGGTGTAGAATGCATCATGCCTAGCCTGGGAGGAGGAGGCCTGCTCCCTAATGTCACCCTGGATGGAGGTCTTAAGCTCCTCGATAGATGCAGTGAGACCAGTAATGGAAGCCATGATCTTGGCATTCGACGGCATGTGGGGCTGCTCCTGTGGAACCTCCTGAGGCCCTGGACCTCTCTCTGGTATGGTAGGCAACCATATGTTGCCAGTGAGCTCGTACCCTATTAACTTCAGAGTAATGGAGGAGAATACGCCCGTGCTCATGATCTTATTTAGTGCTGCATATGGAGTCCTCACGACTCTCTCTTTGACAAACATCATAGATAGGATGCCCCTATATAGCAGTATGATCCTCTTCCTTACAGTCTTCATGAACATCCACCTGAGGATCAGTCGAGGTAGGTCTAGCTTCTTCCTTATGAATAAACACCACATCACAAAACAGTCTAGGTACGAGACATGATCCCTTGACCCAGACTTTAGCAATATGTTATACGATATCAGGTGGTGTACTACTTTTGCCTCCAAAGTCAACGACCTATAGCTAGGTGTGTGATTTAGATCCACAACAGGATGAGACATGACTAAATTCATGAATGTACTCACAGTGAAGTCCTGCTCATTGATCCAAGTCAAGGTAGAGTCAGGACAGTCGAAGTCACCTCTCTGAATATCAAACGTCTCAGCCAGGTATGCATCATTGAACTGAATGTCCGTCTCAAACACCCTGGAGTAGCATCCTTGATCGTCCTCCCTAATATTGGCATAGAATAGCCGGACAAGGACGGGGTAGATTCCCCTGGGCTGGAAGCTAATAAACTCATACCATCCTTGGTATCTGAATATTTCTAACACATTATTGAAATGTGCCTGCATAAACTAAATGTCCAGAACCTTATCGAGAATGGGCTCCTTAAGCCGGAAGACCTTATCATACTTGATCCTTCTTT
Organism: Malania oleifera; assembly: GCF_029873635.1. Taxonomy (NCBI): domain Eukaryota; kingdom Viridiplantae; phylum Streptophyta; class Magnoliopsida; order Santalales; family Ximeniaceae; genus Malania; species Malania oleifera. The sequence continues at coordinate 57,129,402 of NC_080424.1, read as the reverse complement.
TAGGCGTACAGAATCATTGCTCAAGAGCAATGCCTGCCTCCGCGCATCTTTGATCTCTAGACATGGTTAGGAGAGGGTTTTTCTAGGAAGTGCTAGGCTACGAATGAAAAATGGAAAGGTTGGAAAAGAGGAAAACCGGAGGTGCTCTCAAGAATGGAGTGAAAATGAGGTTGTTTTGGCGGGTGAAGGTATATATACGGCGCGGTTCGGTCGCCTGAACTGAGATTCGGTCGCCCAATCCATAATAATTACCTAGTGCTCTGAGTCTGTTGGGTTGACCGAACACAACTTTGGTTGGCTGAATTTCAAGCATCTTTTTCAGTTTTCCAATACTTGGTAGCCCGAACCGAATTTGTTCACTTCAGTTCGGCTAGCTGAATCAATTGATTTAGTTACCTGAAAATAAGTTCGGTTGCCCGAATGGTTTTGAACTAAAAAGTTCAGCAGCTCGAGTAAGGTCAACGTGCCGGTCAAACTTTCAAGTTCGGTTGCTCAAATGGAATAGGCTGAAATGGTTCAACCGACCGAACTATGTTGATTTCTTCTTCCTTTGACTTTTTCTTAATACACATGACCCCCTATTATTCAGATATAAGTTCTAAGGTTTATGGAGTCTTCCTATTCTATCCTTTTGATGCTTAGGACATCTTCAGGTCAAGAAGAGTTGGGTTCAGATTTTTCTTTTACTCTCCACACTTGCTTCATTTTGACCCCTTTCCTTTTGAACGGACAATCAAACTTTGTGTGCCCCTTCTTCTTGCACAATGCATAGTAGGTATGGGTATAAGGACCGAAGGAGGTACTAGCACAATGATTAGACTCTCTCACAAAGTACCCCATGTACAGATTTTTCTTCTTTTTATTTCTAACTCCATTATATCCTATACCTTCCCTATATAAGGTCATCTTATGTGATCCTAACAACTTATTAAAGTTGTCTTTGCCTCTAGTGAACGTGTAGATGACCTTAGTTTGGTCTTGTACTTTCTTTTCTAGCTTTTGCATTTTTAAGTTCTTAAGACCTTTGCAAACATCGTGTAATTTAATAAACTCTTTAGTCATGTTGTTTGCTTTATATTCAAGTTTTGCAATGAGAAGATCTATATTATTATCACTCAATGTTTGAGATCTTACTGCATTCAACTCTTTTTCTAACTTCTCATTCTTGTTTATTAACTGTTTGATTTTTAAACCATTTTCCCTTTCAACAAGAACTTTTGACTCACATTCTTTCACACATGCCTCATACTTATTTTTCAAAACAGTATATCTTTTATTAGCTTTAACAAGTGACTTATGAATTCTAACATATTCAATTTGCAGTTCTTCATAAGCAGACATGCTTTCACTATTAGAACTATCATATGATTCAGTATTAGATGTTCATTCAATTCATCATATGAATCATTACCAGATTTATCTAATAAAATAGAAGGAGTCGAGATTACCTCATCATCGATTAAGGCAACAAAGCACGATTTACCTCCACCAAGATCCGTAGAGCTTGAGTCACAAGGAGTGATCACTTTATCTTCCGTAGTTGCTTCATATCTCCTCTCAAGTTCTTCCCAGATCTCTTTAGCACTGTTACATGCCATAACCTCACAAAGTATATTATAATCTAAAGCATGCAGCAAGGTATTCATGGCATCAAAATTTATTTGTATCATGTTCGCATCATTATCATTCAGCTCAAGTTCAGACTTAGGAACATCAACACAATCAATGATTTTTATAGGTATACAATCTCCCTGATCAATGACTCTCTAGAACCTCCAATTTAAAGTTTTAACAAATATGGTCATCCTAAATTTCCATACAGCAAAATTCTCACCACAAAATACTGGAGGGTTCATAACTAACCTTCCCTCATATGAAGAGATGCACCAACACGAGCCATCATGATATTTTTACTAACTAACTGTTAAGTCTAAGTAACAGGGCTCTGATACCAATTGTTGACCTTGGTGCAATCCCAAGAGGGGGGGGGGGGTTGAATTGGAGATTTAAAAAATTCTTCCTAGGTTTATCTAATCCAACAATTAGTATTACACAACTTAGGGGCATTCTAAGCAATATTAAGCCCAAATAGATATTTAACCAATAATCATAAACATACAAGTGCAAAAAATAAAGTGCAAAAATATGTTATTGGGGTTCGGCCAATACTGCCTACATCCCCACCTTGGCTCACTATCACAAGGATTCCACTACGGCTCACTTAACGGGTGGAGCGGCACCGGTTACAATCAGGTCAATTCATGGGGTTGACCTCAACCTACAACCGCACCTTACCAGGATGGTGCACCTAACTTTCCTAGCCGGGTCTAAGCCAATCCGGGACTCTTCCACAGGGCTAGTCTCCCTCTTTAGGCCCACGCTTGGAATACAAAATATATGAAAATTTGCGTACACTAAAATATGCTTCTCACACGTTACAGTCCAGATAATATTCAAGAACGGATGATAGTAAATATGCTCAGTGCTTAATATTGTGCTAAACACTTAGTCTAATGTAAATCAACAGATAAGATCTAGAGTGTATTTGCAAGCAAACTTTGAAACAAACAATCAATGTAAATCAATCATACCAAGTTTCAAAGCATTTCAGCAGTGATATTCAAAATATCTCATATAAGATTTTCTCAACAAATAATAGCTCAAGAGATATTTGAAAATGTATAAGCTTGTGTAAAAATTATTTTTCAAATCAAAATCACAAGCTTGATGAGTCTTGCAATCAATATGCAAAGACTTACTAGGTATAAGAGTATTCCCACTCAATGATTTATTATTTAAATCGGGGGAAAAACCCTAGCTAAGAACTCTCAATGAAAATGACAATGAATGAAAATAAGGAGAGTTTTAGCAATATGAATCACTCAATAACACTCCTGGGAACTTGATCTATCAAGGGAATAGCAAAATAAAGAGTGTATGGGCTTAGTATATGAAAAATAAGCACTTGATATTTGAGAGGATTTTTGGCTAATTGAATTTTGCTAGTCTGCCGTAATATTTGCAAATAAAGCCCTTTATATAGACTTGGCCAAAATTATGACCGTTGGGGACTCATAGGGAATTATTAAAAAAGTTTTAAATGAGTTTAAGGATTTTAACCCTGTTTAACCCCAAATTACTGAGGTAAAAATGAAAACAACCTGAGAGATTCGGGTACCCGAGCCACAGTTCAGTCTCGCGAACAAACGTAGCAAGAAAAGGTATTTTTGAGGTTCGGGTGCTTGAAATTTACTTTGGTTTGCTTAATTAGGCGATTCCCCAAAATGACCATGATTTGGTCGTCCGGTCTAAAGTTTGATATGCCGAATTCATAAGTTCAGTCGCCCGAGGGTAAAATGAACGTGAGGTTCGTGCTGCCGAGTTGGTGGGAAAGTTTCTGACATAGGTTTGGTCACCCATGGAAGATACATTCATTTTGGTTCGGTTTTCCGAACTCAGGTCAACATTTTGACACGTCCACGATTCGGTCGACCGAGGCAATTGAACTACTAGGTTCGGTCGCCCGAATGCCTTTTGATTTTTACCTAAGATCCTTTTCTATGCTTTAATTTCCCCCCTGATAATATGAGAACTATGTTAGGGCTTTGTGCACTTATATGTGGGAACCTAAGGTCCAACTAAGGTCATTTTGAGCATATCATTCTACCATGCATGATGCAGACTATTACAGACCATATTCTGGTATAGTCCATAATTAAATTACAATCCTGAATGAAGAATATAATAAAAATATTACAAATACAGCACAATATTATTCAATCTTCTATGTGATCACCATATGCCATCATGATGTAGCAATCTGTTCAATTTCACACGTAGAGTGAACCTGCATGCAAGCTCATGAAAAACATCAGTACAAAGTATATTTATCAATATCAAAATAGGGATATGACCAACTAGGTCAACACTACGGGTGTAAGATGACCAAGTTAAATTTAATGTGTTTGAAGCAATGTGATGGGGATCAACATGCCTTACCCCTTTCTTTTACCGATGCTGTGACACATGGATAGCATCCCGATGTCCACTCCTTTGCTGACATGGTGACACGTGGACGACTCGAGATGTCCACTTTAGTTCATAACTAATTTTTAAGAACCCATGGGATTATTTGAAGACCTTTTGATTTGAAAACCATCTAACTATTTGGATGGAAGATTTTATTATTATGTTGATTTGTACTTGCTTGGATATTTTTGGATTTAATATTTTTTCTAATTGATGTGCAATTTTCTCTATCAAAGACTTCCCATCTTCAAAAGCGTTAAACACAAAAGTTGTGAGAAATTTTATTAGCTTTCTTTTGATACCAAGATCACATTATTTAGAGTTATATAGCAAACCTTATGCTCTAAATACTGAAGGGCGTTCATTGGTGAAATTGCCCATCCATTAGTAGCTCGCAAATTTCATTAGATTTTCTAGAGTGTCTCAATCAGGGTGCAACGAGGAGGCCATGAGGTGTGATCAAGTCTCCTGCACACTGAAGAATTATATAATGCTTCAACTAGGAGTGCGACGAGGAGCCTTAGGGGTGCCACCTAGTTGACAGTATTATTGCAAGACGACTTGCTTGCAAGTGTTTGTTCTTAGTAAGTTGTGTGTGTTAGTAATTTGTGTGGAGTCTTTATTATGTCTTGTAAGTTGTTATAGTTAATTAGCTTGTCTCCCTTGCTTGTATAGGGAGTGTTAGCTAATTAAAGTCTTGTCCCCTATGCTAGCTTAGCTAGTTAATGCTTTGTCTCCCCCTTACCATTGCTAAGTCTATATATGTCTTGTATCATTGTAAAAATGAAGTTAAGTCTGAATATTGATAGTGAAGGAATTTCCTTTTGTGAAGCTTGTTAGCTTTGTCCAATCCTTGTGATTATGTAGTGAGAGGCTACGTCGTTCTCCCCGGAGATCAAGTGGTGAGAGACCACTATTCTATCTAGAGACTTCATCTCCACATATCCCTCACTCATCACTTGACCATCTCCACCATACACCCACGCAGCCATTTTATATACACAACAATTCCACTTCCATAATTACATTTCGAAGCTTGTTCCAAGGATTTTCAGGCAGGATCTAAGTGTGTGTGAATCATAACAAGTCATCCAACGATTTCATTGGTAAGATTGATATTTTCATAGGCCCTTAATTGGTTGTGAGCTCTAGTTTGAATCCCCACAGTCCCAGTTGAAATAACCTTTGAATTTCTTCAATTTATCTATATTCCTGCATCTTGCTTAATCTTATGTTGGATAATCTCCAGTCTTCTCAAAGATTTTCCTTTAGTAAGGTAGTAATCTTCCTAAGCCATATTTGATTATAAACCATTACTTTATCTTGTAAGACTTTTCTTGAAAACCCTGAAATTTCATGTTTGTTAAGCCGTTTGAATCCTAAGATTGCAATATTATTACTTGCTACTTTAAAATCAATTCTGGGAATATTATATAATAAAAGAATGGAATATATGTGGAAGGAAGAATTTTTCTTTGATACCATGTTAAAAATTCAATAAGCAGAGAAAGAGAAGAGAAAAGGAATTGAATTGCATTGAATCAATTTGTTAGCAGTAAATACAATTGAGAGAACAAAATACAAACAAGAGAGAGAGAGAGAGAGAGAGAGAGAGAGAGAGAGAGAGAGAGAGAGAGCATACTAAGATATATAAAATACAGAGTAGCCTTTTGAGTATTTATACTACATTAAAGAATCATAACTAATGTAACTGAAAACTAACTGAATTAGTCCCCAAAATCACATATATTATCAAGAGAAACAATTGAATTAAAATAGAATTGAAAGGGCAAAAATTGTGAGTGGTCGGGCGACCGAACCCTTGGTGTTCAAAAAACCTTGGGTGATCGAACCATTGATCGGTCAGAAAGTTGACTTGGTTTCGAGTGCCTGAACCAAAATGACTATAGCGTCCACGGGCGACCAAACGTCAATTCTAACTTTTCCCAACAACTCAGCTGCTTGAACTCCCACGTTCATTTTACCCTCGGGCGACTGAAAGTTCACGTTCGGCATACTGAACTTTAGATAGGGCACATGAATCGCGGTGTTTTGAGGAATCTCCTCAGTCAGTAAAATGAGCCCATATTCGGGCGCCCCGAACTTCAAAAACACCTTTTTTGCACTATGTCAGTTCGGGCACCTGAACCGTGGATCGGGCACTCGAAACTCACGGGTTGTCATATTTTTTTACCATAGTTAAGAATGATTAAACGGGGTTAATTTTCTTAAATTGTTTACTATTCATACCTTCTCATTTTCCTCAATTAGCAAGCAATTAGCAAATAGATTAGCATAAAATTCTCTCAATTTCTTTCACTTCTATTTGCGCATACTCCACCATTTTTCAAGCAAAAATTGTTCATACTCTTTTACACCTTATTAGAAAAATTATTTTTAACGAAGAGAGCTTTTATTTATTGTTCCCCTAACTTGCAGATCATTTACAAAGAGTAGGGAGATTTGATTGAGTTATTGTGCATCCCTTCAAATCATTTCCTTGGTAGAAACTCTCACATATTCATACCTACTTGAAAATCTATTTTTGAGAGTTCTTACTTGTTTAATCTTTCTTATAATATGTCATATATAAATATTTGATTGGGAAGATTTTGTTTTTCGCTTGCGAGTCTTGACATTCAAATTGCAAGACTTGAAAGCTTGCATATAATCTTTGATATTGTTTTTGCAAGTTTCAATCTAAAATATCAATTGTGCTTTACAATAGAATATCCTTGAGATATTTGATTTGGATTGTGTTAAACTTCCTTTGATTATTTGTGTGTTGAATATCTTATCTTGAATTAAAGGTTGAATTCTCACATATGCATACACTCACACATCCTAGAGAGTTTACATATTGGATCTCATCTGAGCATTAAATTCATATCATCTGTGAGTGCATATTTATCTAGACTGTATTGTAGTACATATATGCTTGTGTAGAAATGCTTAAAATTGTACGCAAAATTTCATATTCATTTATTGTATTCCAGGCATGGCCTGAGGGGCGGTTATCCAACCTGAAAGGATTGTTTGTAAAGGTTGAGGTCGGCCTTGTGCTAATTGACTTGATTGTATTTAGGTGCTGCTCCATCCGTTAAGTGAGCCCATATTATAATTCTTGTGCTGGTGAGCCAAGGCAGGGACGTAGGTAGGATTGGCCGAACCCCGATATCATATTCGGTGTCACTTTTACATTTCCTGCATTATATTCTACTTTGTGCTTGATTTAATTTCCCTGCTGAATATACTGCACATCTAATTGACACTAAATTGTATCTGGTTGAGAAATACTGAAATTGTGGTGCATGTATTAAAAATTGTTTAATATCGTATCTACAATTTCATATATACTTTGATTGCTCCTAGGTTACATTATACTGTTGCCAGATTAGTTTAACCTAGGAGGAAAATTTTTAAATCTCTAATTCACCCCCTCTTGGAATTGCACCAAAGCTAATAGTTTCCACTACGACTCACTTAACGGGTGGAGCGGCACCGTTTACAACTAGGTCAATTAAGGGGGCTGACCTCAACCTACAACTACACCTTACCAGGATGGTGCACCTACCTTTCCTAACCAGGTCAAAGCCAATCCGGGAATTTTACCAAGGGAAGTCTCCCTCTTCAGGCCCACGCCTGGAATACAATCAATTAAAATACAAGATGTGTACAAAATATATACTTCTCAACCAAGCAGATTTGTACCAATATTAATCAGCACACACCAGTAATATAAGAACTATAAGCTCAATGGTGTATATATGCAATCAACACTCAAATAAATGTTTATCTCGAATATAAGAACAAAAGTGTATCTACAAGCTAATCTTTGAAACTATGTATACATAAAAATCTCAATCACAGTTTAGGGTTTCAAAGATTTGTACCAAGAGTTATAAGAATATCTTCAAAATATTTTCTCAATATCAAAGCACAAAGAGATATTCAAATATAGGCTTGTAAAAATATTTTTGCAGACATAAAAATACAAGCTCAATGATTCTTGCAATAATAATGTAAAGACTCGGTTAGCTATAAGGTTTTTCCCACACACAGATTTATTAGATAAAATTGGTGGAAAAACCTAGCTAAACCCTAAATTCGAAAATCAAATATGCAATAAACCAATGAGGGTTTTTAGCACACTAGAACACTTAATAAACATTCACAAGGCTTGATTTCTCAAAAGAATGACATTATATGAGTGTATAGGGTTTGTATGAAGATATGGGGTTAGGAATTTTCAGAGATTTTTTGCTTAATTAATATGCTAATCACTTGCTAATCAGACCAAATAAGTCCCAATATATAGAGAAGGTTAAAATTATAACCGCTGGGGATATGTATGGTATTATTAAATTTTTTAAAAAACCATTTAATAAAATAACCCTATTTAACTTAAAATAACCATAGTAAAAATTAAAACAACCCAAGAGTTTCGGGCGCCTGACCCATGGTTCGGTCGCCCAAACTGACACAACAGAAAAAGTTGATTTTTGAAGTTTGGGTGCCTAAATCATGGTTCAATTTGCTCACCAAAAGGCGATTTTCATTATGCCTGAGGTTTGATCGCTTGGTTTTGAGTTCGGTTTACTGAACTAGTGTATTTGGTAGCCCGAGGCAATTTTGAACATGAATGTTCGGGCTACCGAGTTAGTGGAAAAGTCAGATTATAAGTTTAGTTGATCGGGGATGCTATGATCTTTTTGGTTCGGTCACCCGAAGCCAAGTCAACACTCTAACTGGTCAATGGTTCGGTCGCCCGAAGTGTTTTGTACACAGTAGTTTGGTTGCCCAAAACCTCTCTGATTTATCCCTCTAAGGCCTTTTTTACTTCAATTAATTCCTCTGATAATATATGTGATATTGAGGACAATCTTACGTGTAAGTGTAAGGACCCAAGGTCTTTCTAAGATTTTAGGCATTTTAACTTAGCCTAAAAAACCTGGCGTCGGTTGATCGTGTCTAAGGTCTCTCGATTTCCAAGTGATGTGTAGGGACCTAGGATCGTTCTAAGGCCTTTGAGCTTGTAGTTCCTACATACATGATAAGCATTCATTATTACAGACCTTTCCTATATTACTATTATAGACCTGAAATGAAGATAATATAAATTACAACAAATGAATCTTCCAAGTCTTTATTCTTCAAGTCTTGACATGCCATCAAATGATCTTACTAATATGAACTTGCACACAAACTTGATAGACATTAAATACTTGATTATTTCTCATAATCAAAACAAAGTATAACCTATAAGGTTAACATGAAGGTCATTCGACTATGATTCACTAGGTTAGTCGGCTGATCTTTTATAATTCAGCGAATTTTCAAACACCGAATGAAGTCATTCACCTGAGCCTATAAGGTCAGTCGCCTAATGCTAATCTAGTTGCTCAATTTATTCTGCATAAAAATATAAGTCAACTGATCAAACATTGTCAGTCGCCTGACGTTATAATATTCCAAAATTTTTGTTTTTCAATACTTTAAACCTTTCATTTTTTAAAACTTAAATGAGATTTATTTAAAATTATTTTTTGCGGTTTTCAAAAACTGGTCTCTAAGTCCATAATAATTCCTAAGAGTTTCAACCATTTATATTGAAATTTAATAAAGTACTTACATGAGACTTCTTAATATTCTAACTTTCTATAATACTAAGTCTTCATGCTTTTTCTTCCATTCTTTGAGTCTATCTTGAATTCTTTATTCAAAGGACTTTAAGCTTCATTTGATCTTTTATCTTTGAGTCCAAGCTTTTAATGAACTTCATCAAGCACTTGAGATCTTGAACCTTTTATTAAAACTACTTGAATTCTGTAAGATTATCTTTTAACCACATATGTTAAGTTCCCTTGATTTGTTATCATCAAAATAAGATTTTTAAGCCTTGTTAGGCCAACAATCTCCCTTTTTTTTATGATGACAAACAAGGAGTAAAAATGAGTAAGCCTTAAAATGGCTCCCCCTTACAATTAGCATAGTCTTAACATAATTTTGAAAACAATTCATTTATTTATATGATTGCATATCAGAATTTCAGTTTATCAAATTCAATTCAAGTTCATATTTCAATTTCATCGATGTTAAGTTCATATTTTTCAACTCATAATAATAATATCATTAACAGTGTGTATCAGCAATGTTTCATACTTTTCAATTCATAATCATAATATCATCAACAATGTGTATCAGCAATGTGCTTTCAGTTTGCTCAAAAGTTCTCCCCCATTTGACATCAATCAAAAAGAGATAAACACAAACATGCTAAAGCATAGAGCAATATCAGCACAAAAACAGAGAATAATAGTTATCATGTTGTGATCAAGGAGTCCAAAAGCAACATAAGAAACATTCAAGAATTACAAAGCAATTATCTAAAATACAAATTTCAAAAAAAAATATCTAAGCATCTGCAACTATGTCATCTCTTCAGTTCCTTATTCTGCTTCTTCATCTTCTTCTTCTTCATTTCCTTCTTCTTCAGTACTTGCTTCACTTATCTCCATAGAATCATTTTCTCGTGAAGAACCAGTTATATGTTGTTCAATACGACCAAGTCGTTGGTCCAGTGGAGAATAGTTGGTTTAAAAAGATGCAAAATTTTCTTGAAGAGTTTGAAGTCTAGATCTCATTTCACCACTAAAGGTGGTGAATTGTTGATGAAAGGAAGAAACTAGGAAGGAACATCATCTACCTGACGAGCAGGTTGTTGAGCCAGTGGTTGTGGAGCAGGATCTTGTCGTTGTCTTTTTCCTAACTTAGGAAACTTGCCTTACTCGTGTTTTTCATAACCCATTTTCTTAAGAGCGGTAGATGAGAAAATGTTATAATGGGTCCGCTTGATGAACAAGCCATTTGGAGAGACTATGTTAAGATGGGCAATGATTAGATTTAGAGTTCCTCCATATGGTAAAATTACTCTGTGTGCTTTAATTCAGAATCAAACTTGATAAATCAAGCTTCTTCCCTTTAAGTAAGCACCGCATGACAAAACAATCGAAATAAGAGATGTAGTCATGTGATCCTACTTGAGGCAAAATATTGTATTGATGATCTTTTGGAGGATCTATGCATGAAGGTTTAATTGTTTATAAAGTGGAGGATGTTGACCTTATAGGTCACATCCGGTTTTGATAATGATAAATACTCAAGTATTTGATTGCTTTCAAGTGTATGTGCAGGTTTATTTTAGTATATCAAGTAATGACAAATGAAAGCAAAGCATGAAGACCCTGAAGATTAGTTTCATGCTGTAATTCATTTTATGTAATATGGCTCTGTAATAGTAATTAGAAATATGAGGTTTGTAATAATTATCTGCATATCATGCATATAGGATCTGTAAGCTCAGAAATGTCGTAGATTGACCATAGGGACCGAATGACCTTAGGGTTCAGTTGACTGACGCTAGATTTTTTCGGTGTTCTTAAAGACCCTAGTATGACTCTAGGTCCCAACACCCATGCACATATATAATACACAATTGAAGAGTGTTAAAAATGAATAAAATTGAATAATATAGGGAAAATTGAGAGAGCTCGGGTGACCGAGCCCCAGGGGTTCATTTTACCTTGGGCACCTAAACTGTTGAGAAGTCAACAGTTTGACCATGCTTCGAGCGACTGAACACATTTTGACCATATCATCCCCGGGCGACTGAATCCCTAACCTGACACCTTTTCACCAACCCGAGCACCTGAACATTACATTCAAATATGCCTTGGGCGACTGAATTAGCAAGTTTGGGCTACCGAACTTAGCTTTGGGCACTGGAACCACGGACAGAAACATTTTATCTTTTGTTTAGCCAACCAATCCCAGACTCGGGCACCTGAATTTTGAAAAAGCACTTTTTTGGTTGAGTCTATTCGAGCGACTGAACCTTTGGTCAATGTGAGATGCTATACTCCAACACCATCACTGAATAGACCAAAATCTATTCTCCTATCATCACTTTCACCGAGAGATACTACTAGAACAATGTGTGCTTAGACTCAAGGTCGGCTCTTCACAATATGGGGTCCTAGGCGAATGATTTAATTAGAACCTATTTATATTTAGTTTTATTTTTATTTTTATTTAAAATTAATTTTTCTAATTTTTTGAGATGCAAAATCACAGAAAATTAGAGAATCAAAAACGTTGAAGTGCAAAGAAAATATCACAGGGAGTGAGAGAGACAGAGAGAAAGAAATGAGAGTAATAGAGAGTTAGAGATGAGAATGACTGAGAGAGAGCATCCGAGATAGTGTGAGGGAGGGGTAGTGTAATAGTCAATAGAATATTTAAAGACATAATAGATGTAGTCAATTTCAACTTTCAAGAGTTGTGTCAAACGGTCATGAGACATTGGGACTTGAAAAAAAAAGGATTAAATTACATTTACTTTACTTTTCAAAATACAATTTCATTTACTTTTGAGATAGTGGGAAAGTCATTCGTCAGTGAGAGAAAAGAGTATGGGAAGAGATAACATCATAAATAATGTTAACATTGAACAAAATTTGGGGAGGCAAAATGCTTAATGGCCTTATGGTCAGGCCGGCCTTACTTAGACTGGCCTGGATTTTTTGTTCATATGTGAAGCTTCAAGGTTTATAACTCATACATTTTTTGAATAGTTTCTGGTTTCTATTGCCTGTTTGATTTCATGTAGACTTTGACATAGCAATGACCCTAACAAGATGGACAAAGCTAATACTTGCCAAAATATACAGAAAGAGTGCTGGACATTTGTGTCCAAAAATTGTGACTACATTACCTTAATAAAATTGTTCTACTTTTTGTTGTGTTGGCAAATGCAATGTTCTACTTTTTCTTGAATTAATCCTTATATGTTACTAATTTGAAGTGGGATTTGGGCAATTTACATGTTCTTGCAATCACTGCATGCCATTTGGTACCAAATTTCCTGGCATCAAGGGAACATAGCTATCCCAATTGATAGACTTGTTAATTATATTGAGTTTAGATATTTGTTATATAATATTTTATTTCATTCAATTATTATTTCATTCCATTGTAGCTTATCAAACGTAGAGGTAGTATCTATTGGCATAGGCTTTCTTTGGTTTTTTTGAGTTCTGCAAAACCTAGCAGTGTAGTGAGAAGGAAGCCATTACAATGGAGTACCTAGAGTCCTCGAAAAGCAAGGGCAAACAAGACGTAACGAAGTCTCAAATGGAGTCCATTACCAAAACACACCTAATTTTAAGTGCCTACACAAGTTAAATTGCAATTCATTTCCCATTTCTTGATTTAAGATGGCATGAATTTATTTATTAGGTTATTTATTTACCCAAATTGGAAGATCACTTTCCTTGATAATGAGATCATTTGCTGTTTGCTCAAAACTAGTACTATCTTAGCTTCACCATGGGAAAATATAATCAAGCTTTATCAAAGATGTTACAGCTGAAAGGATCATGGGAAAGGCACTGCAGTTTGGGAAAATCCCATAAAATCCTTCAAGCCTTCAACCAACACATTCTTGGGCATGTAAACTCTGCCAATCCTTTTATGAACCAAGGCTTTGCAAGTCTTTATAAGAGATGGGAACATCCTTCAACATTAGGTTGTATTAGCACCCAGTACCTGGGAGTCCTAAGTGGGATTGTAAGCTTATGACATATGTAGTGGATCATGGTCGCGGGATACGAGTGAAAGATTGCACCAATTCTTCCTAGTTAGATGCCTGGAATATTAAGAAATTGATCAATGTCAAACTTTCATATGTATAACAATTAAATCAATTCTTACTTATTGTACACACCTAATTCTGTCCAATCCTACTTTGAGTCCTTAGAGGCACCTTTTAGGTTCTCTTTACCCCTTTCAGGGGGTCTATGAGTTCTATTTCTTTAAATAAGGCCTCTAGACCATTTTCACTACTTCCTTGCATTTTGCACTATCTTCTTTTCTAGTAAACTAGTTTTTTTTTTTTTTCGGTTGAATAAAAAATTTCAAAATATCCCTTATTTGTTTTCATTTTAGGCTTAAGTGATTCAAAAACAAAAGAATATTCTTCATTGAGCATAAAATATCATAAAAATCCCTTTTTCTCCTTTAATTTCATTTTTTCTCTCTACTCTGATGAGTTCCTAGTTTATTTTAGAGTCTTTCCATACTCAACCTCCCTCAAAGTTTTATTCTCTTCACTTATCCTCTAATTTCTCTCATTTTTTTTTTCCAAAAATCAACAACAAAAGGGGTCAGCCGCGCTAAGTTTGATATTTGATTCCATTGGAAAAGCAGCTGGCTTGAATCCTAAAAGACCAGTATCTTGGAGTATGTCTAAAGCATATTTCCTTTGACAAAGAGAAATGCCAGACTTTGATCTGGCTACCTCCAACCCTAAAAAATATTTGAGTTGTCCCAAGTATTTGATTGTAAATTTATCATGTAAAAGTGATTTGAATTGCTGAATTTCAGTACGGCTATCACTTGCTAGAATAACATCTTCTACATAAACAAGTAAAGCTATGAAAGAAGTAGCTGTTTTCTTAATAAAAAAAGGAGCAATCAAACTGTCCTTGAGTGAAACCATAATCAAGAAGGGCTAGAGAAAGTTTTGCAAACCATTGGCGAGAGGCTTGCTTTTGTCCATATGTACTTTTGAGTAGTTTGCAAACCAAATTGGGCTGTTGAACATCTAAACTAGCAGGTACTGCCATATAAACTTGTTCATTTAAATCACCATGTAAAAAAGCATTATTGACATCTAATTGATGGATGTGCCAACACTTGGTAGTAGCAATAGCTAACAAGAATCAAATTGAAGTAATTTTTGCTACTGGAGAAAAAGTATCAAAGAAGTCTAATCCTTCTTGTTGAGTATAACCTTTTTGGCTACCAGCCTTACTTTATGTCTTTCAATGGTTCCATCAGCCTTGTATTTCACTTGAAAGACCCATTTACAACCAATGATCTGTTTATGTTGAGGGAGAGTAACAAGTTCCCAAGTGTTTTTTTAACTCTAAAGCATTTAATTCATTTCTGATAGATATTTTCCATTCAGGTAATTTGGCTGCCTGTTTATATGTCTTTGGTTCTCTGGTAAGAGAAATTGAAGCTAAAAAGGCTTTATAGGAATTTGAAAGCCTATTAAAAAAAAGAAAAGAAGAAATAGGATAAAGAAATACCTGTGTTTGAGGAGCAATCAATTGAAAGAGATGAGTTGTTTGCATAAGGAAACAATGAGACATTACCACAATAATAGCCTTGCAAAAATTTAGGTGGATGTTTAACTCTGGAAGATTTTCTGATGTATGTTTTAGGAGAAATGAGAACTATTGATTCAGAAGGGCCACGGTGAGTGTGAGAAGAGTTTGATGTAGAGGGAGATAATGGGGCATTATTACATGAATTAGAAGGAATAGAAGCTACCGATTCAGAGTGATTTCTCTCAATATGAGATGAGTCTAATGCAGGAAAATTGAATGATGTGGTATGTGGAACAAAAGTAATAGGATTAGAGGAATCATGTTGGAATTCTGAAGAAGGAAACCAAAAACTTGAAATGGAAGAGTTGAGTGGAAGAATTTTTAAAGGAAAAGTTGTTTCATGAAACATAATATTTCTGGAAATAATTATTTTGTTGGTGGTTAAGTCCATGAGTTTATATCCTTTGACATTAGGAGGATAACCTAAGAATTGACATTTAGTTGCTCTTGGATCAAACTTTTGTCTGTGATTAGAAAATGTAGATGCAAAGCGTAAGCAACCAAAAACCTTTAAATGAGAAAGGTTTGGGGGTTTGTGAAAAATCATTTCAAAAGGTGATTTGTTTTGGAGAAGAGGAGTTGGAATTTGATTTATGATATGGGCAGCAGTCAATATACATTCACTTAAAAAAATTAAAGGTAGATTTTCTTGAAACATCAGTGCTCGAGTTGTATTTAATAAGTGCCGATGTTTTCTTTCAACGACTCCATTTCGTTGTGGAGTTTCCACACAACTTCTTTGATGCAAGATGCCAAATGTTCTATAAAAGTTGGTAAGGGTAAACTCTGAACCATTGTCTATTCTTATTATTTTGACAGAAGTATTAAACTGAGTTAAAACCATTTTACAAAAATCTGGCAACAAAGATGATACCTCATATTTGTTTTTAAGTAAATAAACCCAAGTACATCTTGTGAAATCATCTACAATGGTTAAGAAAAATTTGAAATGAAAGTATGAGATAGTAGCAAATGGACCCCATACATCACAATGAATCAAATCAAACATTTTATTAGAAGTATGCTAAGATACAGGAAAGGAAAGCTGTTTCTGCTTTGCAAATGGACAAGTCTCACAGACAGTTGTACAATCAAATGCAATCGAAATGCCCATCTGTTAAATAAAAGGAATCCTAGAATTTGAAATATGGCCTAATCTGTAGTGCCAAAGGTTTGACTAAATTTTTGTGGTAGCTGATGCAAAGGATGGTGTAGGATACAAAGAAGAGGTTGGCAGAGAATGCCGGCAAGAATTTGCTTTTGATGAAGCTTGAGAAAAGTGATAAAGTCCTTGTTTCTCAAAGGCAATCCCAATCATCTTCTTCATTGAGTGGTCCAGTAAAAGACAATAAGGGCCAAAGAATGATATACAAAGATTAGAATATTTGGTTAGTTTAGAAACAAACAATAGGTTGAAAGAAAAGCTAGGAACACACAACACACTATGCAAAAATATTGAGTCAAAAAGTTTCACAGTTCTAGTATATAATGCTATAACAGTATGGAAATTGGGAAGATTAATTGAAATTGAAATAGATTTAGGGGTAAAACAATAAAGTTGAGGTGAACAAATCATATGATCTATTGCTCTAGTATCCAAGATCCAAGAAAATCTAGAATTGAATTTTCTAGATGCAGAATTACAGTGATTGAAAAAGTTATCTGAAGAATGAGGTGTAGTGGCTAATTTTACTGCTATCGTGGATGAATCGGTGGTCTGAGTAGATGAACCTAAATTGGCAAGAGCTAAGAGTTTATTAAATTATTCAGTAGTCAAACTTATCCTTTGGTCCTCATTACTTTGTTGATTGGGGATTTCTTCAGTTGTGATGGTAGCATGTGTAAAAGAAGTATTTCTTTTTCCTTTAGGTCTAGTCCAACCAGGAGGATAACCATGTAATTGAAAGCATTTATCAATTGTATGACCATTGTATCCACAGTGAGTACAATGCAATAAAGATTTCTTGGATTTGTCTTTAGAAAACTTGGACTGGGTAGGCTGAGTATACTGAGTGTATGGCTTGGCGAACAACGCATGTGTTTCAGTAGCTGAACAATTTGTTAGTTGAATTTGACTTTCTTCTTGAACAAACAAAGAAAATTACTTGGCCATGTGGGCAATGGAATAGTAAGCAACAACTGACTTCTTATTGAAGCGAAAAAATCATTCAAGCCTACAAGAAACTTTAATACGTAATCTGATTGTTGTCGAAGAATCGAGAAATTGAACAAATCGCAGGTACAAGAAGCCATCTTGCCACATGCACTATAACTGATATACTTATCCCAAAGAGTCTTAAAAGAACTAAAATACTCAGTAATCGAAGATGAGCCCTAGTTTATACAACTTAAAGATTTTTCAAGATGAAAAACTCTTGGACCATCACTTCTCAAATATCTTGTCTTTAGTTCATTTCAGAAGTCAACAACTGAAGTAACATATAGTAAGCTATTTCTTATAACTTTAGAAATAGAATTCATCAGCCAAGAAAGCACCAGATTATTTGCACGAAGCCAAGCAGTGTGTAGAGTACAATGAGTTGTAGGAGGAACAGAGATTGAGCCATCAATGAATGCTACCTTGTTCTTGACAATGAGAGCTGTTGATTAAGGTGTAATCCCAAGAGGGGGGGGGGGGTGAAATGGGTATTTTAAAAATTCTTTGAAACTTATTTATGAATCAATCCCTATTTCTATGTTTAACTAATTAATGGCTACAATTTGATGTTGATTTGAATTACTAAATCAATGAATTCCTTTTTACCCAATTAAGTGTGTGTAAAGTTATTCCACAAACACAAGCAAGCTGGAAATTGAAATACGATGCAAAAAATAAAAAGGATAAGGGAAAAGAGAATGCAACCACGATTTTACGAGGTTCAGCCAACCCGGCCTACGTCCTCGCCTTGAGCAACCCACTCAAGGATTCCACTAAAAACCGTGCTCCTTAAATGGGGACGGAGCTTCCCTTACAATCCGTTGCTTACAAGAGGTACAACTCCCTCCTAATCCGCTGCTTACAAGAGGTACACCTTCCTCCTAATCTTCTGCTTACAAGAGGCACAACTTCCTCCTAATCCACTGCTTACAAGAGATACAGCTCTCTCCTCACACACCGGTTCACACACCGAACTGTGTATACAATAAGATCTGAAAAATAACACTCAAAACAATGCTTCTGACAAAAGCTTGTGAGTACAATTCAATTTCCTAATACATTAACATATGATATAACTTGAAGCTCATGAATGTATGAAAACGATACAATCGTTTTATGTATGATATGCTTCAACACACAAATCCCTATTTAACCAAAACTCCCAATTAAAGATATATTTAAAATGTTTTGGAGTATACTAGGGTTCTTGGTTCACTTTGCAAAAATGCACAAGTATGTTTGATGTGAACTAGTTAACAAAAACTTTGTCTTGAATACAAACTCAACCAAACTCACAAAGTTTTATTTCATGTATTCAATCACAAATTGAGTATATTAATTTTTAGAACATATCCCTCAATTAAATGTATAGTTATAAGTGCCAAGGATATTTAATCAAGCTTTAATATATCTAAAATATAAATACTTTAGAAAAACACCCACTTGAATCCAAAAAATCAATCAACCAAGTTAAATAAGTTTTCTCAAATAATGATCTTTTCAAAACTCAATTTTTATACGAATATGCACATTCAAGATCAAAACTTTTCTAATGATAGTCAAGAGCACGTAATAAGATGAGATGAGATGTTCTTAAGAATAATAACTTGAAAGATCAAACCTCAATACTAGATTGAAGTATAGTTGAGCAAAGAAGTTCCCTTTGAGATCTAAGTTGATTTGCCCAAGCTTGAAGATTAGAGATTGAAGTGTAGGCAATCGTATATCACTAGGAGCAGATTTTCAACGTTCTTTCAACAATGTGTGTTCTTCCATTTCTTGTGTGTCTAACTTGTGTTTTAGGGTTTAGATATTTAGAATATATAGTATATTACCCTTAGGATTGATCTCAGCCATTGGATCAATAAAATAGCTCGCGAGTTCTTTTAATAAAAATATGATTTTTAGACTTTCCCGCGACTTCAGGCAACTGAAGTGGGGCTCAAGCTCCTGAAGTGACAACTTCAGGCACTTGAGGTTCCAGGGTCAGGCGACCGAAGTACCTCTGCTAGGTTCTATTTTCCCATTTAATTCTTCAGGCTACCGAACTTAATCTTCAGGCAACTGAAGAAATTCTTCAGGCTACCGAAGAAATTCTTTAGGCTACTGAGGTGAAGTTTAGGTTACCGAAGTAGATTTTTTATTTCCTTTTTCTAATTTTAAAAAATTTTTTGCTCTTTTTCTTAGGCCTTTTATAAAACATATTTTTCATGATTTCAAAAACATTTCTATGTCCATGGAAGTTCCCTAATGATGTACATGAAATGCATGAATCCTAAACTCATCCTAAGTTATGTTGAGCCTCAAATTAAATCATATGACAATGTAAGTATATAAGTTCTAAATACCCATTCTCAAGCTGTTCTTGAACTTTTCCGCTTGCATCTTGATTCTCGTACTCTTTGAGTTCCATGGATCTTGCCAAGATTTGTAAGCTTTACTTGAAGGCTTCCATGACTCGTTATCTTTCCGTGCATGGTTAATATGGTTCCTGTTCACAAACTTAATGAACAGATCAAAAACCAAATGATTTATCATTATCAAAACCGGATTGGACTCATAGAGTCAACAATCTCTCACTTTTTGATGATGACAAATGCACGAGCAAAAATATATAATGGGTTACACCTAACAAGGCTCCCCTTCAATTAATGCATCAAATAATCAATGAATGACAATATGCTCAAGTTCATACACAAAGTGTTTAGCCTAAATCCAAATGAATTATGAAATATGCTCATAATAAATATGCTCATGATGTTTCAACCATGACATCAACCAACTGTTTTTCCCCTTTTGGTTCTATTGTATTATTTTTGCTTCCAAATTTTCTCCCCCTTTTGACATCAACAAAAAGGTGTATAATAATAAGACACGAATGAACATACCTTTATGTTCTTCTCCCCTTTGAAATCTCAAAGTTTTAATCTTGTTCAACCATTAGATTTTTAATAGACTTTACTTCTTCCCTTTTTACATCAACCATCCCCTTTGCTAATGCATAAGATTCAACAATTATGTGAGGATACCAAATATTGATTGATGTGATACCAAATGTGAACTAATATTGACACCAATTGTTGATTAATACGATACCAAAAGTTGATTGATTTGATACCAAGTGATTACATCTTAAGTGACGTTGCTCCCCATGAATTATGTCATCTAATATAATTCTAGGCAACCTCTCTTATTTTAGCAAAAAAAAATATCTCTCATGTATTCTTTAGTTAAGCTCATACACATTGTAGATTATGCAATTAAAACAATGGACATGCAATTAAAATGAAAATCTTAGTATACACACTCACTAAACTATCTTGTTATACTAAGACCCTTAATCCACTTCCAAATGGACATGACATTTATGCCTAGTACTTAATTCTAAATGCTTAACCCATGCTGACATAAAAATCACAAAGTTAAGCAACTGTTGTCCATTGCACAAAATTGAGCGTTAGGGTTCTATCTTATATCATATATCACTATACCCTAAAACTCACTTTTGAATATGAAAAGCCTAAAGCAAAACAAGTCATCACTTTAGGGTTAAAGCACTATTGATCATAAATGACTAATTTATATTAAGTGCTTCTCATAGCTACAACCAAACTAAAGGTATCTACTAGGGGATTGGTCCCTTTGAGTTTAAATTGAAAATCCTTCAATTTTGGTTTAATCGCTAAATAGGAAATCTTTACCAAAACACGATCATATCAGGTATAGATTCATCCTTTCCTTTGTTTGTATCCTTGTTCTAAATTGTGATAATATTTATAGGATACTTTCCATTCTTCAAAGAGCATTGTTCACAACATTCACATATCTTATATGCTCTTTGACCAAGCATGGAAATGATTACTAAGCACGAACACTTTTGAAAATGTCCACTCACTCCAAATACTCTTTTGAACTAAATGATAATTTGATTGTCAAGAGTATTTACTTATTTTCACTTCACAAGCTCTCAAATTATTAAGTTATATCCTTTAGAGCTTTATATACTTAGAGATGAGTTGAATGGTTAACATGATTGCCTAGGTCTCAATCTAGATGAATGCATAAAATTTAAGTAGACCTATGCATGTGTTCTTTTAAATTGAAAGTCATTCAACTTGTGCATCTCACACGTATTGAAATTCATATCAATAGAGGCAATATTGGCTTAGCTCACTTAAAATTGTGACTTTTTGGTCCGCTAAGCCTATTCATCCAAAAGCCAAGCATATGTCATCAAAAATCTTAAAACGCTTGGCTAAAGAACTAGAAAGTGAAAAAGACATAAAATGAATAAGTGCATAACTCAGGGGGAACATTTTTCCTTCATATCCATATAAATGAAAATGCTTTCATATTCTCATATCATTTATGTCTTTGTGCCTTAATGAATAACCATACTATACTAAACTCATAACTATCCACTGTTGTGTATTGTTTATACTATATATTGATGGATAGTGATTTGTGATTATCTAGTATTGTGAACTGTTATTGAATATGTTGTTTGATAATACTGGATTGTATGGAACGCCATCTGCAAGGATGTTGCAGAAACTTATTAACTTGCATGCTTGTATGGAACGCCAACTGCATGGCTGATACAGTATGTTGTGTATTGCATGCTGGTAGCATATATAGGTTCTCGCATGCTTAAACTGAAATTTTTTTTGAATTGACTACTTGAATCTATCAGGTTTTGGTACTTAAAAATTTGGGAAATGTCCGATTTACAGACGGCACTCTGCCAAAATTTCGACAGGATTTTTCCCAAACCAAAACCTTGTGTTAGGGATGATTATGATAATAAAAATGTTAAAATGTTTTGAAAGGATGAGTGAAAAGTTAAATAGAAATATCACATTTTCATCCTTGCATAATCATCACATACTTATGAGAGCTCAGCTCCATCCCTATAGGAAGCACATAAATGACTTACATACGTCATTTTCGTCTATTGAAATATTGAGGCTCTTCTAAAATCCCTGAACATTATATCTTGTGCTTAAAAGCTTATATTTTGTTATGGAATGTTTGTGGATCTTGAACTATATTGCATGCCTTAATATATATTCTTTGATGCATCTATGGTCTATAGGGACAACTATACTAATCAAGTGAAAAATGCAATTGAAAAATACTTAGTATAGTTGATTTTAAAGATGTGGATTAATGGCTTATACTATTGAGCATAATGAAACTAATCTTTGGTTAGTATAAGTAGTTAAAGATTCTAAGCACACATTCAAATTGATAGGGGGAGCATCTAAAATTAAATTACTATCCTGTTTTGCTTACTTATATGTTTAGCTTAGATCTTGAATGAATTCATTGTGGCATGCATTTGAATGAAAAGATTTTATCGAAAATCATAATCTAAAGCATGTTTATATTGCCACAACTGTTTGTATTAGCTATATGATCTTGCATGTGATTGTTGAACTTTTAAGATCATTATGGTTTTGGTTTTCTGGTTATACTTTAGTATGTGCTTAATAGTCATACCAGAAAATTTGTTGCTTGCTTGCTTTAAATTAAAATCTTATTTTTCCAGCAAGCAATCCCCAGCACCATTTTGCAAACATTAAAAAGGGGATGTATATTACAATTATATACGTATATATATATTTATCTACATGAACTTTTGGCAAGATCAAATTTCAAAACAAACTCTTTTTCCTCTTGCCTCATTATTATTATATACATACATGTTTTTCAAAATTGCATAACTTTGAGTATAGTCTTAATTGACTATCAGGCTTTTAAATCGAAATGCAATATGTCATGTATATGCATTGAATGATCAATATTTGTTGCATGCTGAAGTTATTTGATAGGATGAGTATATAAGAAATGCACTTAAGAGAATATCATCCTTGAGCTTAACTCAAGTAAGCGTGCATACAAATATACATAGGAATTTAGGTCCCAACTTAGAATAAATCAGTAAGAACTTAATGCCTAAAATCTCTTGCATGCTAAGTAATACTAAGAAGAATGAACATATGATTGATGTGCTTAAATGAAATTCATTCTTGAGCATAAACGCACTTATGTATGCCTGAGACTATATCAGGGAGTTTAAGCCCCATCCTTGAGAAGAGAATTATAAATCACCAAGCTAAGTGGACCTATACTATTAATTGGCTTTAACTTCTTGAGTCCGATCTGTCTCATTACTTATACTGTATTAGAAACTTAATAAACTCTCATAATTAATGTAAGTATAAGTAGATGCTTCCTAGACATTTCATTGTTTGCATAAATTTAGGGGGAGCTCTTAAGTGAAATTTACAATTCTTAGCAACTAATATCATTGTTGTCATGTTTTCTTGCCTTAGAATTTGTGAGTGTTGATTATTGCTGGTGTGCATATTTCTTATATCTAATGCATAATCATATTGGACTTAATGAGTATTGATGTTTTCTTGCCACTTCCTTTGTCCAATTCATGTTCATTTTGATAGTTTATTTGTTGTATTGGACCATACTGAACTGTTTGAGTAGTTGTGGATAAACTGTTAGGAAATTTACACTCAAAACAGGTTACATTTATACAGGTTTACTTTTGGAAAGTCCGATTTACTAACGGCACTCTGCCAAAATTTTCAAAACCTCTTTCCAAAATTACTCTTGTATAAATGTATTAACACCCATTGCCTAGGACTTTTATTTCAATAACCTTTTTTGCTGCTGCCAAAAGGGGGAGATGGAAAGAGGCAAAATAATGGGAATACATTGGATGCATCTTGTGAGGGGGAGCCTTGTTGGGCTTAACCCTATATTTTGCCAATTGTATTTGTCATCATCAAAAAGGGGGAGAATGTTGACCTTATAGGTCACGCCCGGTTTTGATAATGACAAATACTCCTGTATCTAATAAACATCTAGTTCATGTGCAGGTTCATATTAGCATATCATCAATGGCACGCAAAAGCTCAAGGCTTGAAGACATTCATGCTCTTAATTGTAATATTTTTGTAGTGAGTTTTGTCTGTAATAGTAATTAGGGTATTCGGTTTGTAATAAGCACACACATCACATGCATGATTTATTTTGTAAGCTCAAACCAGATACAAATAAAAAATAACCTTAGAAAGACCTTAGGGTATTCCTTTGGTCGACCGACACCGGACTTTTTCGGTGTCTTCGATTTGGACCCCAAGTGCCCATAGGAAACACACATTTACACATTTGTTTGTTAGGCACTTGAATAGGACTTGTTTGGTTCAATACGGGACCGAAATGCACACTTGGTGCACTTTCGGTCGATCGGCCAACACAATTCACTTTGGCTTGGTTGAACCGGCCCTGAGTCAACAGTTTGACCAAGGCCCGGTCGACCGAACTTCACAGTTCATTTCTTGCCGGTCGACCGAACCACCTGAGAGTCAACATTTTGACCTCCTGGTCGACCGACCACTTTTGTACTCCAACTACCTGGTCGACCGGAGGGTCCTCGGGAGAATTCCCAGTGGTATGGTCGACTGAATCATGCAGTTCAAAATGGCCCGGTCGACCGAACCTCGGAAGTTTGGGAAATCTCCCTCCCCGGTCGACCGAGCCCTTCAGTTCAAAAGTCCCCTGGTTGACCGAGCCATTTGAGTCCTGGTTGACCGAACCATTTTTGGTCAACCGGACCTCTCGGGTTGTCACCATTTTTACCGCGGGTTAAATAATTTTAAACAGGGTTAAATTGATTTAAATGTTATTAATCTTTTCTAACAATACCCAATAGGTCTCCAACGGTCATATTTCTTTCCATGGCTATATATATGTGATCATTTGCAAAGATTAATATGTGATTAGCAGATTGGATTAGGGTGAAATTCTCTGAAAAATAAAAACCCTATAATACTCATATCCAATCCCCATTCACTCATGCTTACCTTCTTCGATCTCTTGAATCCTCTGTAAGTCGATTAAGTGTTTATATTTAATAGGTTTGCTCTCCCATTCATATTTGATTGATTTATTTTCATTGAGAACTAAACCTAAGTATTCTTAGGAGACTTTGTTAATAAGTCTATCCTAAGAAGACTTTGATAGATCTTCTAAGATTTGCACCTTTATTGCAACATCTTAAGAAGATTGTATTTGTTTTTGGTTGCAAAACATTTTCAAAACACTTTCAAATATCTAGTGTGCTTTGTCTTGATAAATCTTTAAAGAGATATTTTTTTGTGTGAGAAAAATCTTTGTTGCAATATTCATTGATTTATATCTATAGTTGAATACAAAGATTAAACTCTTTTTGCAAACCAAACTTATACATTGCTAGAGCTTCATATACATATATATATATATATATATATATATATTAAGAAAACTTGTTGATTGAAATATATGAAGTTTGGATAATATCTTTGTTTGAGCACTTAGATTGAATATCCTGTGATACAAAGATCATTTAGGTTTGCACTCTCACGCACTCATTACAATGATAGTAAATCTATTTGAGAGTTGACATCTTAGACCACATTGAGCTTACATATTGAATCATACTGTGGTGTTTGTAATTGCGCGTATTTGGGTACACATCTGCTTTACTTGAAAGCTTATTCATTGTACCATTTGATTGTATCTCAAATACTGTTGTATTTCCAGGCACGGGCCTGAAGAGGGAGACTAGCCCTGGAATAGTCCCGGATTGGCTTAGACCCGGTTAGGAAAGCTAGGTGCATCATCCTGTTAAGGCGTGTAGGTTGAGGTCAGCCCCTTTAATTGACCTGGTTAAGGTTGAGGTCAGCCCTGTGATAATTTGACCTGGTTGTAAACGGTGTTGCTCCACCCTTAAGTGAGCTATTAGTGGAATCCTCTAACTTGCGAGCTTGAGGCGGGGACGTAGGCACAGTTGGTCGAACCCCGATAACATATCGTGTGTTTGCTTATATTTCTGCATTTTATATTTACCGCACGTGTATATTATGGGCGAATGATGTGTATGACTAATTTCCACAGTATATTTATCTACGCATTTGGAAACTGTATAGAATGATCCTAGGTTGTGTACATACCGTTGTTGTATAGATCAACCTAGGTGAAAAAGTTTTAAAATTCCAATTCACCCACCCTCTTGGGAATACACCAATTCAAACAATAATGCAATGTAATTCCTCAATGCTCTTCCTTTCTTTCTCTCTTTCTTTTTGATTTTTTTTTTGTTTTATTTTTTTATAATATAAAACCCATATAAAACCTAGTACGTGTACGTGCATAGTGTCACATGCGAATACTCACCCCCCCAACTAAAGTGGAACATTGTCCTCAAAGTGAAAGCATAGGGGAAATAGAAAAGATTGTGCACGCGAAAAGTAAGGTGTGCCTGAGTGGCGAAGTAATGGAAAAGAAAAATCGAACTACGAGATAGACCTAAAAACTAACTAAAAATAAAATAAGATAAAAGGAAAGGAAAATAAGGGAAAGAAAAACATCATAATTGTCTTGGTGGAGGCTCCGGAGGAATTTCGTCTGGTGGTCGCAGGTCTATAAATTGCACCGGCGGTTCTCCAAATTTCAGCCGCCACAGTGGATCAGTTTTCATACTTGCATGAAAATCAACCTCAAATGAATTAATGCTTGTCAAAATACCAAACAATACGTGTGCAGGTCGACCATCATGTGTTGACAAGAAAGGGTCTTTATTCAACATCATGTCCAGGAAATGTGCTTCTTTACAAACTAATGTGTGATAGGAAGTTATTGGAGCAATTACCTGTAGTTTTTCAGAAGCATTAACATTAAAGGTTTTACCTGGTTCTTTGAAAATTTTATGCTCACCAGACTGGTCACCCTCTTTATCGGGTGTACATATCATCATACCACTGCAGGAGTCTACCTCCACATTAGGCTCCTTAACATCTGTTTCAGGCGAGAGTGACGGTTCCACCGTTTCTGAGCTCGGAGCATGAGGTACCACAGGTTGGTACTCCGTATGAGTATCAATCTCATCATCAACTAAATGCTCCGCTTTTGGGCTCGTTTCCTTTGATTTTTCTTTGAATTCATCTATTTCAGCCGTAACTTCCGGTGCTGGGACAACTGTTTGCCCGGCGATGAGCATTTCAGATTGGGGATCGTCTTTCTCTCTACTGAAGGTGATGGTGGCCTCTGTTGTCTCAAGAGAAACATCATGTATTTGTTGTTGCAGTTGCTGGTACTTTTGAGAACTAAGCTGAGGTTCCACGAGTGATTCCTCTTGTTCTAAGATGTCCAATTGCGTGTTTATCGCATTAATGGTATCCCGCAATTCATTATTATGATCGAATTGAGTTTGCATGAATTGTTGGAGCATGTTCGCCATCTGAGTTATGCTATCCTCGAAAAGGTCTGACGATGTACAACTCGGAGAGATCTGTTGTGGCT
Organism: Malania oleifera; assembly: GCF_029873635.1. NCBI lineage: Eukaryota > Viridiplantae > Streptophyta > Magnoliopsida > Santalales > Ximeniaceae > Malania > Malania oleifera. Next base: position 57,101,619 of record NC_080424.1, on the reverse strand, counting down.
GATATTGAGGCGGATGGTTGTTTGGGCAGTTTGGTGGCTCGTATATATCTCCACCACTAATTGTGCTGGTAGGGTGTGCAGTCATGGGTGCCTGAGTGTATCGTGTATTGCATTGTGAGACATTGTCAGCTAAGTAATCAAAGAATGATAATACCTGATCGGGATCCTCGCTGAAGAACTCTCCATTAGACATAGTCTGGACAAAACACTTGCAATCAGGGGTAAGAGCAGTATAAAAACAATCAGCTAACCTCCATGAGTCGAACCCATGATGTGGACAAGTGCTTAGTAGATCCTTGAATCGCTCCCAGCAAGCCCGAAATGTCTCGTCATCTTGCTGCACAAAATTAAGAATCTGTTCCTACAAAAATTGAGTTTTCTGTGAGGGACAAAAGTGCATGCAGGAATTCACGCTCCATATCAACCCAATTAGTGATAGAATAAGGTCTCATAGAATGAAACCAAATCAGTGCCCTGTTCTGCAAAGTAGCAAGAAATAAATTCAGTTTAGTAGATTCGTCAGCTCTAGCATGAGAGAAAAACATGTTGCAAGTTAACTCAAACTCTGTTAGGTGCTGATAAGGGCACTCAGATTCCGTCCCGTAGAACTCGGGTAGCAGTGACGTCCTCTCGCGCTGCATCATGAAATTAAGCTCGTCATAAGACAAAATAGTGGAAGAGGATGCAGTGGCATATTCAAGCTGCAAAAAGTCCATTATTGTGTGCGGTGCAGGTGCAGCCATTTTTCAAAACTCAAAATTTTTTTTTTTTTGTTTTCTATTTTTTCTTCTTTTTCATAAAACTAACAAAAATGACGGGAAAAATGCAAATTTGAGACTAAGAACGACATTCCCCGGCAACGGCACCAAAAACTTGACTCACTCGAAAAATGAGCAGCTCGAAAGCTATCCTAAGTATAGGAGTTACGTCGTGTAATATTAGGCCCAAGGGCTAGATCGTCTCCTCAGTGAATGCGTTTTAATTTCAAATTTAACATTCTTCCAATCAAAGTTAAATTGCACTGAACTTGGTTCAGATTCGGGATTTCAAGGGTGGTTAATTCTACTTTTAACAAATTAAATAACACGTAATTTAAAACTCTAAACTAACATGCACTAAATAAAAGAAACAAGAATAGAAACCCTACATCTACTTAAGGAAACACTAAAACATGCATTAATTAAAAATGGCAACTTGAGCATGGAATTAAAACACAATGATGGAAACTCAATCAGACACAAATGCATATAATAAAAATTGAACCTTTAACACGAACTTGAACCTCAATCACAATTTAAACACAACCATAAAATTCAATGAAAAAGGAACATTCAAACGATAATGGAATACGGTAAAACACGAACTTTAACAAAACCGACCCTAACTAAACCGAACGATAAATAAATAAAAGAAACTAAATTAAATTCTTCAAATCTAATGGTAACATTAATTAAGAGAAACATAAACAAATAAAAATTAAACTTCACTAAAACAAATTAAAATTATTTAACACTCATTCAAACAAGTTTTTCAAAAACTCTAATAAATAACTAAATAAAAAGAAAAGAAATATTCAGTTGCAATTTTGAAAATAAAAGAAAGAAAAGAAAATAAGAGAGAGAGAGATGGCAGGCACAGCTGGTCGGAATAGGGATGGTCCATGCAGTAGGGGCTGCACTGGTTTTCTGTTGGTATTGGCTTCGGGTGGTGGCTGGCACGAAGGGAACTGCTCACAGGTTGCTGGTATGGCAGGATGATTGCAGGTGATGTGGTGCTCGGAGAGGCAGAGATGGGCTGTAATGGCTGGGCTCGGCTATTGGAGGGAATTGCCGCAAGCTAAAGGAGGGCTCGGGGCTACTGTTCCTGCTCGGGTGGCTGTGGAGTGTCTGCTTCGGACAGCAAGGGGAAGGGTGGCTGGCAGCAGGTTGGGCGGTTGAAGAGGCTATAATACTAGGGCTGGAGTTGCAGAGGTAGATAGGGGATGAGGAGATACAGAGAGGTTGCTGTGTTGCTGCTATGGAAGGGGACTCTGGAGATAGGGAAAGGCAAAGCTAAGGAAGAGCAGGGGAAAAGAGAAGAGAGTTTGAGGGAGAGAAAGTAAAGGGAAGAGAAGAGAGCAAGATGGAATGAAGCAAAGCAAACTAAAGAAGAAGAAGAATAATAAGGAGAAGAGAAGAAGAAGAAGAAGAAGAAGAAGGATATGGAGAAGAAGAGGGGAGAAGAGTGGTGCACAGGGCACACCCAGAATAGGGGAAAAATAAAGAATAAATAGGGGAGGAGGCTTGCCCTAACCCACGACCCGGATAGGAGACCCGACCCGAATTGTTATATTTTTTTTCATTTTTTCTATTCTCTGTTCATCTCAAATATGACTCTTTTGGAGCCTGTTTCTCACAAACCTCAAAACACAAAAGTTGTAGATAATCCTTTCCTCTTTCTCCAAAAATTTGAATCATCTCAATCGGAGTTTGGACCGAAAAGTTATGCATGAAATACGAACAAGTGTTGGTTTTGGTTTCCGAGATTTTTCCTGCAACAAAAAATTACCAAAACTTCATAATAATGCAATAAAGTTCAAGAATGATGATTTTGGAACTTTATTAAAATATTGGACAATTTTAGACATTTAATTAAAAATATAAACCGTAAAGCCCGGGTTAAGATGCCTAATTACGCAGTTTTCACGCGTAATCAATAGTATTTTCAAGTTGATTTGCTCCCCTTCAGTTATGCTCTTATCATAATCTTATGTCTTTTCCTTGTATTCATTCTTCAACAGTTTAGCTAAGTGTTCTAAGAATTTGAATGATTCATACTTGACTTTTCTTGCTTTAACTTTGAGGACCACAAAGTCATAATGCAATTTTACTTCAGGTTCACATGCCTATGTTGCTTCTTTTCTTATAGATCTCAATGCATAGGTTTCCTAGTCACTTGCATTATCATATAGATTGAAACCTATTGCATATAGCTTGGCCATTTGACACATTCAAACTTTTCTAATAGATTTGACTTGAAGTTTGAGAGCTTGTGAGGTAAGATTTTGCAGATACTCTTAACAATTTAATTATCATTAAATTTGGAAGAATATTCATTGTGTGTGGACAATATTCAAAATATTTTCGTGAGAGTGAATATATCCAACTACATAGGCCAAAAAGCAATTTTGAATAATATTAATTTTGGAATACTGCTCTTAAGGTATTTCTGATTATCCAATTATTGGACGGTGCCTTATAAGTATGTCTTCAATTTTCAAGTAAGGGTACTACCCTATAATGGATGAATCTTTACTGGATATGATCATGGTATGGTAAATATTTCTTGTGGAGGATGTTGCTTAATCACATATCAAACTTAGGGATTTTTACGTTTTAAGCACAACGGGAATATTCATTAAGAATGTCTTTGTAAACAATTTTATTCCCTTAGAGAATGCCCCAGATTTAATTATAATGGGATATCTTTTAATAAGCACTTGAAAGATATAGAGTTTATGATTATTAGTGCTTGTGGCAAGAGTGATGACTAATTTTAATCCTTTGAGGCTCCAAGAGTGAGTTTAGGATTAGATAATTTTTAATATATGATTTATTCCTAAGGCTCAGTCTTATGCATTGGACATGATATTCTTAACTTAGGATTTTAATATTTAAGCATGTGTTAAGCACTAAGAATTATTCATTAAACATCAATGCTTTAATCCATTTGGAAGGGAATTGATTCTTCAATGTTATGATTTATGTTACTCATTGCTAAGAATATAAAGTTCCCAATATTTTAGCTGTTAATCTCTCAACCTTCACTTTTGAGTACATCAAGATTTGCGTGCTATTCAATATCTTAACATTTTATCCAATCATTACGATATGAAAACATTAGGTAGTTAGATTGGATATCTTGCTTAGAGAATCATATTGACTTAACTTTCTTGTAGGATTCTTAGTATAATAACAGTGCAGTAGATACACATACTAAAATTTACATATTAAGCATATACTATTCCCAAGCCTATTAGTTATCACGTCCCCCTTTTGTTTGTGTGGCTGACTTCACTAAATTCTCAATCCTAAAGTCTAAAGGAGGAATTTTAGGGGTTTGTTTGGTCCTCATTTTTCTTTGACTTGCCAAACCTGTTTGAGCTTCACACCTTTCCTTTTAAATGGACAATCAAATTTAATGTGTCCTTTATTTTTACATAATACGCAGGTGGTGTGTGCATACGGACCGGAGGAGGTACTAGCATAGAATTTTGACTCTTTAACAAAATACCCCATGTATAGGTTCTTTCTTCTCCTATTTTCAATTCCATTGTAACCTATACCTTCTTTGTCTAAGGTAATCCTTTGGGAACCTAAGAGCTTGTCAAAATTTTCTTTTCCCTTAGTAAATGTGTTAATGATCTTAGTTTGATCCTCTATCTTTCTTTCTAGGTCTTGAATTTTTGGATTCTTTAAGCCTTTGCAAACAGCTTGTAATTTTACCAATTCATTGGTCACTTTGTTTGCTTTGCATTCAAGTTCAAAGATTTTAAGATCTTTTGCATTATCACTCGAAATCTTAGATCTTAACTCTTTCAGCTCTTTTTCCATCATATCATTCTTGTTTTCTAATTTCAAGATTTTCAAGTCCTTTTCTTTTTCAACACAACTTTTTGATTCTAAATCCTTCAGTAATGCCTCATTCTTGGTTACTAATCTCTTAATTTCCAAATCCTTTTCAGTCTTTTCTTTTTCCCAAGAAGTATGAAACTCTCGAAAATCTTCTAACTGTTTTTCTAAATCTTTATTTTCACTTTCCAACATTATTTTCTTTTTGGTCATCTTTGTTAACATTTTAAGAGCCTTAGCAAGTCCCTTTTGTAATTCCTCATAAGATGGCATGTTATCATTATCAGATTCATCATAATATTCACTATTAGAATGATCACAAGATGTATCACAATCATTGCATGAATCTTTTTGAGAGTTTGAATAAGAAGTAGAATGAGTAGAGTGTACCTCTTGATCAACTAAGGCAACTAGGCCATAGTTTTATACTACCTTATCACTTGAGCATGGATCTTCCCAAGTAGAGGACTTCTTTCCTTTGTTCTCTCAAAATCTCCTATTGAGTTCTTCCCATATCTCCTTAACACTTTGACATGACTTGATTTCATGAAAAACATTAGTATCTAAACCAAGCAATAGAATGTTCATAGCACTGAAATTTAATTGCATTAATTTCATGTCATTCTCATTCAGCTCATATTTAGATTTAGGGATTTTGATATTATCAATAGTTTTCATAGGAACTAGGTTTCCTTGATCAATTACTCTCCAAGTTCTCCAATCCATGGATTTGATAAAAAATAGTCATTCTTATTTTCCATTCGGTGAAATTTTCACCATAAAACATTGGAGGTCTTGCAGAGATTTGTTCCACACCAATTGGGGATACACCAAAATAATCCATCATGATCTTTTTACAAATGAACCATTAAGTCTATGTACACCCGCTCTGATACCAATTGTTGATTAAGGTGTAATCCCAAGAGGGGGGCTGAATTGGGTATTTTAAAAATTCTTTGAAACTTATTTACCAATCAATCCCTATTTCTATGTTTAACTAATTAATGGCTACAATTTGATGTTGATTTGAATTACTAAATCAATGAATTCCTTTTTACCCATTTAAGTGTGTGTAAAGTTATTCCACAAACACAAGCAAGCTGGAAATTGAAATACGATGTGGAAAATAAAAAGGATAAGGGAAGAGAGAATGTAACCACGATTTTTATGAGGTTCAGCCAACCCGGCCTACGTCCTCGCCTTGAGCGACCCACTCAAGGATTCCACTAAAAATCGTGCTCCTTAAATTGGGACGGAGCTTCCCTTACAATCCGCTACTTACAAGAGGTACAACTCCCTCCTAATCCGCTGCTTACAAGAGGTACAACTTCCTCCTAATCCACTGCTTACGAAAGGTACAACTTCCTCATAATCCATTGCTTACAAGAGATACAGCTCTCTCCTAATACACCGGTTCACACACCGAACCGTGTATACAATAAGATCTGAAAAATAACACTCAAAACAATGCTTCTAACAAAAGCTTGTGAGTACAATTCAATTTCCTAATGCATTAACATATGATATAACTTGAAGCTCATGAATGTATGAAAACGATACAATCATTTTATGTATGATATGCTTTAACACACAAATCCCTATTTAACCAAAACTCCCAATTAAAGATATATTTAAAATGTTTTGGAGTATACTAGGGTTCTTGGGACACTTTGCAAAAATGCACAAGTATGTTTGATGTGAACTAGTTAACAAAAACTTTGTCTTGAATACAAACTCAACCAAACTCACAAAGTTTTATTTCATGTATTCAATCACAAATTGAGTATATTAATTTTTAGAAAATATCCCTCAATTAAATGTATAGTTATAAGTGCCAAGGATATTTAATCAAGCTTTAATATATCTAAAATATAAAACCTTTAGAAAAACACCCACTTGAATCCAAAAAATCAATCAACCAAGTTAAATAAGTTTTCTCAAATAATGATCTTTTCAAACCTCAATTTTTATACGAATATGCACATTCAAGATCAAAACTTTTCTAATGATAGTCAAAAGCACGTAATAAGATGAGATGAGATGTTCTTAAGAATAATAACTTGAAAGATCAAACCTCAATACTAGATTGAAGTATAGTTGAGTAAACAAGTTCCCTTTGAGAATCTGAGTTGATTTGCCCAAGTTTGAAGATTAGAGATTGAAGTGTAGGCAATCGTATATCACTAGGAGCATATTTTTAACGTTCTTTCAACAATGTGTGTTCTTCTCTTTCTTGTGTGTCTAACTTGTGTTCTAGGGTTTAGATATTCAGAATATATAGTATATTGATTACGCGCCGAAACTGCGTAATTGAACGTTTAACCCGAGTTTTATGGTTTATATTTTTAATTAAATGTCCAAAATTGTTCAATATTCTAATAAAGTGCCAAAATCATCATTCTTGAACTTTATTGCACTATTTATGAAGTTTTGGTAATTTTTTTGTCGCAGGAAAAATTCCCGAGAACCAAAACCGAAACCTGTTCATATTTCATACATAAATTTTCCATCCATGCTCCGATCGAGACGATTCAAATTTATAGAGAAAGAGAAAAGGATTATCTACAACTTTTGTGTTTTGAGTTTTGTGAGATACAGGCTCCAGAAGAGTTTGATTTGCGATGAACAGAGAATGAAAAAAGTGAAAAATCAAGTTGCCGGGTCAACCCTTTCCAAACGGGTCGGGTCAATGCTATCCGGGTCTAGGGCACCCAATGCCTCCTTTAAATCTCCTTCTCTTCCTCTCCTTATGCAAGCAGCCCCGTGGGGGTTCTCCTCTCCTCTCTTCTTCTTCTTCTTCTTCTTCTTCTTCTTCTTTAGTTTGCTTTGTTTTTTTTTGCTCTCTTCTCTTCCCTTTACTTTCTCTCCCTCAAACTCTCCTCTCTTCCCTTGCTCTTCCTCTCCCTCTGGTTCTTTATTTAGCAACCAGCCCTCTGCACAGCCAGCTCCAACACCAGCATAGCAAGCCTCCTCTCGGACAGCAGACTATAGCAGTCCTCCTCAACCCTTTGCACAGCAGCCACCACAGCAGAGCATAGCAGTCCTTCTCAGCAATTTCCAGCAGGCTTCTCGGCCCATTTACAGCCGCTGCAACAGCCCACGAAGCAGAATACCAGCAAGCAACAACAGGTCCTCTGCAACTTGCTGCATTTTTCTAGCTGCCACGCCAAAACCAGCAGACCCGAGAGCCTCCACCAGCTGTTCCTCCAAACAGCAGCCCCCTGTTGCTATACCAGCTACCTGCTGAAACTCCATCACAGTCCGGCCACTCCAGCAACACCAGATCCCTGCTGCAACTCCATCATAACACGGCTAGGACTCCACCCGAGGCTCCCTCTGTTTTCTCTTCTCTCTCTCTCTTTCTTCTTTTCTTTTCATCCGTTTAATTTCAATTGCAACTGAATGTTTTGTTTTGTTTTTTTTATTTAGTTAGTTATTAAATTCTTAAAGAGTTTATTTGAATATTTGTTCAAGTGGTTTTAATTTCTTTTGAAGTTTAATTCTTTTTTTATTTACTTATCTTGTTTTTAATTCGAGTTATTATTATATTTAAATTAGTGGCTTTTTATCGTTCTTTCAATTTAAATTCCATTTTACTTCTTGAAAAATAGTAATAAAGAAAAATAAAAAATTATAAAATATAAAAAAAAAAGAAAAGAAAAAAAGTGTTCTTGTTTTGAAGTTTTTCCAAAAATCTAGTCTTTTTGTTGAAACTCGATTTAGTTAGGTTCCGTCTTGTTAAAGTTCGTGTTTTCATATTGTCTCAATATTGTTTAAGCGTTTAAAATACTAAATTTTGGTTTAAGTTCTTGAATTGTTAAAACTCCGATTTTTAGTGTGTGCTTGAAATTGATTGAGTTTCCTGTGCTTGAAATTGATTGAGTTTCCATTGCATGTGTTAATTCCTTATTTGTAGTTGCCATCTTTAATAATGCATGTTTAGGTATTTCCTTAAGTAGACTAGGATTTTCATACTTTTTTTTTTTTTAATTTAGTGAATGTTAGTTTTAGGGTTTTTAAATTACATGCCATTTAATTCATCAAAAGTGAAATTAAACAATCTTGAAAAACCCGAATCTGAACTGAGTTCAGTACAATTTTGTTTTCAATTGGACGAACGTGAAATTGAGATTAAAACGCATTCCATGAGGAGACGATCTAGCCCTTGGGCTTAATATTACATGACGTAACTCCTATACTTGGGATAGCTTTCGAGCTGCTCATTTTTCGAGTGAGTCATTTATTACCCTTAGGATTGATCTCAGCCGTTGGATAAATAAAATAGCTCGCCAGTTCTTTTAATAAAAATATGATTTTTAGACTTTCCCGCGCCTTCAGGCAATTGAAGTGGGGCTCAGGCTCCTGAAGTGACAACTTCAGGCGCCTGAGGTTCCAGGGTCAGGCGACCGAAGTACCTCTTATAGGTTTTGTTTTCCCATTTAATTCTTCAGGCTACCGAACTTAATCGTCAGGCAACCGAAGAAATTTTTCAGGCTACTGAGGTGAAGTTTAGGCTACCGAAGTAGATTTTTTATTTCCTTTTTCTAATTTTAAAAAATGTTTTGCTATTTTTCTTAGGCCTTTTATAAAACATATTTTCCATGATTTCAAAAACATTTCTATGTCCATGGAAGTTCCCTAATGATGTACATGAAATGCATGAATCCTAAAATCATCCTAAGTTATGTTGAGCCTCAAATTAAATCATATGATAATGTAAGTACATAAGTTTTAAATACCCATTCCCAAGCCGTTCTTGAACTTTTCCGCTTGCATATTGATTCTCGTACTCTTTGAGTTCCATGGATCTTGCCAAGATTTGTAAGCTTTACTTAAAGGCTTCCATGAATCGTTATCTTTCCATGCATGCGTAATATGGTTCCTATTCATAAACTTAATGCACAGATCAAATACCAAGTGATTTGTCATTATCAAAACCAGATTGGACTCATAGAGTTAACAAGAGCAATGGTGATCAAACAGCTTTAGGTAATGTAGCTATCTCTTGCAAAGATCTCAGAAACCAGTAAAGACCCTGGATTATCACTAGGATGAAGAAAATATGGGCTTGAAGGATCATTGGAGGGATTTATAGGAAAATCATCTGATACAAGTGAAGTTTCTGAAGAGTTAAGAGGATTTGCATCAGACATTTTGTTAAAAGATGCAAGAAACAAAAGATTTTGAAGAAAAATTCTCGAGAAGAATTTTTAGTGTAGATTACAAGAAAAGAATGGATTATATGTGGAAGCAAGAATTTTGCTCTGATACCAAGTTAAAAATTAAATAAGCAAAGTAAGAGAAGAGAAAAGGAACTGAATTGCATTGAATCAATTTGTTCGCAGTAAGAGAGAGAGAGAGAGAGAGAGAGAGAGAGAGAGAGAGAGAGCGTACCGAGATATATAAAATATAGAGCAGCCTTTTGAGTATTTATACTACATTGAAAAATCATAGCTAATGTAAATGAAAACTAATTGAAAATTGATTATATCAGTTAGCAGTTAAAGATTTAGTTGAGTCTTCTTGAGCTCCTTGATTTGTCTTGAGTTTTTCTTCCTTGGATTTTAATTTCAAGTTGTCAATGTGAGACTCTATACTCCAACACCGTCATTGAATAGGCAAAAATCAATTATCCTATTATCACTTTCACCGAGAGATACTACTAGAACAATGTGTGCTTAGATTGGCCTGGATTTTTTGTTCATATGTGAAGCTTCCAGGTTTATAACTCATATATTTTTTGGATAGTTTCTAGTTTCTACTGCCTGTTTGATGTCATGTAGACTTTGACATAGCAATGACCCTAACAAGATGGACAAAGCTAATACTTGCCAAAATATACTGAAAGAGTGCTGGACTTTGTGTCCAAAAATTGTGACTACATTGCTTTAATAAATTTGTTCTACTTTTTGCTGTGTTGGAAAATGCAATGTTCTGCTTTTTCTCGAATTGATCCTTATATGTTACTGTTGACGTGCAGTTATTTTAATCTTCCAATCAACGAAATAAATAGCACAAAGAACATTCATAGAAAAAATGTAAACAAGAGATTTTATGTGGTTCGGCAAGATTGCCTATGTCCACAGAGTGTGCACCTCGAGAAAAATCCACTATGAAAGGATGGCAGTACAAGATCTGATTAGACTCTCCCCGATCCCAGATTGCATGTACAACCCTTCACTTGTCAAACCAGTGATGAAAAATTCTTCCTAGAGAGAAAGCCCCCTCTAGCTCTCCTTGCACAAAATGACAAGCAATTCACACTTTTTCCCATGGCTTACAAACATATATATAACACCATACAACCGTTGGATTTAGAGACACTCTAGCGGCTGTGATAAAAGCCACAATAAATAAACAAATAAATAAAAACATATTTTTTAACAATATCCACCATGACTTTTAATCATAGCCAAGCACAACATTCCATCCCCATGCTTTGGGATGCTCTATCAACAATCAACAAGAGACTACATTAACTAAGTCCAAACAGTGTTTGAAGTTAGCTAATGTAATAGGCTTTATGAGCATATCTGCAGCATTTCCATCTGTGTGGATTGTAAGCTTTGGTGCAATCCTAAGAGGGGGGGGGGGGTGAATTGGGTATCTAAAAATTGTCGCCTAGGTCAATTGGTTTAATAGCAGTATTACATAACCTAGGGTCAGTTTATGCGATTAACAAACAAACATACAAGTGTAGTAAAGTAAAGTTTGGAAAAAGTAAATGATACACGCGATATGTTATCGAGGTTTAGCCAAAGTGCCTGCGTCCCCACCTTGACTAAAAAACACAAGGATTACCACTATAGGCTCACTTAACGCATGGAGCGGCACCTAAACAACCAGGTTAATTAGCACAGGGGTGACCTCAACCTTTATAACCAGGTTAATTAACACAGGGCTGACCTCAACCTACACAATCCTTCCAGGCTGGATTACCGCCCCCTCAAGCCACACCTAGAATACAACAGATTTCTCAATCATATTGGTACAGTGATTTTGTGCTATCATGTAAAGCAGATATGTACCCAATACGCACAGTATAATCAATACACTACCAAAAGATAGGATTTGATAAGCTCAGTGTAGTCTAAGTGTTTACTCTCAAATATTTATGCAAATATTGCAATGAGTGCATGAGAGTGTAAATGATATGATCTTTGTATCACACAGTATATTCAATCACAATGCACAAACAAAGATCACAAGCACACTTTAAATATCTCAACAAATAATTTTTCTCAATATAAACCAAAAGAGATATTCGAAAATGATTTTTAAAATATTTATTTGATCTTTGTATCAATATGAAAAGATATAGCAACAAAGATCTTCAACATGCTAACAAATATCTCAAATATTTTTCTCAAAATAAATCACAAGAGATATTTAGATTTAATTTATAAAATAATTTGATCTTTGTGTTCAGGAAGATAAAATCAATCAAAGGATATTTCAATAAAGATCTTTTTTGCGTATGCATAAATATCTCAACGAAATATTTCTCAAAGTAAATCACACGAGATATTTGAAATCGGTTTGCAAAAATTCATTTCTTAAACAAAAAGCAATATGAACTCTTAAGTATTGCAATGATGATGCAAAACTCACAAGCTCTACGAAGTTTTCCTACGGAAGACTTATTAATGAAGTCTCCTAGAAAAACTTCAAGCTTACTCTCGGATAAAAGTATATATCAATCAACTAGAACTAACGAGAGTGTAAGCTCAACTAGATACTCACAATAGCACTCTTACTTAGCAAGGTTTGCAATGAGGATGAGTAAGAATGAAGAAATAAAGCTTGGATGTGAGAAATAAAGCTTTTGAAAATCAGAGAAAATTTGCTAATTATTTTGCTAATCTCATTCTAATTATTGCAAATGAAGGGATATATATAGAGTTCCCAAAAAAATATAACCTTTCAAGACATGTAAGGGATTGTTAAGATTGTTTACAAATATTTTAGCATAGTTAACCCCATTTAAAAATTTTAACTACAGTAAAAAATCATGTCCAACCCGAGAGCACCGATCGACTGAAGGGAGGTTCGGTTAATCGAGCTGTGCATGGTTTGGTCGATCGGGAACAAATTGAACTTCAAGTTCGGTCAACTGGACATGGAGGTCCATGGGTGATTTTTTCATTTAGTGCGGTTCGGTTGACTAGGAACCATTTAAACTAGATAGTTCGATCGACCAGACAATTGAATCCATACATGGGAACTCGGTCGACTAGGGCGTTGGCATGCAATTTGGGCTCGGTCGACCGTAAGGTCAATTTGTTGACTCCAAACGTGTTCGGTCGATCGGGTGAAAATGAACTGGGCAAGTTCGGTCGATCGGGCAGTGGTCAAACTATTGACCCGTACTTGAGCAGTACGGTCAACCGAACATGCAACTTAAGTGCATTTTGGTTCTTTTAACTTATGTAATCACTCATTCCATTTAACCATATATGTTGACCTTATTGGTCACGCCCGGTTTTGATTATGACAAATACTCATTGTATCTAATGAGTAGTTGAGTTTTTGTGCAGGAATCAAGAATGATAAAATCAAGATGTGCACAAAGCAAGAAAGGCTTGAAGACAATTTCATAAACTCTTAATTATAATATTTTCCAATGAAATTGTCTGTAATAGTAATTAGGGTTTTTCGGTTTGTAATAAGCTCACACACATCACATGAATGATTTACTTTGTAAGCTCAAACCGAACCATAGAAAGATCTTAGGGTGTACCTTCGGGCGACCGAAGGTCGACCGACACCGGACTTTTTCGGTGTCTTCAAAATTGGACCCCAAGTAACCTTAGGACACTCACCTTTGCACTTGTATGTAATAGGCACTTGAATAGGGTTTGAATGTTGCAAGAAGGGACCGAAATGCACACTTGGTGCACTTTCGGTCGACCGGCCAACTCAGTTCAATTTGGCCCGGTCGACCGAAACCGGTCCGGGTCAACTATTTGACCCGGTCCCGGTCGACCGACCCCTTACAGGTCATTTGACCTCGGTCGACCGAACCTCCTGGGGGTCAACAGTTTGACCCGCCGGTCGACCGACCATTTTTGTTCGTCAACAACTTGGTCGACCGAAGGGTCTCGGGAAAATTCCCAGCGGTCCGGTCGACCGAGCCATGTAGTTCAAAAAGTGTCCGGTCGACCGAAACTCGGAGATTTCAAAATCGCCTTATCCCGGTCGACCGACCCCTTAGTTCAAAATTCCCTCGGTCGACCGAGCCACTTGAGTCCCGGTCGACCGAACCACTTTTGGTCGACCGGATCTCTCGGGTTGTTCCCATTTTTACCGTGGTTAATATTTTTCTAAACAGGGTTAAAATGCATTAAACTCCATTAAACTTTTCTAATAATACCCTATAGGTCCCCAACGGTCATATTTCCTCCCTTGCCTATATATATGCCTTCATTTGCAAAGATTAAGATGGATTAGCCACTTTGATCAGGGAAAATTCTTTGAAAATCCAAAACCCTATAATACTCATTCTTAAGCCTCCTACACTCATACTTACCTTCTCATACAAATTAAACCCTTTGTAAGTTGATTGAGTGCTAGTCTAAGTAGGTTTGCTCTCCCATTCATATTTGATTGTTTTATTATCCTTGAGAGCTAAACCTTGAGTATTCTTAGGGGACTTTATTAATAAGTCTATCCTAAGAAAACTTTGATAGATCTTCTAAGATTTGCACCTCCATTGCAACATCTTAAGAAGATAGTATTTGTATTGTGGTTGCAAAACATTTTCAAATATCTACTGTGTTATTAATCTTGAAAATATTTGATGAGATATTTGATAGTGTGATAAAATCTTTGTTGCAATACTCGTTAACTCATATATCTTTTGCTGAATACAAAGATTGAATATCCTTTTGCAAACCAAACTTATACGTTGCTAGAGCTTCATATACATATGTGTATTGAGAAAACTTGTTGATTGAAATATATGAAGTCTGGATGATATCTTTGTTTGAGCACTTAGATTGAATATCTTGTGATACAAAGATCATTTGAGTTTGCACTCTCACGCACTCATTACAACGATAGTAAATCTATTTGAGAGTTGACATCTTAGACCACACTGAGCTTACAAATTATTTCATATTTGTGGTGTATATTATTGCGCGAATTTGGGTACATATCTGCTTTACTTGAAAGCATAATCACTGTACCATCTCATTGTAATACACTTTGGTTGTATTTCCAGGCACGGGCCTGAAGAGGGAGACTAGCCCTGGAATAGTCCCGGATTGGCTTAGACCCGGTTAGGAAAGCTAGGTGCGTCGTCCTGTTAAGGCGTGTAGGTTGAGGTCAGCCCCGCTAATTGACCTGGTTAAGGTTGAGGTCAGCCCTGTGTTAATTTGACCTGGTTGTAAACGGTGACGCTCCACCCTTAAGTGAGCTCTTAGTGGAATCCTCTAGCTTGCGAGCTTGAGGCGGGGACGTAGGCACGGTTGGCCGAACCCCGATAACATATGGTGTGTTCATTTATATTTCCGCACTTTATATTAGCCTCACATGTATGTTATGGGTGAATGATGCGTATGACTTAAATTTCACATTATACTTATCTACGCATTTGGAAATTGAATAGGCAGACCCTAGGTTGTGTATATACTGCTGTTTATCCGGCTTAACCTAGGCGATAAGTTTTAAAATTCCAATTCACCCCCCCTCTTGGGAATACACCAATTTTAACAATATATATATATATATATATATATGTGCGTGTATGAGTGTCCTACGGTCATTCTAGGCATTTTTCATTTTGAGGACACCGAAAAAATCTGGTGTCGGTCAACCTTCAGTCGATCGAAGAGTGTTCCCTAAGGTCCATCTATGGTTTTGAGCTTATCCATCCTACCATGCAGGTAAGACATTAATTATTACAGACCATTTTCCTAAGTTACTATTACAGACCGAAAATGATAAATATATAAATTACAATACAACATGAAATACTTTTCAGGGTCTTCAACTTTTAGTCCTTATGCCATTTGATTTTGACTTGCCAACTGTATACCTGCACATATCCTCAAACATACATTAAATACAATAGGTATTTGTCAGTATCAAAATCGGACGTGACATATAAGGTTAACATGGATCTTCAATAACTGGAACCTACCACTTTCAACCCAACCTCTAACAGACTAGTATCACACATCAATATGCTTCGTGCAAGAGTGGTAGACTCGATTCCTTGCCAAGTGGATCGCACTCTAACTATCACGGAATAAGTGCAACCTATCTTGCATAACAACAAGTTCCTGAATCAGTCCAGTTAACAGCAAAGCCTCCTTACCCATTGTTGACTCTACGAGTTTAATCCGATTTTGATAATGACACATCACTTGGTATTTGATTTGTGCATTGAGTTTGTGAACATGAACTATATTAAGCATGCACAGAAAGATAACGAGTCATGGAAGCCTTAAAGTAAAGCACACATATCTTAGCAAGATCCCTGAAACTCAAAGAGTTCGAGAATCAAGATGCAAACAGAAAAGTTCAAGAACATCTTGGGAATGGATACTTAGATCTCAAGTATATACATTTTCGTATGATTTAATTTGAGGCTCAACATAACTTAGAAAGACTTTAGGATTCATGCATTTTATGTATATCATTAATGGACTTTCATGGACTTAGAAATACTTTTAAAATCATGGAAAATATGTTTTATAAAAGACCCAAGAAGGAGAGCAAAGTTAATTGGGTAATAAGAACTTATTACTAAATATACAACTAGGGATTAAGTGGTAAATAGATTCAAAGAATTTTAAAATACCCAATTCACCCCCCTCTTGAGATCACACCTAATTCAACAATTGGTATCGGTGTGGGTTTACATAGACTTAATAGTCAATTTGTAAAAAGATCACATGACACATATTGGTGTAACTCCATTCGGTGAGGGACACTCATCCGCTAGACCACCAATTTTCTATGGTGTAAACTACACCTTTCCATAGGATAAGCATATATCTATTGAACGTGGATGGGAGATTTGGAAAATAGTGACTAAGGGAAATCACATTCCCATGAAAGTAATTGATAAGACAAATGTACCTAAAACTGAAGATGAATATACTAAGGAAGACTGGAAATCTGTACAAATCAATGCTACTGCCATGAACTTGCTTTTTTGTGCATTAGATGTAAATGAATTTAATAGGGTAATGACATGTAACTCGGCTAAAGAAATTTGGGAAAAATTAGAAATTACATATGAAGGTACTAAGGAAGTCAAGGATAGTAGGATAGACATGCTCACCAGTGAATATGAAACATTTAAAATGACAGTTGATGAATCCGTACAATCCATGTACACTAGATTCACACACATCATCAATTCCTTGAATGCACTTGGAAATACTTACCTTACTTATGAGTTGATCAAGAAAATACTCAAGGGATTACCTCCAGTATGGGAAGCAAAAGCTACAGCAATAGCAAAAGAGAGAAATCTCAAGGAGATGTCAGTGGATGAACTCATTGGATCGCTCATCACTGACAATAAATGAGAGGAAGATTGAGCAAAGCAAAGCAAAGAAGGACACTACACTTAAGGCATCATCAAGCTACTCAAGTGAAGGAAGTGATTTCGAAATGGATGATGACATGGCCTTACTAACAAAGAAGTTCGGGAGGTTCTTGAAGAAGAACAAGAAGTTCAACATAAAATTTCGGAACTCTAAATCGGAAAGAGGAGAGTCTAGCATGAAGAAAAAGAATGAGGATCCACCAACATGCTAC
This sequence comes from Malania oleifera, assembly GCF_029873635.1. Classification (NCBI taxonomy): domain Eukaryota; kingdom Viridiplantae; phylum Streptophyta; class Magnoliopsida; order Santalales; family Ximeniaceae; genus Malania; species Malania oleifera. The sequence goes on along the minus strand of NC_080424.1, from coordinate 57,084,235 downwards.
AACTGTCGAGAAGTTGGACACATCAAACCTGAGTGCCCCAAACTAGTGAAAACCCCAAAGAAAAAGATGAAGGCACTGAAAGTCAGTTGGGATACTCACAGCACTAGCAGTTCATAATCTGAATCCGGCGACGACGAGATTGTCAATATGTGTCTAATGGCACATGATGACCTTGAGGTTCAATCATCATTTTCATCATCTTCGTATTATTCTAGTGATTCTGAAAATGAAATATGATTTCATATGATGAACTGAAATAAAAATATCTATACTTTATTAAAATGCTTGAGAAGAAAACAAAGAAAATTTCTGAGTTGAGAAACAAAGTCAAAGAACTTTCAAATCTAGTTAAACACCAAAATGAATCTCATGCATCTTTCATAAATGATAAAGATTTGAAAATTGAGAAGTTAGAAAAGGATTTGAAAGATAAATCTGAAATTATTTGTGAATTTACTGAAGGAGAAAACAATTTTGAAAAGCTCCTAGGATCTCAAAGAAATTCCTTAGAAAAGGAAGGGCTCAGTTTTAATGGAAAGAAAAATCTAAAGAAAAGACATCTCTACATGGGTTATTTTAGAAGAGAGTCAAAGTCATATGTTCCAACTAAGAATTATTATAGAAATACCACATGCTTTAAATGTAGAAGGTTGGGTCACATACAATTCATCTATCCTTTCAAAAATAAAGATGTTAAAATAAAGAAAGTATGGAGAGTCAAAGGAGAACATAGCACTAACCCCCCTGGCCCAAGAAAATCTGGGTACCAAAGCTAGTTGTTTGATTGTGTCTTGTAGATATGTTTAAGATCAGCATCCTCAAAAGATAAATGGTGTATGGATAGCGGATGCTCACGTCACATGACTGGGGAAAAAGCAAAGTTCACATCTATCATGCCTAAGGATGAAGGGTTTGTTACTTTTGGAGATAATGCTAAGGGAAGGAACACAAGTGTAGGTAAAGTTGGTAATGATTCCTCACTCATTATAGATGATGTTTTATTAGTTGAAGGACAACTTATTAAGCATAAGACAACTATGTGATAAAGGTTACAAAGTATCGTTTAAACATGACAAGTGCATAGTTGAACACAAAACTGATAATAAGGTATTGTTCATTGCTAAGCATCATGAAAACGTATAGACCACTAGCTTTGATAACATAACTTCACAGAGTGTGACATGCTTATCTGCTCTGAACGAAATTAGCTGGATTTGGCATAGGAGACTAGGACACACATATATGGATTTAATGTCAAAACTAGTTAAGAAAGAATTAGTTTAGGGATTGCCTAAGACTAAATTTGTGAAAGATAAAATCTATGACGCATGCCAACTAGGAAAACAACCAAGAACGAGCTTTATGAAGGAGAAAGAAATCTCCACTACTAGGCCACTCTAAATGTTTCACTTAAACTTATTTGGTCCAAACCCAATTCAAAGCTTAGGAGGAAAATCATGCGCCTTTGTCATTGTTGATGACTTTTCAAGATATACATGAGTACTATTCTTAGGCCACAAAGATGAAGCAAGTGAAAAATTCATAAACCTGTGCAAGAAAATCCAAAATGAAAAGGGATATACAATCACTAAAATTAGAAGTGATAGGGGTAGATAATTCAAAAATCAGGGCATGGAAGACTATTGTAATTCATTACGAATTGCCCATAATTTTTCTGCTCCTAGAACACCACAAAAAAATGGTGTAGTTGAAAAGAAGAATAGGTCTATACAAAAAATGGCCAGAACTATGCTTAACGAACATAAATTAACTAAGTATTTCTGGGTTGAGGCAGTGAATACTGTCTGCTATGTTCTAAACAGAGTATTGATTAGACCATCTCTTAATAAGACCCCTTACGAATTATGGAATGGCCATAGACCAAACATATCATATTTTCATGTCTTTGGTTGTAAATGTATTGTGCTTAGAGACAATGAACACTTAGGAAAGTTTGATGTGAAATATGATGTAGGCATCTTCCTAGGGTATACATTAAATAGTAAAGCCTATAGAGTATATAACAAACGAACATTGACAGTCATAGAATCTATTCATGTAGTGTTTGATGAGTCAAATCTCTTCTCCAAAAGAGCTGATGAAGATGAAATTGAGATAATAAAAAAACTTGAGAAACTATCCATTGAGAATGATTCAAAAAAGATAAATGAACTTAAAGAACCATCCGTTGAAATTGATTAAACTGAAAATGAGGTTAATGAACCACCTAGAGAATGGAAACATATAAAGAATCATCTCATAGATCAAATAATAGGTGAACCATTACGTGGAGTAGCCACTCGCTCCTCTATTAGGAACATGATTAGTCATTTTGCATTTCTATCTCAAGAAGAACCTAAGAATGTGAGTGAAGCTATAGAGGAGGAATCTTGGGTGTTGTCCACGCAAGAAGAGTTAAATCAGTTTGAGAGGAATAAAGTATGGACATTAGTTCCCAGACCTGAGGATAAGTCAATCATAGGAACCAAATGGATATATAGGAATAAGAAAGATGAACATGGAATAGTTGTGAGAAATAAGGTTAGATTAGTAGCTCAGGGTTATAATAAAGAAGAAGGTATAGATTTTGAAGAAACATTTGCACCTGTGCTAAAATGGAAGCCATACGAATGCTTTTAGCATATGCAGCTTTTAAGGATTTCAAGTTATATAAAATGGATGTCAAAATCACATTTTTAAATGGCTATATAAATGAAGAAGTGTATGTAGAACAACCCCCAGGCTTTGAAAACCATAAGAATCCAGATTATGCGTATAGACTGACAAAAGTCTTGTACGGTTTAAAACAAGCTCCTAGAGCTTAGTATGAAAGGTTAAGCGATTTTCTATTAGAAAATGGATTTATAAGAGGAAAGATAGATACAACCCTATTCATTAAGTCCAAGAAATATGATATTCTCCTAGTGCAAGTATATGTAGATGACATCATATTTGGCGCTTCAAATAAAGAATTGTGTGATGAATTTGCCAATACCATGCAAAATGAATTTGAGATGAGCATGATAGGTGAACTAAATTTTTTCCTAGGACTTTATATCAAATAAGTAAAACATGGAATATTCATAAATCAATCAAAGTATATTAGAGACCTACTCAAAAGTTTAATATGGAAGATGGAAAAATGCTAGGTACACCTATGAGCACTTCATTAAAATTAGATAAAGAAGAACAAGGTATACCAGTAGATGTCAAACTTTATCGTGGAATGATTGGTAGCTTATTATACTTGACTGCAAGTAGACCTGATATAATGTTGAGCATATGTTTGTGCGCAAGATTTCAGTCTACACCAAAAGAGTCACATTTGTAAGTCATTAAACAGATACTTAAATACCTGATAGGAACCGTGGAAATTAGATTATGGTATCCTAAGTACACATCTTTTGAGATTCTCAGCTATTTAGATGCTGATTTTGTGGGTAGCAAAGTAGATAGGAAGAGTACGAGTGGTACTTGTCATTTCTTAGGAAATTCCTTAGTCTTTTGGTTTTCCAAGAAGCAAAATTCAGTTGCTCTTTCCACAACTAAGGCTGAATACATAGCGGCAGGTAGTTGTTGTGCTCAAACGCTTTACATGAAGCAACAACTGAAGGATTTTGGATTAAGTAATGAAACAATCCCTATTAGATGTGATAATACAAGTGCAATAAATATTTCAAAGAATCCCATATTACATTCACGAACTAAGCACATAGAAATACGACATCGCTTTCTTTGTGACCATGTACAAAAAGGGGATGTGACACTCGAGTTTGTATGCATGGATGAACAATGGGCAGATATATTTACGAAACCATTTGTGGAGGATAGGTTTATCCAAATTAGGCGTGAATTAGGTCTCATGCATAGTCGAAAGGTTGCCTAGAATTATGTTAGATGATATAATTCAGAACCTCGCTTACAATGTAATCACTTGGTATCATATTAATCAAATTTTCGGTATTCCATTAATCCACAATTGGCATCAAAAATTCGACATAACATTTAACTAACATTTAGCATCCTCATGTAATCTTTGAAATTTATGCGTTAGCAAGGGGGATAGTTGATGTCAAAAAGCATGAAAAGAAATTTTTTTTCTTAACTAATGGTTGAACATGTTTAAAACCTTAAGATTTCTAAGGGGAGAAGAACATCAGGGTATGTCTACTCATGTTTTATTATTTTACACATTTTTGTTGATGTCAAAAGGGGGAGAAAATTGGGAGTAAAAATAATAGAACTCATGAGAAAAAACATAAATAAGAGAAATCGAGAAAAAAGAGCAAAACCTGTTGGCAAAACTAATTGTGCAAAAGGGGGAGAAGTATAATAACAAATATTGTTGAAACATCATGAGCATATTGTCATTTGTTGAATATTTGATGCATTAATTGAGGGGGAGCCTTATTTGGTGTAACCCATTATATATATTTTTGCTAGTGCATTTGTCATCATAAAAAAGGGGGAGATTGTTGACTTTATGAGTCCAATCCGGTTTTGATAATGACAAATCATTTGGTATTTGATCTGTGTGTTAAGCATGCATAGAAATATAATGAGTCATGGAAGCTTTAAAGTAAAGCACACATATCTTGGCAAGATCCATGGAACTCAAAGAGTACGAGAATCAAGATGCAAGCAGCAAAGTTCAAGAACATCTTGGGAATGGGTACTTAGATCTCATGTATTTACATTTCGTATGATTTAATTTAAGGCTCAACATAACTTTGAAAGACTTTAGGATTCATGCATTTCATGTATATCATTAGGAGACTTTCATGGACTTAGAAATACTTTTAAAATCATGGAAAATATGTTTTATAAAAGACCCAAGAAGGAGAGTAAAGCAGAACTTTAAATTAGAAAAGAAAAATTTAGAAAATGGGGACTTCGGTTGATTGAACTTTAAGTTCGGTTGACTAAAGAATTTCCTCCGAAGTTTGAAGAATAAGTTTAGTTGTCTAAAGATTTTTAGATGAAGAACAGAATTTGGCAGAAGCACCTCAGATGATTGAACCTTGACCTTGGTTGTCTGACCCTGTGTCCAAGCTATTTTTTCAAAGGATAAAAATGACTTCGGTCGTCTAGGCCCTTGGCCTCACTCGTCTGAACTTGTGGGAAAGATTAAAAATTTAATTTTTTATTGAGCAAACACATGAGATATCTTTCGATCCAACGGTTGGGATCAATTCTAAGGGTAAGACACTATATATACTGAATATCTAAACCCTAGTACAAAAAAAAAAGACACACAAGACAAGAAGAATACATCTTATTGAAAGAGAATAGAGAAACTTGAGCTGATTGATATACGATTTCCTGCACTTCATTCTACACATCACCTTTGAGCAAATCAATTTGGAAAATCAGAAGGGAACTCACGTATACAGTTTGTATTTCATCTTGGTATTGAGGTTTGGTGATTCAAGTTATATTTTTTCCAAGAGCTTCTCATCTCATCACTTGCTCTTGAATATCTTTAGAGAATTTGATCTTGAGCATTCTTAACCATATAGAGATTTTGTTTGACAAGTTCATTACCTGAAAAAGTTTACTTTGTCATTGAGATATATATATTTGTCAAAGAACCACTCATTTAGAAATCTATAGTTTAAATGTGCTGAGTGATAGAGAGTGAGTAAACTTTATATATTATCTAGATAATCTCACTGCTTGATAAGGGTCTTTATCATTGGTTAAAAACATTTGATTCTAGTGTGTGTTTGTTAAAGGATCTATATTTTAGATATATTAATGCTTGATTAAATATCCTTGGTTTTTATAAATATACATTTTATTGAGGGATATTTTTCTGAACAACAATATATTCAATTTGTGAGTGTTGAACATCATTATCTATATATATACATACTTGCATATAACAAAGACTGTGTTGAGATTGAATATTTGAAAGGAACCTTTTTTTGATTGTGATTGATATAATCTTCAAAGCTTTTTGATAAGTTCACACAAGATATATTTGTGCAATTTAGCAAAGTGAACTTGAACCCTTATATTCTCCAAAGCATTGATTTACAAACATTTTTGGGAGATTTGATAAAAAGGAATTTGTGTGTTGAAGCATATCATACATAAACGATTGTATCATTTCATACATTCTGAGCTTCAAGTTATATCATATGTTAATATATTAGGAATTTGAATTGTACTCATGAGCTTTTGTTTGGAAGCATTTTTGAGTATTTTTACAGATTCTATTGTATTCACGGTTTAGTGTGTGAATCGGGGTTTGAGGAAAAAGTTGTATTTTTTGTAAGCAGCATAGTAGGAGGGAGATGTGCCTCTTATAAGCAGCGGATTGTAAGGGAAGCTCTGTCCCAATTTAAGGAGTAGGGATTTTAGTGAAATCCTTGAGTGGTTGCTTAAGGTGAGAACGTAGGCCAAGTTGGCTGAACCTCGTGAAAACTGCGTTTGTATTCTCTATTCCCTTTACTCTTTATTTTCAGCACTACATTTAAATTGTTCATCTTGCCTGTGTAGGTTGAATAACATTACACACAATTAATTGGGTAATAAGAACTCATTGCTAAATATACAAGTAGGGATTAAGTGGTAAATAGATTTAAAGAATTTTAAAATACCCAATTCACCCCCCCTCTTGGGATTACACCTAATTCAACACCCGCCTCTGCCAAAGCTATGTATTCAGCTTCTGTAGTAGACAAAGCTATAGTAGGTTGCAACATAGCCTTCAAACTAATGGAACCACCAACCATGGTAAAAATGAAGTCAAAAGTAGACCTCCTCTTATCCAAATCACTTGTATAATCGAAGTACACATAACCCTGAACATTACAATCATCTGTACTTTCAAACAAGATAACATAATCAGAAGTGCCATGCAAATATCTAAAAATCCATTTCGCCACATTCCAATGCATTCTACCTGGTTAGCCATGTATTTTCTTACCAAAATAACTGCATATGACAAGTTTGGTCTACTACAAACCATAGCATACATCAAACTCCCTTCTACACTAGCATATGGCACACTAGCCATATCCCAAGGCTGGCCTGACCAAAAGGCCATTGAGCATTTTGCCTAGGGCCCAAAAAATTTTGGTGCCCCCAAATCTTTTTCAATGTTAACATTATTTATAATGTCATCTCTTTCCATACTCTTTTCTCTCACTGACAATTGACTTTCCCACTATCTAAAAAAAAAACTTTTCAAATAAAGAAGGGTTAGACAACTGCCATGATGGGGCAGGCGACTGCCAAATTAAGTAAAAGGTTTTTCAAAAAATCAGTAGCTAGAAAAGCGACTACCTAAACCTGTCAGGCGCCTGCGTGAACAAGCCAGGCGACTGCCTGTGTTCTGGCAGGCGACTGCCAGCATTCTGTGGTGAGAGTTTGTTCTGTGACAGGCGACTGCCAAGTCGTGGCAGGCGACCGCCAAGTCGTGGCAGGCGACCGCCACTTAAACGTTGGCATTAAATCTCTCAACAGGAAGATTTTTTAAACCACGTTTTTGGACCTAATTATTTTAAAATATTTGGAAATGTTTTTAAGGAAACCTTGGAAGTAATGAATGGCTTCTAAACATCTATAAATAGCATCAATCTTCAAAGGTTTTGAACAATTAAGCAATATTCAAAGGTTTTATAAAATTAAGAAATATTCAAAGGTTTTTGAAATTAAGCAATCTTCAAAGGTTTTTAGATCAAGCAATCTTCAAAAGTTTTTAGAGCAAGCAACCTTCAAAGGTTTTTAGATCAAGAAATCTTCAAAGGTTTTGAGATCAAAGGTTTTGAGATCAAGCAATCTTCAAGCATTCAAAGTTCTCAAAGGATCTCAAACTCTCTTGTGTTCAAACTACTGATTTATACTTTGAAGCAAAGCTTTCAAAAGTTAGAATCTTTCATATTTTGAACATTATTTGGTGATTCATACTAAGTATTGACCTTCAAATTCTTTTATATTTGAATTATTTTGAAGTATCATTGTGCTGATTGTTGTACTAATCTACTCTGCTGTGAGAGTTTTTCTTTTGTACACAAAATTTCTTTGTCTTGATTTTTAGGCAATTCAGAGCTATTGAATCGTTGGATCAAACGAGGGATCGTCGTTTGGAGAGGCGAGCTCTAGCCTAACAGAAGGAGTGGTTGTAAATAGGGGTTGTTCCACTCGTTAACAGAATTGATATAGTGGAACCCTTTGGTGTTTTGCCAAGGGCGATGACGTAGGCTGTGTTGAAGTCGAATCTCATAAAAATCTTGTGTCTTTCTCTCTGCTTTACTTTATATTCTTTACTTGCTATTGTTGTATGGTTTAAAAGTACAGGTTAAAGTTTTTTTTTTTTTTAAGTGAGAAAGAAACAAAGATACTTGATATTTAGAAAGTTTGTTTTGATTAACCGTTTGCGGAAACCCAAAAAGGAGTACGTTGGTTAATCTGCGGAAATCTTGATCAAGAGAAGTGCATACTAAAAGCTTACAGGGAAATCAACGAAAGCTCTAATATTCTTGGTTGAGTAATTGAATTACTTTGATTTCATTAATTGACTTGTGAATTTAAATTTCAGTATTTTTAAGTGTGATTATCATTTATATATTTTGTTTTCTAGGAATTAAAATCAAAAACTTTAAAATCATTAAAATATAAAAGAATCCAATTCACCCCCTCTCTTGGGAAGCTATTCCTTATTTCATCAAACTCATCCTGTAACCTGGCTTTCAACACATTCAACTCATCAGTACTATTAGAGGCAATCAACATGTCATCCACATATAGCATAAGGATCACATATACACCACTATTAAGCAATCTGGAGTAAACACAACTGTCATAATTGCTTCTAACATACCTAATCCTCAATATATAAGAATCAAACCTCTTATACCATTGCCCAGGGGATTGCTTTAAACCATAAAGAGACCTATTCAACTTACATACCAAGGGTTCTTTACCTTGTTCCACAAACCCCCCCTGTTGCTCCATAAAGATATCTTCCTCCAACTCACCAAGAAGGAAAGTTGACTTTACATCCATCTGTTCCAAATCTAAATCATGCATGGCAACCAATGCTAACAAGGATCTAATAGAAGCATGATTAACAACAAGAGAAAAGATTTCATTATAATATATACCTTTTTCCTATTTGTATCCTTTTGCTACTAACCTAACCTTATATTCTATCCCTTCTGATTCTGAAGTAGGTTCTTTCTTTTTGAAAACCCACTTACAACCAATGAGCTTCCTATTCTTGGGCTTCTGAACCAAGACTCAAGTGTTATTCTTATGAAGAGACTCCATCTCCTCAACCATGGCTCCAAGCCAACTATCTCATTCAGAACTCTAAACTGCTTCCTAAAAATTAGAAGGATCTCCACTACTAGTAATCAGAGCAAATGCAGCTAAATCCTCAAACCCACACTTGACTGGAAGCTTAACATTCCTCATTTCTCTACCAGTGGTTAGCCCTGTAGGCTCATGTCTATCAACTGTCTTAGAAATTTCTTGAGGACCTGTAGCCTGTCTCACTGTATCCTATGCAACAAAATCAACAACAGTAGTCTTAGTATTACCCATACTTGAATTCTGAATATTGTCCAGCTCCACTTGAATAGGTACTCCCGCTGAATTAGACTCCACCTTCTTATCAACACTCTCCTTCAACATGGCTTCCTCATCGAAGACCACATCCTTGCTAATGACCACCTTTCATGCCATAAGGTCCTACAACCAGTATCCATTTACTCCTTCTTAGAAACCAAGAAATACGCATGGTTTGGACTTAGAGTCCAACTTTGATCTTTCTTGTTCCTGCACATGCACATACGATGGAAAACCAAATATTCTCAACATAGAGTAATCTACTGGCTTACCTGTCCATACCTTCTCAGGAATCTTTGCGTCAATAGCTGCAGAAGGAGACCTGTTTATCAGGTAGCATGCCATGCTCAGTGCTTCCGCCCAGAATGACTTTGGCAGATTAGGCTAAATCCTCATACATGTTGCCCTCTCTAGTAATGTTCTATTCATCCTTTTAGCCACCCCATTCTGTCGTGGCCTATGTGGAACTGTATAGTGCCTAGTGATCCCCTCTTCCTTTCAGAAGTCAATTAACTGGTTGTTTTTGTACTCCAGCCCATTGTCAGATCTTAGAAACTTCACCTCTTTCCCTGTTTGTTTCTCTACCTAAGTTTTCCATTCCCTGAACTTACTGATTACATCACTCTTGTGCTTTAGAAAATACACCCAGACTTTCCTGGAAAATTCATCAATAAATGAGACAAAATAAATAGCACCACTGTGAGAATGTACCTGTACTGGACCCCATACATATTAATGAATATACTCAAGCACCTCCTTGCTCGTATGCTTTCCTATCTTGAAACTCACCCTGCACTGTTTACCAAACAAACAATATTTACAGAACTTAAGCATACAACAAGAATTACATCCTAATAAGTTCCGTCTGTGCAACTCCTACAAACCACGTTCACTCATATGACCCAGCCTCATATGCCACATAGTAGTATCATCTGTATATGTATCTGAAGAGGTCTAGCTGCAGCTTCACCTGTTACTGTGCTACCCACCAGAGTTTACAAATTGTTCCTCAGATGACCCTTCATTACTACCAGTGAACCTCTAGCCACTTTCAGCACACTGTCCTTAGTTGAAAAAGAGAAACCATTACTATCCAAAGAGCCCAAGGAAACTAGATTCCTTTTTAGATCTGGAACATGCCTCACATCCCTGATGGTTCTGACCACACCATCAAACATCCTGATTCTGACCGTTCCAATACGAAGAATACCACAGGAAGCATCATTAGTCCCTCCAGAGATTGGTTCATAGGAGTCAAACTAGTACTTGTATGGACACATACGATATGAGCACGCCGAATCCAAAGTCTAGGTATCGGCTAAGTAACTGGAACCTGTGGTAACAGCCAAACGATCCCCATAAAAAGTTGATGAATTACTCTCCACTACAGTAGCCTGCTTAGTCTTCTTCCTGTTCTTTTCCTCTAAATCTCTTTTCCTTTTTAGACAGTCCTTCTTCATATGCCCTTCTTTCCCATAATAAAAACAACCACTCCTCCAGTTCTCATTCTTACCTCTAGACTTGGATCAATATTTTCCTCAATTCCAATTACCCCTGCTAGAACTCCTGCCCTGCTGTTGGCTAGACTCACCCTTAGCCACCAACCATCTCCATGTCCTGGATAATCTGGTTTGTGAAAATTCTCTCTCTAAAATGACAGTAGTCACCTCATCAACTGTAAGAGTCTCCTTACCTAGCAGTAGTGTGGCTTTCAAAGTATTGAATGAATTGGGAAGCGAATACAATAGAATCACTGCTTTATCTTCCTCCTCAATTTTTACCTCAATACTCAGCAACTATGTGATTATTTTATTGAAATAATTGAGGTGGTCTTTGACTTTTGTGCCCTCAGTCATCCTCGACTGATACAACTATTTCTTCAAATACAGTCTATTAACTAAGGACTTGGACATATAAATATTCTCTAATATTTTCCAAAGCTCAGTTGGTGATGTTTCATTCAACACACTGTATTTAATTTCTGGAGCTAAACTTAAGCAAATGGTACTTACCGCTTTCATTTCCAGCTCCTCCCACTGATCTCTGACATGGTCTCTAGTTTCTTGTCTTTCCCATTCAATGCTTTAATCAGTCCCTGTTGGACCAACACATCCTTCATAGTGCTCTGCCACAAACTGAAATTATTTTTTCCATTAAAAGGCTCCACCTCGAACTTGGCCGTTAAAGTACTCTCCATTTAAAAAAAACTTTTCTCTCTCCTCTGATGTCAGCAACTATCCAAATGACGTCAGCGTGACGTCAGTGCTCCACTGGGAGGATCCGTGCCTCGACTCAGTTACTAGGTCTAATCCGTTCTACTCGAAGCGGATCCCTGATCCACTGCACGTGCAACCCACACGTGTTATAGCTGACCCAGATACTGGCCCACGCCTTGAACCGGAGGGGTTCCACTTGGATCCAACCCGCAACCCAGCCTCTTGACCCGCGTGTCAACCAGTTTCGTTCTGTACCTGATCCAATTGTGAATTCGAGTCTATCACCCAATTCTGACACTGATCATCATGTTCTTCATCCGCGAAAATTTTTTTTTTCCTTTCAAATTTTTTTTACAGCTTCAATTGAAAAATGATCCTTTTTCAATTGAAAAAATTTTGAAATAATTTTCCGGCACCTGATCTGAATTCGCGTACCTCAATCGGATTTTTCAATTGTAAAATTTTGAAATAATTTTCTGACACCTGATTTGAATTTGCATACCTCAATCCAATCTGAACGAACCACTTTGATTGTGAGCACTCCCGTGGAAAAACTATCCAAAAAATTTCTTTCGATCTAATATGATCTATTAGATCTGCACCCAATCAAAATCATGCTCTGATAGCACTTGTTGATGCCCAACGATTTTAATCTTCCGATCAACAAAATAAATAGCACAAAAAACATTCATAGAAAAAATGTAGACGAGAGATTTTACGTGGTTCGGCAAGATTGCTTACGTCCATGGAGTGTGCACCTAGAGAAAAATCCACTATGAAACGATGGCGGTACAAGATCTGATCAGACTCCCCCCAATCCTTGATCCCCTGTACACCCCTTCACCTATCAAACTAGTGAAGAAAATATCTTCCTAGAGAGAAAGCCCTCTCTAGTTCTCCTTGCACAAAATGACAAGCAATTCACCCTTTTTCCTATGACTTACAAACTTATATATGACACCACATAACCATTGGATTTAGAGATGATCCAACGACTGTGATAAAAGCCACAATAACTAAATAAATAAATAACATATTTTTTAAAAGTTACTAAATTGAAGTTGGATTTGGGCAATTTACATGTTCTTGCAATCACGGCGTGCCATTTGGCACCCAATTTCCTGGCATCAGGGGAACATAGCTATCCCAATTGATACGTTGGTTAATTATATTGAGTTTAGATATTTGTTATATAATATTTTATTTCATTCAATTATTATTTCATTCCATTGCAGCTTATCAAACATAGAGCTAGTATCTACTGGCATAGGCTTTCCTTGGTTTTTTTGAGTTCTGCAAAACCTAGCAGTGTAGTGAGAAGGAAACCATTACTATGGAGTACCTAGAGTCCTCGAAAAGCAAGGGCAAACAAGATGTAATGAAGTCTCAAATGGAGTCCTATTACCAAAACACACCTGATTTTAAGTGCCTACACAAGTTAAATTGTAATTCATTTCCCATTTCATGATTTAAGATGGGATGAATTTATTTATTAGCTTATTTATTTACCCAAATCGGAAGATCACTTTCCTTGATAATGAGATCATTTGTTGTTTGCTGAAAACTAGTACTATATTAACTTCACCATGGGAAAATATAATCAATCTTTATCAAAGATGTTACAGCTGAAAGGATCATAGGAAAGGCTCTGTAGTTTGGGAAAATCCCATAAAATCCTTTAGGCCTTCAACCAACACATTCATGGGCATGTAAACTCTTCCAATCCTTTAATGAACCAAGGGTCTGCAAGTCTTTGTAAGAGATGGGAACATCCTTCTACATTAGGTTGTATTAGCACCCAGTACCTGGGAGTCCTAAGTGGGATTGTAAGATTATGGCACATGTAGTGGATCATGGTCACGGGATACGAGTGAAAGATTGCACCAATTCTTCCTAGTTAGATGCCTGGAATATTAAGAAATTGATCAATGTCAAACTTTCATATGTATAATAGTTAAATTAATTATTACTTATTGTACGCACCTAATTTTGCCCAATCCTACTTTGAGTCCTTAGAGGCACCTTTTAGGGTCTCTCTACCCTTTTCAGGGGGTCTATAAGTTCTATTTCTTTAGATAAGGCCTCTAGATCATTTGCTATTTGCTGAAAACTAGTACTATCTTAACTTCACCACGGGAAAATATAATCAAGCTTTATCAAAGATTTTACAGCTGAAAGGATCATAGGAAAGGCTCTGCAGTTTGGGAAAATCCTATAAAATTTTTTTAGGCCTTCAACCAACAAATTCTTGGGCATGTAAACATTTTTAATCCTTTTATGAACCAAGGGTTTGCAAGTCTTTGTAAGAGATGGGAACATCCTTCTACATTAGGTTGTATTAACACCCAGTACCTGGGAGTGCTAGATCTCAAGGTGTGGAACAAAGCATTACTGACAAAAGCCTTGTGGAATATACAAGCTAAAAAGGATAGTTTGTGGACGAAATGGATCCATCAGATCTATTTAAAAAATTATGGAATTTGGGATGCTGTAGCAAAAAAAGATGATTCTCCCTTGTTCAAGAGCTTGATTGAAATTACAAATAAGTTACTACAGAATTCTGGGGGTGTGGATGCAGCCAAAATAGTGATGAATGAAATAAAATGCAGCTCACACATGTACTATGAATTTTGGAGGGGAAAGTCTCAAAAAATGACATGAATGAAAGGAATATGGTATAATGGGAATACACTGAAACATGCATTTTGCCTATGGCTTGGTTGGAAAGGTAAGCTTCCAACTTGTGATATACTACCAGTAGATGGGATAGATCAGAGATGCCCATTCTGTATGGAGGATGTAGAGACCTAAGACCACCTCTTCTTTAGGTGTAAATTCTTAGCTGAGGTTTGGGGAAGCATAAGGAAGTGGTTGGGAATTAAAAGAGCAATGAGTACGATTAAGGTTGCGGTGAAATGGTTACACATAGAAGAGAAAGGTAAGGGGTTTCTTTCAGATGGAAGAAGGATTGGATTAGCTACCACGATATACTTTATTTGGCACTTTAGAAATAGGAAAAGATTTGAAAACTATGTATTACCTCCTATGGAATTAATTAAAGTAATCCAAAGACATATCTATAGGGTGGTTTTTGATAAATTTGATATGTACTCAATTTGATATTGTTGAGCATGTTGATGCTCTTGTAATATTTTGGGCACATTATCTCTTGATTGGTCATTTTGGCCCCTAGGTATGCCCGAATTTTGATGTATTCTTTTGGATGCATATTCAGTTTATCTCACTTGTATTTGGTTGACCTAGGTATGCCCAGAGTAGTTGTATATATACAGTTGATCAATACATTTACCCATTTGATAAAATAAAATAAAAAAACTAGTTTTTTTTTCGGCTGAATAAAAAAATTTTAAATATCCCTTATTTGTTTTCATTTTAGGCTTAAGTGATTCAAAAACAAAAGAATATTCTTCCTTGAGCATAAAATATCATAAAAATCCCTTCTTTTCCTTTAATTTCCTTTTTTTTCCATTTACTATGATGAGCTCCTAATTTCTTTTAGAGTTTTTCCATACTCAACCTCCCTCAATGTTTTATTCTCTTCACTTATCCTCTTATTTGTATCATTTATAACAAAAGGGGTGTGGTTCCCAACTATGTACACATGCTACACCTTCGCCTTCCCAAATGTCATTTTCACAGCTCAAAACCTCTATATTTTGTCTACACATCATACAACCTGTTGACCTTATAGGTCACGCCCGGTTTTGATAATGACAAATACTCCTGTATTTAATGAATTTCTAGTTCTTGTGCAGGTCTACATTAGCAAATACATTGACGGCACAAAGAGAAAGTGAAGTTGAAGACCAAATCTTCTTTTGTAATGCATTTATGTCTATTTGGTCTGTAATAGTAATTAGGACATTTGGTTTGTAATAAGCACACACAACACATGCATGTTTTTTCTAGTAAACTCAAACCAAATCATAATGGAAAATGACCTTAGCATGACCTTAGGGTGCACCCTTCGGTTGATCGACACCGGACTTTTTCGGTGTCTTAATTTTGGACATAAATGACCCTAGGACACACAAATTTGCATATGTGTTTGTTAGGCACTCAAATAGGGTTTGTACATTTCAAGACGGGACCGAAATGGACAATTGGTGCACTTTCGGTCGACCGGCCAGTGCAGTTCATTTTGGCCTAGTTGACCGAACCGGGCTTGGGTCAACAGTTGAGCAAGGCCCTGGTTGACCGAACCAGGTAGTTCAAAAAGCCCTGGTAGACCAAAACCTCCCTGGGTCAACATTTTGACGATTTGGTCGACCGAGCCATTTTGTACACCAACTACCTGGTCGACCGAGGGTCCTCGAGAGAAATCTCAGCGGTCTGGTCGACCGAACTAGCCAGTTTAAAATGGTCTGGTTGATTGAACCTCAAAAAATTGAGAAATCACCCTCTCTTGGTCGACCGAGCCCTTAGTTCAATATTCCCCTAGTCGACCGAACTATATGAGACTTGGTCGATCGAAATTGTTCTGGTCGATCGGACCTCTCGGGTTGCACTTAATTTTTTACCGCAGTTAAAATTTTTAAACAGGGTTAAAATGTTTTAAACATCATTAAACTTTTCTAACAAACCCTAATAGGTCCCCAATGGTCAAAAACTTCGGTATGTCTATATATACTACTTCATTTGGGAGAATTAAGTATCGATTAGCAAAAATAGAAAATTAAATTCTCTCTCAAGAAAAATTATTTCTCATTGCTCATACTCTTCCAAATACACTCTAGCTTACCTTCAAAAATTATTAAATCATCTGTAAGTGTTCTTGAGTGTTTGGATTGAAAGGTTTGCTCTCTCTTTGATGTGAGATTATTTCATTTTGTTAAGAGCCAAACCCAAAAGGATTCTTATGGACTTTGCTGATAAGTTCATCCTAAGAAGAATTTACTAGATCTTCTAAGATTGCATATTCGTTGAAACATCTTGAGAAGCTTGCATTTTCTTTTGGTTGCAAAATATTTTCAAAATCATTTACAAGTATCTATTGCTTTTTATTTTGAAAACCATTTGAGGAGATATTTGTTTTTGAGGTGAAACATCTTTGTTGCAATATTTATTCATTCATATATTTTTGCTGGAAACAAAGATCATATATATTTTGCAATCCAAGCATATACATATTCATGTGATTGAGATATTCTATTGATTGATATTATTGAGGCTTGCTTGGTATTCTGTGTGAACACATTTGATTGAAACATTTTGAAATACACAGATTGTTATTGATACTCTCACATACTCACTACACTAATAGAAAATATCTTTGAGAGTTGAACTATTTAGACTACATTGAGCTTACATTTTAAATCATCTGTGGTGTTTGTGATTGTGCGCATTTGTGGTACAAATCCGCTTTACGTGAAAGCACCCTTATATTGTACCTTTTGATTGTATATCTGAGAGATTCCAGGTGTGGTCTGAGGGGGTGGTAATCCAACCCGGTAAGGATTGGTGTAAAGGTTGAGGTCAGCCCTGTGTTAATTTGACCTGGTTTGTATAGGTGCCGCTTGACCCATCTAAGTGAGCAAGTTATTGTGATAATCCTTGTGCTGGTTAGCCAAGGCGGGGACGTAGGCAGTTGGCCGAACTTCGATAACATATTTGTGTGTCACCCTTCTCTTTACTGCTTTCTGGTGCTTGTGTAATTGATTAATCTGCTTTATTTAACTTATGATATTACTTGTACTAGATTGACCGTAGGATTGTGAACATATTGTTGTTAGGAGGAATATGTAGGGGATAGATTTTAAAAATACCAATTCACCCCCCCCTCTTGGGATCATGGTAAAGCTACAACCAATACAAAATCTATCAATTCCATCTTCATGACATTTTCACCTACTCAACACACAAAATCGTCAAATTTCAATTACAAAACATTCATACAAAGCACAAAACATGGACAATTTCATCACAAACATCAAACTCAAAATCAGAAAACTTCACTTTCACCAAATTTGATTCTTTTTTTTGTTTTTTCAAATTGAGACTCAATTAATTTCTAAATATCAAATTTTAGTCCAATTGAACCTCAATTTTCACAATTAGGTCTCAATTGACAATTTATTTGCAAAATTGGATCAAATTGAATCCCGATTTTAAAAATGATGGTCAAATTGAACTTCAATTTTTCAAATTGAGCTCAATTAAATCTTGAACTTCTAACCAAATTTGCATTTTGAACTCAATTTGACACCAAATTCACACATTGAACACAAATTAACATCAAATTCATCAAATTGAAATCTGATTCACACATTTTTAACACATGTAATCCCCAATTTCATTTTTATCACATTTAATCATCCAAATATCCTTAAATCACACTCAACCTCACATTTCGTTACTTAATCACACATACATGCACTTAAATGCAGGGGCACACACCCAATTTTTCCTTTGAGCTTACTCAAATTCTCTTAGACGCACGCACACCATATCCCCCCCTTTAACCATAAGCATATTCCATCTAACTTCTTGCCAGATGGTACCATCTCATTTTCTCTCTAAAAAAACACTTGAAATAATTGAAAAATATTTGCAAACTGGAGATTCTCTCTAACCAATTTTTGAAAATAAAAAAAATAAAATAAAAAATAAAAGAAGGTGATTATTTTATGAGGGGCTCGTACATAGAGGAGAGGGGATTGGATTTTTTCAAGGGGATCCTACGCAGGTTTCTCCCTTTCTTTCTCATCTCGCTCAAAATCCCAGAAAAAGGAGGGAAGACAATTCTCCATAGCCGGCCATGAATCCTTTTTCCATTGAAGAAGTTCATCAAGAATGGATCAAGTAAAAGGAGAAGCATATTGAAGAAAGGCAACTAAGAAGAACTCATAAGGTGATGGTGCCTAGAAGAATTCAAAGGAATTAGCTCTCTAAAGGTTGAGTAGATACTCAAATGCAATGTGAAAGATAGGAGCTAGCTCTCAAGGAGTTTAATCCATATTGTAATCCAACAGAAGCTATGCAAAACTCATCCTAATTTATCATAATTTTGTGCTGTGATAAACTAAAGGGTTCATGATCTGTTTGATTAAAGCGCTAAATACTCATAAATTTATGTGGATGAAATTTTATGATATAGTCGAGTTGATAACATAATCTGTAGGTGAAGTGGAATGTTTGGATGGTTGTACATATATGCAAATGACATTACTATGAATCTATGTTTTGATGAACTAAGGTGAGCCAAAATTGGTTAATCATTTTATGTAAACTTGAATCTTTGCTATTGAACTAATTGAAAATCAAAGGAAACTGCATATGAATTTTGGGGGGGGGGGGGAGAGAGAGAAGAAAACTGGGAAAACAAAAAAAAAAGAGTTAGGAGAGAGAAATCGAAGAGAGAGAAAATAGCCAAGAAGAGAAGGAGGAGAGAGAAATTCGAAAAAGAGAGAGAGAGTGGTTGGAAGAGAAGGAAAATAGAGAGGGACCAATAGATAATAAAGAGTAGAAGGGAAAGAGAAATGTAGAGAAGAGATGAGAGATTGAGAGAGAGTGTGTGTGAGGAATCAAAGCGAAAGAGTGGGGAATTGAAGAGTAAAGAGATAAAAAAATAAATAAATAATCATCAAAGCTCCAATGAACTCTGGTAGGTCCTACAGTGGCTAACAGGGCAATCGACAATGGGCAGAGGTGGTGATCGGTGGTGGTCTGCTGTTGCGACGCAACGGCGATGGCAGTTGGGGGTAGCTTAGCCACCCTCCATGTTCACATCTTTAATTTGTGCATGAGGAGAGAGTAGAGAAGGGGGTGTGTTTGGTTGCTAATACATGACCGAGAAATTATAGTGGGGATCTCCCCCTCCACATGTCTGTGTGTTTGTTTCCTTTCTGTTAGACATGTTGCAAATTGGTTCTACATTCATTAATATCAAAGATGGACCATTTTATAATTAAGGAAACAGACACCCAGACATATAGAGGGGGGTCCTCTGTATAATTTTTCACATGGTCAAACCACATGTTAGTAGAAGATTCACCTTTCTCTTTTATTTTTTGGCCACTTTTATTTGGGTCCGAGTTGACCGATTTGACCTAGTTAACCAATGTTGGCTTGGGTTGACCCATTGACCCAATCAGTTTACCCATTGATCCAATTGACGGGGTTGACCCAATTTTAAACAAGGTGAGAGTAGAGAAAAGAAAACTGGGAAAAAAAATGAGTTGGGAGAGAGAAATTGAAGAGAGGGAAAGTCGCCAAGAAGAGAGAGAGGAGAGAGAAATTTGAAAGAGAGAGAGAGAGAGAGAGAGAGAGAGAGAGAGAGTGGTTGGACGAGAAGGAAAATAGAGAGGGAGCAATAGATAATAAAGAGAAGAAGGGAGAGAGAAATGCAGAGAAGAGATGAGAGATTGAGAGAGAGAGTGTGTAAGGAATCAAAGTGAAAGAGTGGGGAATTGAAAAGTAAAGAGATAAAAAATGAAAAAAAAAAAAAAATTGTCGGAGCTCCAGTGAACTCTGGTAGGTCCTACAGTGGCTGCATGCCAGTCAACAATGAGCAGAGGTGGTGGCTGGCGGTGGCCTGTTGTTAGGATGCAACGACGATGGCATATGGGGCTAGCTCAACCACCCTCCATGTTCATGTCTTTAATTTGTGCACAAGGAGAGAGAAGAGAAGGGGGTGTGTTTGGTTGCTAATACATGGCTGAGAAATTATAATGGGGATCTCCCCCTCCATGTCTGTGTGTTTGTTTCCTTAATATTAGACATGTAGCAAATTGGTTCTACATTCATTAATGTCAAAGATGGATCATTTTATAATTAAGGAAACAGACACACAGACATGTGGAGGGGGGTCCTCTGTATAATTTTTCACGTGGTCAGGCCACATGTCAGCAAAAGATTCACCTTTCTCTTTTATTTTTTGGACATTTTTATTTGGGTCTGAGTTGACTGATTTGACCTGGTTAACCAATGTTGGCTTGGGTTGACCCATTGACCCAATTATTTTACTCATTGATCCAATTGAGGGGGTTGACCCGATTTTAAACAAGGTGACCCAATCAACCTAGTTCAACCCATTTGATTTTAAAAAAAATTAAATAATTATTTTTTTAAAATAAAAATTATAATTTTTTGGGGAAAGTAGTAAAATTGCATAGGAAAGTTTAGGTAGTTTTTAATCTAAACTTGTTTTTAAAAATTTAAAATAGTAATTAACTTTAATTTTGAGAAAATTGGTGAAAATTTTGAGAAAATTTCTTAAAATTCATTTAAAATAATTTAGAAGTGTAGAAAATTATAGGAAAATTCAAGATTTTTTTTGGAGTTTTGAAATTCAAGAACATAAAAAAATCATAAAATTTAAAATCACAAAAAAATGAAAAATTCCTTTAAAAATCGTTAAAAATTGTAGAAAAATCCTAAAGAATAGATAAAATTAGTAAACAAATTTCTAGGACTTTTCTTGTTTGTTGTTTTTTTTTTAATATCATTTTTCAATGTTTTTAAACTTTGGATGGCTTTTTGTTGAATGTTTTAATGTGTTTCATAATGTTTAAATATATGATTCCATGTTTTTATTTGCTTTTGTGTTTGTGTACACACTCCTATGAGGAGGGCCTAATAAAATAAGATTATGTAGTCCTCATTCATCTCCTAAGGGGCGAAGGATCTAGGAGAATCACTTTGGGTTTGCTCGATGGTAATCCCATTAAACTCTCTAGCTTTTGTGCTAATTATTCATGCATGTCTTGCATGTATGATTTTTATGTGATTACGTGCTTGTTTGTATGTGAGTTGCAAGTTTACTTGTAGTTATGTTTGTATGTATGATCAATTGCATGTTTGTGTAAGTTGCATGTGTACTTGCAATTGAGTTTGTATGTTTCTTTTATCTTAATTTGTATGAGTTTAGTATGTTATTTAATATGAACGAACAGACATCCATAATTATCTTTGTACACATAGTCGGTCCCAAGCCTAGATAAAGGAGCAGGGTTGTGTTAGATAGCTGACAGCTAGCATAAAATTTTGTCAAATCTTATTATCATGAGTTCTTACCAAATTCACCTATTTCAAGAGAATAAACCGGATCAATATAAGAGAGAGAGAGAGAGAGAGAGAGAGAGAGAGAGAGAGAGAGAGAGAGAGAGAGAGAGAGAGAGCGAGCTAATAAATTAGCATAAGAAACCAAGATTACATTAGCAACTTGGAATATAGGGACTCTTACAAGCAAAAGTATTGAAATTGTTGAAATAATGTTTAGAAGGAAAGTTAACTTATACCTTCAAGAGACGGAATGGGTAGGAGAAAAAGTTAGAGAAATTGAAAATCAGGATTTAAACTTTGGTACAACGGAAAATAAAAACATAAAATGGCGTGGAAATTATTGTAGACAAAGACTTAAAAGATAATGTAGTAGATGTTAAAAGAATATGGGATAAGATCATTAAAATCAAGATAGTTCTAAGCTTGGAAATAGTGAATGACATTAGTGAGTATGCTACGCATAAAATCTTAAAAAATAATTTTGGGAAGAT
The DNA here is from genome assembly GCF_029873635.1 of Malania oleifera. Classification (NCBI taxonomy): domain Eukaryota; kingdom Viridiplantae; phylum Streptophyta; class Magnoliopsida; order Santalales; family Ximeniaceae; genus Malania; species Malania oleifera. The sequence continues at coordinate 57,061,926 of NC_080424.1, read as the reverse complement.
ATGGATAGTATATTTTTACAAAGGATACCATTTGTCTAAAAATACATTCTTAAGAGCTAATTTGAGTAGACACCTTGGAAAGGTTAATATTGGCTATCAGAGGATACATGGAGATCATGGATATGAAGATAGAAAATGAGGCCATTGATACAATCTTAAATTTTTCCATGTCTTATGATTTGATTATATTGAATACTTTATAAAAAGAGAAGAACACTTAATAACTTTCAAGAGTGAGCATAATAAAAATTAAATAGATTTTTTTCTTAATTAGGAATGAGGATCACCTATCTTGTAAGGATTGTAAAGTTATCTGAAGTGAAAGTTTGGTTGCACAATATCGAGTCACAGTATTAGATATACATATTAAAAAAATTGGAAGAAATAGAGAAACATAAATCAACGCAAAAGGATTAGATAGTGGAGCTTGAAGGGAGATACTATAGTAAAATTCAAAGATAAGATGATTAAAGAGTGCGATTGGACTACAGGGAGATAAGGTAGTTATAAATACTATTTGGAATAGACTAATTCTATCATAAGGATAGCAAAAGGAGTTATAGGTAAGTTTAGAGGAAGATACTTAGGGCGAGAATGATAATGTCTTAACTAGAGAAGAAGACATAAAAATAATGTGGCGAAGATACGTTGATTAGTTGTTTAACGAAAACCAAAATGAAAGATTAAACTTGGAAGTGACAAATAATGAGAAGACTAAAAGTACGAGATTTAATCGCAAAATTAGAGTTCTTGAAGTTAAGATGGCATTAAACAAGATGAAAAGTGGGAAATCCATAGGACTAGATAAAATACCAATTGAAGTTTGAAAATGTTTAGGGGATAAAGGAAATATTTGGTTAACTTATTTATTCAACATTATTATAAAAACGAAAAAAATGTCAGAAAATGGTGAAAAAGTATGTTAGTATCTTTATAACAAAAATATAAGTGATATTCAAAACAATAATAACTATCGTGGAATTAAGATTGTAAGTCATACGATGAAATAATGGGAAAGGGTTATTGAACATAGAATATAACTAGAAACAAGAATTTCAAAAAATTAATTTGGTTTTATGCTTGGGAGATTAACATTAGAAGCTATTTATCTTTTAAGAAGCTTAATGGAGTAGTTTAGGGAAAAGAAAAGTGACTTGCATATGGTTTTTATTGACCTAGAGAAAGCTTGTGATAAAATACCTTTGGAAGTTCTTTGGTGGGTTTTAGAAAAAAGGGAGTTTGTAGTAGATATATTAATGTCATTAAGTATACATATGATAAAGTAGTGACAAGCATTAGGAATGTAGGAGGGGAATCTAAAGATTTTCCAATCACAGTAGGTGTATATGAAGGTTCTACTTTGAGTCCTTATTTTTTTTTACTTCAGTAATTGATGAACTTATTAGGAATTTTCAAAATGAGATCCCTTGGTGTGTGTTGTTTGCAAATGATATCATGTTGATTAGTGATTGGAGTGGAATTTAATTTAAAACTTTGGATAGCCAATATAGAGTCTTGGATCTATTATGCAAGCGGAAGGGGAAATTGAAGAAAACGTAGTATATAGAATTAAAATAGGTTAGATAAAATGGAAAAAATGCATCAGGTGTGTTGTATGATTGTATAATACCCATAAAATTAAAAGGGAAAATTTATATGACAGTTATAAGGTTGGATATGATTTATAGCTTAGAATGTTGGGCAACTAAGAAACAACATATACAAAAAGTGAAAATTGTTGAAATTTGAATGTTAAGGTGGACGAATGGTATAATATTATAAATATAAAGTAAAAAATGAGCATATACAAAATAATTTAGATATAGCATCTATTGAAGGCAAGATAATGGAGAGGCAGCTTAAATGATTTGGGCATTTGAAGCGTATAACTAGTAGGGGCACCTATGAGGAGGAGTGAGTTAGTTATTATTTTTGGCATGAAAATGGGTAAGGGTGACCCTAAATTAACTTGAAATGAGATAGTGAGGAAGGATTTAATAGTTCTTAATATAATAGAGAAAAAAACTCTCAATTGGGTGAATTGGAAGAAAATGATTCATGTAGTATGCCCAAAACGGAGGTCACCAAGTCTTTTTGAGTTTTCTACCTTTTTACCTTTATTTTCCTTTTTCACTTTGTTTTTACCCTTTTTTATTGTCTCAGCTGATTTAGAATGATCCAAAATTTTAAGATGGGGTCTAATAGAGATTTTAACCTTATGCATGCAATCCAAGACAAAACTTCTATCATTTTGGGCATGTCTACCAATTCTGATTGTACCGAGTGGTTTGGAGTAGTCCAAAATGGTAAGAAGAGGTAAGAAGATAATTTTGATTTTGGGGACACAAATGGAGGCAAAACCTTTTGGCCAAATTTGACTATACCGAGTGATTCTAAGCAGTATGAAATGATAAAAAGAAGTTTGATAGTGATTTTACCTTTTAGGTATGCAAATTGAGGTAAAAATATGTAGTTTCAAGTTGTTTTGGTCTTTTTATGCCAAATTTGATAGCATCAAGTGATTCGTAGAAATTCGAAATGGTAAGAAGAAGTCTGATAGCATTTTTTACTTTGGTCACGCAAATTGAGGTAAAACCATGTCATATTTGGATCTTTTGGTATTTTTGCCAATTTTGGCTGCACCGAATAATCCAAAGTAGTCTGAAATGGTAAGGCAATGTCCTCCCAGTAATTTCACCCTTTGGCACACAAATCGAGGTAGAAGTCCCTGTTGACTTTTTGGTCAGACCCCTATTATGATTATGACAAACCATAGTATCTCATTTGTGTGCTTTGAGTATTTGAGCAGGCTTATGTTATAGTTAGCACAGATGATGATGCAATTTGGAAGTCATAAAAAGCACCTAAATGAGCATACCCCGGTGTATTCCATGGAATTGTAAAGGAGCAACGCATGAAGAATGATTTTTGTTTTAAGTTATATTTTTATTTATCAAGGGTATGTAATATCTATTTAAGCGAATGTCTGTAATAATTGATGCACATCATTCATATAGGAACCATAAACTCAAAATGACCTTAGAAAGACCCTAGGTCCTTGCACAAGTGTTAATAAGTCCCCATTATCATATATGCTATTAGAGGAAATCTATTTTCAAAGACATGACTTAGGTTTTAAGTTGTAAAGGTTTCGAGCAACCGAACCTTGGCATTAAAAAAGCCTCAGTCGATCGAACGTATGAAAAGTCATAACGTTGACCTGACTTTAGGTGACCGAATCAAAATGAACTGAATGTTCTCGGTCGACCAAACATTTAATCTTGACTTTTCCAACAACCTGGGCACCTGAACTTGACGTTCAAAAATACCTCGGGTGACTGAAGCGGCAAGTTTGGCAGATTGAATTTAGGCCCAGGCGACCGAACCTCAAGTAGGTTGGAAATCGCCTTAGACTCAGCCATCCGAACCATTTTTCGGGCACTCGAACACATAAAAAGCACTTTTCTTCATGTGTCTTTTCGGACGACCAAACCCAGGTTCAGTCGACCAAAACTCTCGGGTTAGCCAAAATTTACCGCGGGTTAATTAGGGTAAATCAAGGTTATATTTTTTAAACTCATTTAAAATAATTTTAATAATTTCCCCGATGTCCCCATTAGTCAAAATATTTGGCATGTCTATATATATGGCCTCATTTGCAAGATTAAGTCAAGATTAGCAATTTGATTAAAAGAAAAATCCTCTAAAATTTTCAAAGCTTATTCTTCCAATACACAACCTATACACTCACCCATTACTATTCTTTTTATAAATCAAACTTGGTGAGAGTGCCTTTGAGTGATTCTACATTATTCCCTATTGCTCAAACTCTTATTGGAGTGATTGTTTGATTGTTTTTCTATTGAGAGTTTAGCTAAGTTTCCCCCCCTCCCCCCCGGTTTAATTAATAATCATTGTGTGGAGAAAACTTTGTAGCTTGTGAGTCTTGGCAATTGTGTTGCAAGAATTGTAAGCTTGTGTTGTGATTGTGCAAAAATATTTTCCACAAGCTTATTTTTCAAATATCTCTTGTGCTAGAATTTTGAGAAAATTATTTTAGAGATATTTTGATTACATTTGTTGGAAATCTTTGAAACTCCACTTTTGATTGATATATATATATTGATAAAGTGTTTCAAAGTTTGATTGAGAATACACTTTTGCTCTTGATCGAATATTGATATTAGATCGAGTGTTATTGCACGCATATTGCACTGAGCTTATAGTTCTTGTTTGCTTGTTTTGCATTGATTGATATTGGTACATATGTGCTTGTGTTAGAAGCATTTGAATTGTATGTAAATTTCATATTCATTGATTGTATTCTAGGCGTGGCTTAAGAGGGTGTTGATCTAGCCTGTAAGGATCGGTAGGGTCGTCTCCACCCCGTAAGGAGAGTGTGTAAAGGTTGAGGTTAGCCCTGGTAATTTGACCTAGGATTATACGTTGCCGCTCCACCAGTTAAGTGAGCATTAGTGGAATCCTCTGACTTTCGAGTTGAGGCGGGGATGTAAGCAGTATTGGCCAAACCTCGATAACATATTTGGTGTCAATTTTATTTTGCGCAATTTACTTTCTACACTTGTATCTTAATATTTATTGCGCTGAATGTTTGATATACTGAAATTGCTTTAAATTGATTAAATATCTGCTCAGTAGAATATTTGTGATACTGGGAAATACTTAGATGGACCGTAGGTTGTGTATATACTGCTGCTGGATAGTTATATCTAGGCATAAATTTTTAAATATCCAATTCACCCCCTTCTTGAAAATACACCAAAGTCAACAGTCCCTACATTTATGGTTTTTCAACTCTATTTTTACCAAATCTATCTACACCTAATGATTCGGAATGATCCAAAATAGTGAGGAGTTAGAATGTAACTTGGGCTTTTGTACGTAAATAGAGGTAAAATTCTAGTTTTTTTTTTTTTTTGTAATTTTGCACTCCTAAAATTTTTAGCCATTTTGGTGGACCCCACATGCCTTTTCCTTTAATTTAATAAATTTTTTTTCCCAAAAAAACTAATTAAAAATTATAATATTTTAATAATAAAATGTTCAAGTTTTAAAAAATTGAAAATTAAAATAATTTTTCAAAAAAATTTAAAATGATTATTTTAAATAATTAGAAAAATAGGCGAGCTCATTTGGTCCAAAATGGTGAGTCAGACTATAATTTTGGGCTTTTGTAGGCAAATCGAGGTGAAATTCTAGTTTTTTTTTTTTTTTTTGTAATTTCTAGACACTTGAAATTTTTGGACATTTTGGTGGACCCCACATTTTTTTTTTCAAAAAAAATTAAATATTATGATATTTTAATAATATAATATTCAAATTTCTAAAAATTGAAAATTAAAATAATTTTTTTAAAAAAAGTAAAAAAAAAATTTATTTTTCAAAAACAATTTAAAAAATAGGTGGAAAACAACACTACTTTGGGCATTGCCCCCTCGGTCTTCTTCCTCTCCCCCCTTGCACATTAGCCGACAGGTCTCCACCATTTCCGCCGGCGGAGACTCCGCTTTCTCTCTCTATTTACTCATTTTTTTTCTTCCTGCCTCTCTCAAATCAGTTTCTCTCGCCCCATACCATTCATCTACCTTTGTCTTCCTTTACATTCATTCACACGTCACCTCTACCAACCACACTGGCAGTGTGGCTTCAACAGCTACACCTGAGTTACACTCCCCTGCCTTTATTTATTACTTTTTAATAAATCTTTTTTTAATGGCCTCTCTCTCTCTCTCTCTCCCTCCCTCCCTTCTGGATCCCTTTATATAAGGCTTGTTGTGTTTTTGCGGCTCTTATACTTGATGGAGTACATAAATAAAGGAAGAAAAACATATGTGAAGTCATTGGTGCAGTACAACACATGCATTCATTGATGAATAGACCTAATTCGTCGATGAATGGAAATAACGAGAGCAGATAAAATTCAAACATTCAAAAGTTGTCAATGAATATGCCTATTCGTCGACGAATTGAATTGGGGTTGACTCACTTCTAAAAATGAGTAGCACTATGGTTATACCAAGTATAAGAGTTACGTGATGTAATAATTAGCCCAAACAGGCCAGATCGTCTCCTGAGAGAATGCAGATTAGTTTTAAACTAGCGCAAAATAGGAAAAAGAAAATAAGAAAACAATTTTATTGAGCATGGATTAGATTCGGTTTCTTTGGGGTTTTAAAATATACATAACGGAATTGAAATGATGCAAAACTTAAACTAAAAATTTAACTCGCGTAAGACCAACCAAACAACTCACTAATTAAACAAAGATAAACTAAAATTAAATCTCAACAATGACTTAAGATTAAACACCCAACTCAACACAATGATAACTTGAATGAATTATAAAGATTATGCAATGTCTCAACTAAAAAAAAAATAAACTAAACTAACAATAAGTAAAGCTCAACTAAGTAAATAAAATAAACCTAACAATAGATAAACTCAAACAACTCTTAAATAAAGATAACTAAATTTAAACTAATTAAAACTCTAACAAGATATTGAACATGACATTGACTAGAGCAAACAACTAAACACCCATAAAGCAAAGAGAGAGAATGAGGGAGAGACTTAAACAAATACTTAGTTTCAACATTAACTTTAAATAAGGGTAAGGTAAACTCAATAACAAAAATACTTAACAAATACTAATTTGTACAATAACTTCAAAATAAAAAAGAGACAAATTGAATTTAATAATATAAATAACGCAAGAAGAATTTAATTTCAACAATTATTTTAAAAAAATACTGAACTTAACAATTTAAATAATCCAAACAAGTACTTAAATTCAAAGAGAGAGAGAGAGGGAGAATAAAAACAAATAATATAAATAATCCAAGTAAAAGTTAAATTCAATAATGACATTAAATAAAATAAAGATAATTAAATTTAATAATATTCCAACAATTATTAAAACAAGAGAGAGAGAGAGAGAGAGAGCAATGGAAGAGGAAGTAGCCTGCCATAAGGTGAGAAGCAGATCGGATCTCCCTTGTGTCCAGCTGCGGAGCAGCTCCCAAGATTAGCAAACAACCCCCCACACGCAACACAACACCCCCCAAGAAACCCTAGCTACCCAAAAGTAGCCCTTACATCCCCAAAGCTCTTTTTTCACTCTCTTTTTCTAATAATAAAATCCTCCCAACCCTTCCATCACGTGCCAGCGCCTACTAAGACCTTGCCCCAACTCCCTACCAAAAGCAACGCAGCACACAAGCTACCTCCCATCTACACGGCCACACACACAAGCGTTGCATGGCCGAGTCACATCAAAAACCCAACCCACTATTTTTTTTTTTGTTTAATTTTCTTCACACAAACAAACGAGGGCCTTCCTTTTCTTCTCCAGCTCACGGATTGCTCCTCTTCAAGCCTGCACCTCTTCACACATGTATAGCCTTCACGCATGGCATGGGTTCTTCACTCTAGGCCTACGTGCATGCCTTTCTCCACTTTGAAGCCCAAACGAATACTTGCCTTGCCAATTTATTCCCAGCTCACAGTAGCCCATTTCTCATTGCTACCCATGGACATCAACGTGGTTACATCAGGCCACATAAAACCCTGTTGCCCTTTCATGCATGGATGTGTTCATGGCCCGGCTTCATGTGCATGTGCTTCCACATCTCATGTGGCCTTGTTTCTTCAATTTTTACACATGCAAATGCCTCAAACAAGTATGTGCATTTTTAATTTCGGTTTTAATGTCCAAAAATTTATCCTGCAATAGTAAAACCCAAATGCTTGTAAATTTTCGATAAAAATAAGATAATTATCTATAAATTATCAAATGATCTCACTGATTAAAGTACGAGACATAATTAAGTATTTAATTAAAATAGTGACATTTAATTAATGTATTTAAATACTTAATTATGCAACTTGGACGCATAATCAGGGGCTACGAGGATGATTTCAAATTTTGAATATAAACGTTAGAATGGTTGGGTATTTATAGGGGAAGCCTCTGTGGGGTTGTTAAATATACCATTATGGGTATATTGTGAAGATAGAAGATCATTGAAAATCGTTGTATTGTGTATTTGGTGATTTTCACTGTGAAACCTTACCGATTGCTCCCGTGGATGTAGGCTTTGTCGAACCACGTAATTCCTAGTGTCATTGCTCTTATTATTGCTTTGTTTATTTGCTGTGGTTATGGAGTAATTCTGGATAATCACCATTTATATTCTTGCATTTGATTTTGTTTGATCCTTTACAAAATATACATGTTCTATTGTGCATTGTTTGAGGGGTATTTTCACAACAAATGCTATCATAGCGAAGTTGTAATGACCTCTACATTTTCTTCTGTGAACTTTGACATTGTCAATTTTGATAGAACCGAAAATTTCGGTTTGTAGTGAAAAAGATATGCTATGTGTTTCCTCGGGTTCGGAGAGCCTCACGGGTGATTATTGGATCTTAGATATTAGATGCTCTTATCCTAGAAAATGGTTTGACACCTACAGGTCAGTTTATACTGGTTGTATTTTGATGCAAAATGATATATCATGCAAAATATTTGTTATTAGAAATGTCAAAATGAAAATGTATGATGGTGTTGTAAGAACTATATATGATGTAAAGCATGAACCGGGTCTAAGGAAGAATGTTATTTCATTGGGTACTTTAGACTGTAATGGATGTTGTTACAAGTATGAAAGTGGAGAAATGAAAGTGTTTGAAGGTGACTCGATAGTGATGAAAGGAGAAAATAGGTGACTCGATAGTGATGAAAGGAGAAAACATAGCCGAAAATATCTGTGCACTATAGGATGTTACGATTGTAAGTTGTAGCCGTTAAATCTGAGTCAGATATCTTGTGGCATATGTGGTTAAACAATATGGTTGACTACATGTATTTAGATGTTTGGAAACTGATGATGATAGTATTAGGGGATAGACATATGTATTTCGTGACCTTATCATGAAGGGTCTTGGCGTACTCCATGTAGTGGCTGAGGTGGAGAACCAGACTGGGAGAGAGATTCTCAAGTCATATATTAGGGCTGAGTGCGCTAGTTTTTTTCAAGCAGTGTTGTGAGCAGGGCAGATCATATGCAGGGCTTGCAAGGTACTTCTTGGTGAAGTCAGTGAATATGGTGCTTTTCTCGTGTGACCGATCGCCAAAGGTATTGTTAGATGGAAAAGTTGTAGGTAAATTGTGGGCAGGTTTTGCTACTCGGTTGTGAGTGGATGTCCATTGGTGCACTATTCTAGTGATGGAGGATCTAGACTTGGTGTTATATTCAGACAGTACACTTTTCTGGGGTATAAGTGTTCAAGGTGGGTGATCCAGCGGCAAACAAAGGGGTGATCGAGGACATGATTTTTGTTGATGAGCCATGGAGCAGCATACTTGGGTAAAAGAAGAGAAACAATTGCCAGAAAACTGCGGCAATAGCAATCACATTATTCAGGTGGAGTTAGGGACTCAATGTAGGAATGTGAGGAATTTTATCTCGGGTCAACAATATCACGATATGAATGGGTGTGTGATGCAAGTGGGCTACAAACTCAGGGCAGAGATGGCATTGGTCATATTGCATAGAGTTTTAGCTTTAGGGACTAACAAAATCACAATAGGCCCATGTACACTATCAGACCACCACTTAGGTATAAATTTGGCATTCTAGTGTTTCATGTATTCATTACTACTAGTAGTAAAGTTTAAAACTATTTTTCAAGTTGCAATGCATGGCAAAGAAAAAAAATAGAAGGATAAGTGTTACGGTGCAGAAAATGGAGGTATTGCATATATGATAGGTGTGTGAGTTGGTGAGGCTTCCAATGTGGAAGAGGGTGATAGGATGCAGTGAAGTAATGTATTTGTTGTGTGTGAATGACATGTTATTGGTTGGAAAGGCTTTAACTAAGGCTAATCAATTGGGAACTCTATTGAAAGTTTTTTGACATGAATGTGTTAGGTTAGACCAAAATGGATCTTGGCTTGCTGATTAGCATGGACAAAATTGGAGGGAGATTGATGTTATCTCAGGGTGGTTTTGTGGATAGGGCTACAGGGAGATCAGAGTTATCTTATGGTGGCTTTATGGATGGAACCATAGGGAGACGTTGTTTTTTGTCTCAAAAGGGATCTATGGAGAATCAATATGGAATGTCTACCATTCGGTACCCAAGAACGACCTGTGATGTTCGAGACATGTCAAAGGTTTTCCATAATTGTGTAATAGGGTGTTTTGCTAGGCAACAGAGTGGACCATCAGTTGTAAGTTTTGTTGAAGACTATCTAGGGGGCTTTGGTGATATAAGGTTTGCAGCAGTTTTTGTGTTTACTATTGTGGGATGGTCTTGTTGGAAGCCTAAGGTGAAGTCTTCGGGTGTTGTATCTACAACTGTATCGGGGTTGATGATAGTAGTTGAATCTGCCATTGGCAAGTTCAAGCGACATTGTTTGGACTTGGTGTTTGTCTCCAAGTTTGTTTGGACTTGGTGTTTGTCTCCAAGTGCTAGAAAGGAGATGGTTCCAACCGAATATTCTAAGGTCAAGGTGGAGCAATCATATATGTTTTTTCAAGTTCTCCTAAGGAATGTATAATCGTCAAGGTAGAGATTGTTGTGCTTTTGTGGCTCTTATACTTGGTGGATTGCCTAAACAAAGGAAGAAAAACATATATGAAGTCATTGTTGTAGTGTAGCAAGCATTTGTTGACAAATAGGCCTAATTCGTCGATGAATGGAGATACGGAGAGCAGATAAAATTCAGATATGCAGAAGTCGTCGACGAATATGCCTGATACATCGACGAATGGACCCTAATCGTCGACAAATGGACCCTATTCATCGATGAATTGACTCAGGGCTGCGAGAGTGATTTTAAATTTTGAATATAAACGTCAGAACGGTTGGGTATTTGGAGAGAAGCCTCCATGGGGTTGTTAAATATACCATTCTAGGTATATTGTGAAGAGAGAAGATCATTGAAAATCATTGTATTGTGTATTTCGTGATTTTCATACTGAAACTTTACTGATTGCTCCTGTGGATGTAGGTTTTGTCGAACCACATAATTCCTAGTGTCATTGCTTTTATTATTACTTTGTTTATTTGTTGTGGTTGTGGAGTAACTTTGGATAATCACCATTTATACTATTGCATTTGGTTGTTTGATCCTTTACATAATATACATATTCTGTTGTGTATTGTTTGAGGGGCATTTTCACAACAAGGCTTCTTCTTCTTATTATGCATGGTTTTATGTGAATGAATGCATAAATACACGGGATGTATGTATGCATGCATGCATGCATATATGTATGGATGCATAGCTATGCATGTGCATGGGTGATATGCAAGTTGACATGCATGGATGTATGAATATAGGTATGGGTGTGTGTGTGCATTTATATATATATGTGGGGTGTGTGTGTATATATGTATGTATATTTATTTATACAATATGTGTTATATATCTACATATATATATATATGTGTGTGTGTGTGCGTGCGCGCGCGCGCGCGCGTGCATGTATGTATCTATGTATGTGTGTGAATGTTTGTATAAATAAAAGTGTATATAAATATGTGTGTGTTCGTGTATGTGTGCATGTTTCATTGTTTGTATTATTGTTTGAATTTTATCTAATTTTCATTGAAATTTCCAAAAAAAAAATAAAATGTGAAAAACCTCAAAATATGTAGTTTAGTCCATTGGTTCCCACAATATGTTTTTAGCTGATGATGGGATAACAAGGGAAATTCTAATGTATAGTGTTTTCTTTCCCTTCACCTTAGGCGTGATAGGAGCTCTAACCATTGAGAATCGTTTTGTTGTGAATTGTGGCTCACTATTGACTCTATGAGTCCAATTCGATTTTTGATAATGACAAATCACTTGATATTTGATCTGTGCATTGAGTTTGTGAACAGGACTTATATTGAGAATGCACGGAAAGATAACGAGTCATGGATGCCATAAAGTAAAGCTTATACATATTAGAAAGTACCATGGAACTCAAAGAGTATGAAAATCAAGATGCAAGCGGCAAAGTTCAAGAATGTCTTAGGAACGGGTATTTAGAACTCATGTTTCTACATTTTCGTATGATTTATCTTGAGGCTCAACATAACTAAGAATGATTTTAGGATTCATGCATTTCATGTACATCATTAGAATACTTACATGGGCTTAGAAATGTGTTTAAAATCGTGAAAACTTATTTTGTAAAAGGCCCAAGCAAAGAATCAAAGTATAATTTTAAATTGGAAATAAATATGTGTGAAAAAGGGGACTTCAATAGCCTGAAGTTAACTTCAGGCGCCTAAAGAATTTCTTCGGTAGCCTGAAGATTAAGTTCAGTCGCATGAAAATTAAATGAGAAAGACAGAACCTGGCAGAGGTACTGGCAGAGGTACCTTAGTCACCTGACCTTGGAACCTCAGACGCCTGAAGTTAACACTTCAGGAGCCTAAAGTCGAGTTCGGTTGCCTGAACTCGTGGGAAAGCCTAAAAATCAGTTCTTTATTAAAAAGACACGCGAGGTATCTTATTAATCTAACAGCTGAGATCAATTCTATGGGTAATATACTATATATTATGAATATCTAAACCCTAGAAGAAAAAAAGACACACAAGAAAGAGAAGAACACACCTTGTTGCAAGTTTGTTGATTATCTACTCTTAGTGCTATTCGTTTGCCTATACATCAATCTCATATCTTCAAAGCTTGGGCAAATGAATTCAGATTTTCAAAGGGAACTTGTTTACTCTAATGTACTTCAATCTAGTATTGAGGTTTGATCTTTCAAGTTATTAGTCTTGTGATTTTTACATATCATCTCATTGGTTGTTCTTGACTAGTATTGAAAAGTATTGGTCTTGAGTGTGCCTTTCGTACAAAAATTAATTTTCTAAGAGATCATTACTTGAGAAAGTTTATCTAACTTGGTAGATTAAATTTTGGTTCAAGAGCATATATATATACATATATTTTCTCAAAGGGCTTCTTATTGAAAAACCTAGTTTTGATTAAAAGAGTGATCTTTAAAGTATCTTTATATATACCAAGCTATTTTAAACAAGATCATTATTTGTTTTATGGTGTGTGACTCATTGAAAGGTTTGATTCAAGTGTTTGGTTTCTAAAAGGATCTATCTTTAGATACATTAGAACTTGATTTAATATCCTTGACACTTATAACTATAATTTTAATTGAGGGATATTTTTCTGCAAATTAATATACTGAGTTTTGTGGTTACGTACTTGAAATAAAACTTTGTGATTTTGATTGAGTGTATATTCAAGAAAAAGTTTTTGACAACAAGTTCACCTCAATTATATAAGTGTGCATTTTTGCAAAGTGAACCAAGAACCCTAGATTATTCCAAAACGTTTTGAATTTATCTTTACTTGAAGGTTTTGGTTAAAAAGGGATTCGTGTGTTGAGGCATATCATACATAAAACGATATTATCGTTTTCATTCAGTTACGAGCTTCAAGTTATATCATATGTCAATGTTTTAGGAATTTGAATTGTACTCACCAACTTTTGTTAGAAGCATTGTTTTTGAGTGTATTTTCCAGATTCTATTGTATACCCGGTTCGGTGTGTGAAACGATGTGAGAGGAGAGAGTTGTATCTCTTGTAAGCAGCGGAGTAGGAGGAAGTTGTGCCTCTTGTAAGCAGCGAATTGTAAGGGAAGCTTCGTCCCACTTTAAGGAGCAGGGTTAGTGAATCCTTGAGTGGTTGCTCAAGGCGAGGACGTAGGCCAAGTAGGCTGAACCTCGTAAAATCATGGTTGCATTCTATCTTCCCTTATCTTTTTTATTTTCCGCATCGTATTTCAATTTCCTGCTTGCTTATGTATGTTGAATAATTTCACACCAACTTGATAAGTGACTTGTTAAACTTAGATATAGGGATTGATTGGTAAATAGGTTTCAAAGAATTTTTTTTTAAAATACCCAATTCACCCCCCCCCCTCTTGGGATTACACCTTAATCAACATTTGGTATCACAAAGAGATTTACTTAGACTTGATAGTTAATTTGTAAAACAATCACATGGCACACATTGGTGTAACTCCATTTGGTGAGGGACACTCATCCACTAGACTGCCCATTTTTTGTGATGTAAATTACACTTATTGGAAACATAGAATGAGCATATATCTACTGAACGTAGATTGGAAGATCTGAAAAATTGTAACTAAAGGAAATCACATTCCCATGAAAGTCATTGATAAGATTAATGTACCTAAGACTGAAGATGAATATACTGAAGAGGATTGGAACTCAGTTCAAATTAATGCCACAGCCATGAATATACTTTTCTGTGCACTAGATGTCAACGAATTTAATAGGGTAATGACATGTAACTCAGCTAAAGAAATTTAGGAAAAATTAGAAGTTACATATGAAGGCACTAAGGAAGTAAAGGATAGCAGAATAGACATGCTTACTAGTGAATATGAAGCATTTAAAATGACGATTGATGAATCCATACAATCCATGTACACTAGATTCACACACATCATTAACTCTTTAAATGCTCTTGGAAAAACTTACCCCTCTTATGAGTTGATCAGGAAAATACACAGGGGATTACCTCTAGTGTGGGAAGCTAAAGCTACTGCAATAGCTGAAGGGAGAAATCTCAAGGAGATGTCGGTGGATGAACTCATTGGATCACTCATCACCTAAGAGCTGGCAATAAACGAGAGGAAAAATTAGCAAAGTAAAGCTAAGAAGGTCACTTCACTTAAGGCATCATCAAGCTATTCAAGTGAAGGAAGCGATTCCGAAATGGATGATGACATGGCCTTGTTCACAAAGAAGTTTGGAAAGTTTTTGAAGAAGAACAAAAAGTTCCACAGAAAATTCCAGAACTCTAAATCAGAAAGAGGAGAGCAAAGCATGAAGAAAAAAAAGGAGGATCCACCAACTTGCTACAATTTCTGAGAAGTTGGACACAACAAGCATGAGTGCCCCAAACTCATAAAAGCTTCAAAGAAAACGAAGAAGGCACTGAAAGTCAGCTGAGATACACACAACACTAGCAGTTTAGAATATGAATCCAGTGACGACGAGGTTGCCAATTTGTGTGTAATGGCACATGATGACTTGGAGGTACAATCAACTTATTCATCATCTTCGTACTATTCTAGTGAATCTGAAAATGAAAATGAACTGATGTCATATGATGAACTGAAACAAGAATACCTATACACTATTAAAATGCTTGAGAAGAAAACAAAGAAAATTTCTGAGTTGAGAAGCAAAGTCAAAGAACTTTCAAATCTAGTTGAACACCAAAATGAATCCCTTGCATCATTTATAATAGATAAAAATTTGAAAATTGAGGAGTTAGAAAAGGACTTGAAAGATAAATTTGAAATCATCTATAAATTTATTAAAGGACAAAACAATTTTGAAAAACTCTTAGGATCTCAAAGAAATTTTCTAGAAAAGGAAGGGCTTGGTTTTAATGGTAAAGAAAATACAAAGAAAAGACATCTTTACATGGGGTATTTTACAAAAGAATCAAAGTCATTTGTTCCAACTAAGAACCATTATAGATATACTACATGCTTTAAATGTAGAAGGTTGGGTCACATACAATTTGATTGCCCTTTGAAAAATAAAGATGTAAAAATTAAGAGAGTATGGAAGGTGAAAGGTCAAACTAGCACTAACCCTCCTGGACCCAAGAAAATCTGGGTACCAAAACTAGTTGTTTAATTGTGTCTTGCAGATTTGCTTAAGATCAACATCATCAAAAGACAAATGGTATATGGATAGTGGATGCTCATGCCACATGACCGGAGATAAAGCAAAATTCACTTCCATCATACTCAAGGATGAAGGGTTTGTGACTTTTGGTGATAATGCTAAAGGAAGGATCACAGGAGTCGATAAAGTCGGTAATGATTCCTCACTCATTATTGATGATGTATTATTAGTTGAAGGTTTAAAGCACAATTTATTAAGCGTAAGTTAACTATGTGATAAAGGCTACAAAGTATCATTTGAACATGACAAGTGCATAGTTGAACAAAAAACTGATAATAATACACTCTTCATTGCTAAGCATCATGAAAACGTTTATACCACAAGCTTTGACAACTTAACTTCACAAAGTGTAACCTGCTTATCTGCCATGAATGAATTAAGTTGGATCTGGCATAGGAGACTAGGACATGCAAACATGGATTTAATCTCAAAACTTGTTAAGAAAGAATTAGTTAAGGGACTACCCAAGACAAAATTTGTGAAAGATAAAATTTGTGATGCATGCCAACTAGGAAAACAAGCAAGAACAAGCTTTAAGAAGAAGAAATAGATCTCCAATACTAGGCCACTTCAAATGCTTCACTTAGACTTATTTGGACCAAACCCAATTCAGAGTTTAGGAGGAAAATCATACACGTTTGTCATTGTTGATGATTTTTCATGATACAGATGGGTACTTTTCTTAGGTCATAAAGATGAAACATGTGAAAAATTTATAAACCTGTGCAAGAAAGTACAAAATGAAAAGGGATACACAATTACCAAAATCCAAAGTGATAGGGGTAAAGAGTTTAAAAATCGAGGCACGGAAGACTATTGTAACTCATTAGGAATTGCCCATAATTTTTCAGCTTCTAGAACACCACAACAGAATGGAATAGTTGAAAGAAAGAATAGATCTATACAGGAAATGGCTAGAACTATACTTAACGAACATAAATTACCTAAATACTTCTGGGCCGAGGTAGTGAATACCGACTGCTATGTGCTAAATAGAGTTCTAATTAGACCATCACTTAATAAGACTCCTTACGAATTATGGAATGGCCATAGACCAAACATATCATATTTTCATGTTTTTGGCTGTAAGTGTTTTGTGCTTAGAGACAATGAGCATTTAGGAAAATTCGATGTAAAATCTGATGAAGGTATCTTTCTAGGATATGCTTTAGATAGTAAAGCCTATAAAGTATATAATAAACGAACATTGACAGTTATAGAGTCTATTCATATAGTGTTCGATGAGACAAATCCCTTCTCCAAGAGAATTGATGAAGATGAACCCAAATTAAACAAGGAACTAAAAGAACTATCAATTGAGAATGATTCAGAAAAGAAAAATAAACTTAGAACCATCCATTGGAATTGAAGAAACTACAAATGAGGTAAATGCACCACCTAGAGAATGGAAATACATAAAGAATCATCCCATAGATCAAATAATAGGAGAACCATTATGGGGAGTAGCCACTCGCTCCTCTCTTAGGAACATGGTTTGTCATTTTGCATTTCTATCTCAAGAAGAACCTAAGAATGTGAGTGAAGCTATAGAGGATGAATCTTGGGTGCTATCCATGCAAGAAGAATTAAATCAATTTGAAAGAAACAAAGTGTGGACTTTAGTTCCCAAACTAGAGGATAAGTCAATCATAGGGACAAAATGGATATATAAGAATAAGAAAGATGAACATGGAGTGGTGTGAGAAATAAGGCTAGATTAGTAGCTCAGGGATATGATCAAGAAGAAGGTATAGATTTTGAAGAAACATTTGCCCCTGTAGCTAGGATGGAAGCCATACGAATGTTATTAACATATGCAACTTTTAAGGATTTCAAGTTATATCAAATGGACGTCAAAAGCGCATTTTTAAATGGCTACATAAATGAAGAAGTGTATGTAGAACAACCTCCAGGTTTTGAAAACCATAAGAATCCAGATCATGTTTATAGACTGACGAAAGCCTTGTACGGTTTAAAGCAAGCTCCTAGAGCGTGGTATAAAAGGCTAAGTGGTTTTCTATTAGAAAATAGATTTATAAAAGGAAAGATAGATACAACCCTGTTCATAAAGTCTAAGAAAGATGATATTCTCCTAGTGCAAGTATATGTAGATGACATCATATTTGGCGCTACAGATAAAGAATTGTGTAATGAATTTGCCAATACCATGCAAAATGAATTTGAGATGAGAATGATGGGAGAACTTAACTTTTTCATAGGACTTCAGATCAAACAAGAAAATCATGGAATACTCATAAATCAATCAAAGTATATCAGAGACCTACTCAAAAAGTTTAACATAGAAGACGGAAAAATACTAGGTACACCTATGAGCACTTCATTAAAATTAGATAAAGATGAACAAGGTATACCAGTAGATGTCAAGCTATATCGTGGAATGATTGGTAGCTTGTTATACCTGACTGCCAATAGACCAGATATAATGTTTAGTGTATGTTTGTGCGCAAGATTTGAGTATGCTCCAAAAGAGTCTCATTTGCTAGCTGTTAAACGGATACTTAGATATTTGATACGAACCGTGGACATTGGGTTATGATATCCTAAGTACACATCCTTTGAAATTCTTAGTTATTCAGATGCTGATTTTGCGGGTTGTAAAGTAGATAGAAAGAGCACTAGCGGTACTTGTCATTTCTTAGGACACTCCTTGGTCTCTTGGTTTTCCAAGAAGCAAAATTCAGTTGCATTTTCCACAGCTGAGGCTTAATACATAGCGGCTGGTAGCTGTTGTGCTCAAACAATTTACATGAAGCGACAACTGAAAGATTTTGGATTACATTATGAAACCATCCCTATAAGATGCAATAACACAAGTGCAATAAATATCTCAAAGAATCCCATATTACATTCATGAACTAAGCATATAGAAATATGATATCACTTTCTTCGTGACCATGTACAAAAAGGGGATGTAATACTAGAGTTTGTATGCACGGATGAACAATGGGCCGATATATAAACCACTTGCGGAGGATAGATTTATGCAAATTAGATGTGAATTAGGTCTCATGCATAGTCGAGAGGTTGCTTAGAATCTTGTTAGATGATATAATTAAGGGGGAGCAACATCACTTTATAATCATCACTTGGTATTTACATTACTCAACATTTGGTATCAACAATTGGACACATTTCAAAACTGTAAAATTTCTAAAGGGAGAAGAACATATGGGTACGCTTACTCTTGATTTAGTTATTATACACCTTTTTTTTTATGTCAAAAGGGGGAGAGAATTTGGAAGCAAAAATAATAGAATGGATTCAAATAATAATATCATATTTATCATGAGCATATTTCATATTTCATTTATCATGAGCATATTTCATATTTCATTTGGATTTGAGCTAATTGAGGGGGAGCCTTGTTAGGCGTAACCCATTATATATTTTTGCTCGTGCATTTGTCATCATCAAAAAAAGGGGAGATTGTTGACTCTATGAGTCCAATCCGATTTTTGATAATGACAAATCACTTGATATTTGATCTGTGTATTGAGTTTGTGAACAGGACTTACACTGAGCATGCACGAAAAGATAACAAGTCATGGATGCCATAAAGTAAAGCTTATACATATTAGAAAGTACCATGGAACTCAAAGAGTATGAGAATCAAGATGCAAGCGGAAAAGTTCAAGAAAGTCTTGGGAATGGGTATTTAGAACTCATGTATCTACATTTTCATATGATTTATCTTGAGGCTCAACATAACTTAGAATGATTTTAGGATTCATGCATTTCATGTACATCATTAGAATACTTACATGGGCTTAGAAATGTGTTTAAAATCGTGAAAACTTGTTTTGTAAAAGGCCCAAGCGAAGAATCAAAGTAGAATTTTAAATTGGAAATGAATATGTGTGAAAAAGGGGACTTCGGTAGCCTGAAGTTAACTTCAAGCGCCTAAAGAATTTCTTCGGTAGCCTGAAGATTAAGTTCGGTCGCCTGAAAAATTAAATGGGAAAGACAAAACCTGGCAGAGGTACTGGCAGAGGTACCTCATTCGCCTGACCTTGGAACCTCAGGTGGCTGAAGTTGACACTTCAAGAGCCTAAAGTCAAGTTCGGTTGCCTAAACTCGCGGGAAAGCCTAAAAATCAGTTCTTTATTAAAAAGACACACGAAGTATCTTATTGATCCAACGACTGAGATCAATTCTAAGGGTAATATACTATATATTATGAATATCTAAACCCTAGAAGAAAAAAAGACACACAAGAAAGAGAAGAGCACACCTTGTTGCAAGTTTGTTGATTATCTACTCTTAGTGCTATTCGTTTGCCTATACATCAATCTCATATCTTCAAAGCTTGGGCAAATGAATTCAGATTTTCAAAGGGAACTTGTTTACTCTAATGTACTTCAATCTAGTATTGAGGTTTGATCTTTCAAGTTATTAGTCTTGTGATTTTTACATATCATCTCATTGGTTGTTCTTGACTAGTATTGAAAAGTATTGGTCTTGAGTGTGCCTTTCGTACAAAAATTAATTTTCTAAGAGATCATTACTTGAGAAAGTTTATCTAACTTGGTAGATTAAATTTTGGTTCAAGAGCATATAAATATACATATATTTTCTCAAAGGGCTTCTTATTGAAAAACCTAGTTTTGATTAAAAGAGTGATCTTTAAAGTATCTTTATATATACCAAGCTATTTTAAACAAGATCATTATTTGTTTTATGGTGTGTGACTCATTGAAAGGTTTGATTCAAGTGTTTGGTTTCTAAAAGGATCTATCTTTAGATACATTAGAACTTGATTTAATATCCTTGACACTTATAACAATAATTTTAATTGAGGGATATTTTTCTGCAAATTAATATACTGAGTTTTGTGGTTGAGTACTTGAAATAAAACTTTGTGATTTTGATTGAGTGTATATTCAAGACAAAGTTTTCGACAACAAGTTCACGTCAATTATATAAGTGTGCATTTTTGCAAAGTGAACCAAGAACCCTAGATTATTCCAAAACGTTTTGAATTTATCTTTACTTGAAGGTTTTGGTTAAAAAGGGATTCGTGTGTTGAGGCATATCATACATAAAACGATATTATCATTTTCATTCAGTTACGAGCTTCAAGTTATATGATATGTCAATATTTTAGGAATTTGAATTGTACTCACCCTCTTTTGTTAGAAGCATTGTTTTTGAGTTATTTTCTAGATTCTATTGTATACACGGTTCGGTGTGTGAACCGGTGTGAGAGGAGAGAGTTGTATCTCTTGTAAGTAGCGGAGTAGGAGGTAGCTGTGCCTATTGTAAGTAGCAGATTGTAAGGGAAGCTCCGTCCCACTTTAAGGAGTAGGGTTAGTGAACCCTTGAGTGGTTGCTCAAGGCGAGGACGTAGGCCAAGTAGGCTGAACCTCGTAAAATCGTGGTTGCATTCTGTCTTCCCTTATCTTTTTTATTTTCCACATCGTATTTCAATTTCTAGCTTGCTTGTGTATGTTGAATAATTTCACACCAACTTGATAAGTGACTTGTTAAACTTAGATATAGGGATTGATTGGTAAATAGGCTTCAAAGAATTTTTTTTTAAAAACACCCAATTCACCCCCCCCCTCTTAGGATTACACCTTAATCAACACTCACATTCTAAAGGAAAGAATGAAGGAAATCAGGGTGCAACAGTGTAGAAGGGGGCAGTGTTTTATTCTGCCTAAAATGGTCAATGGTTTGGCTTAGGACACCCAGCGCAAATTTCAAATTTTGAATGAATGGACGTTAATACGGTTGGGTTTCAAGGGGAAACCTCCGAGGAGGTTTATATATACATAGTATATGTTATATATGGAGAGTCAAGTGTGGTTGAGAGTATTATTGAGAGGGTTCTTGTATTGTTCTTGAAATTTACACAAGAATATAGTGAATCCTTGTCGTTTGCTCCTGTGGATGCAGGCATTATTGAACCACGTAATTCTTGGTGTCATTCTTATTGTTATTGCTTTCATTTACTTGATGTGGTTGTGGAATTGTTTTGTATTCATCATTTAGATTGCTACATTGTTTGTTTGATCTTTTTACACAAATATATATTCCGTTATGCATATTTGGGGGTTTTACGCAACACGTATGATTTTGAGAAAGATTAAGGGTTCGACCAACAAAATTAGATTGAAGGAACCATATTTAGTTCTTTTTTTGGGGGGGGGGGGGGGTTTACACAATAATTGGTATCAAAGCATTATTGTAATGACTTCTACATCTTCATTTGTGAAATTTGACGTTGTCAAGTTTGATGGAACTAAGAATTTCAATTTGTGGCAATGAAGGGTGAAGGATCTTTTTGTGCAACAAGGCATGGTGAAGGTTTTATATAGAATTCAACTGGAAAGCATGGATGAAGCAACTTTGAATGAATTTGGGGCAATGGTAGTATTAACCATCCGACTTTGTTTGGTTGATGGCGTGTTGTATCGTGTCATGGATGAGGATTCTTTGGCATCAATTCGGAAAATTGGAAAGTTGATATATGTCTAAGGGTCTGTCAAAATCTACAAATGTAGTGGAGGAAGATTCAAAATGTAGTGATGGGAATATGCTATGTGTTGGCCTAACTAGGTTTTTCAATTATGTTTTGATGATAACAAATGAAGGATATATTAACATGTGTTGTTAAGTGATAATGTTTCAGGATTGAACAAAGTTATCATGGAAGGAAGCTTTGAAATTAAAGTCAATCAAATGAAAGATTACCGAAGTATAGAAGCAATACATGTCAAACTTAAAGCTTAAATGCAATTGGGACTTGAAGTCAAGCTGAACCTCAAAAGATGGAAAAAAAGCTTGAAGACTTAGTGCTTAAAGAGTTTATTCTTAGAAATTCGTTTGTAAGTACTTTAGTTCAAATATAATTTAGAATTATGAAACTCATTAGGATGCATCATAAACTTAGAGACCAGTTTTTAAAAAAACCCTGGAAAATGATTTTGAAAAATTACATTTCAGTCTTTCAAATAACAAAAGGTTTAAAATCTTAAAAAATTAGAAATTTTGAAAAATTGACTAGTTGGCCGACTGACCAGAATATAATGAATTTTCCCAGACGACTGACAAACATACCTGTTGAATAACTGCCCAGCGGATTGACCATTTTGATATAAGATCAGTTAATCGAATGACAAGCCCAGCCGACTGACTTTTTTTTTAACTGTATTCAGTCAGCCGACTGGCGATTTCCTGGAATTTATTTTTGACAAACAGAAGGGTCTCAGCCACCTATCCAGCCGACTGACCCTACAAAAATTCCTACCCAGTTGCCTGTCCAGTCGACTGACTCTACGAAATTTTAAAATTTGAATTTTAATGGGAAAATTCTAAAAATTAGTTTTTCAATATGAACATTATAACAATTTGATTGACACTCTAAGTAACTTGGGAAACAAGGAAACTCATCCTAAAATGTCTATAAATACTCCTTTAAACCCAAGAAATCAAATCACCAAGCAATCACACAACATTCAAGCATTCAATTCTCAATCTCTCACAAAGCTCTTTCTTGCTCACACTCCATGTGGGAGAATTCGTCTGAATTGCTGCTGATTTATAAGCCTACGGTTCTAATACTGAGTTTTCTCAACCACTAAAGAACCCTTGGTGATCTCTAATCTTGAGCTTCATACTTTCTATCTTTATATTTGATTGAAGTATATTTAAGTTCTCTAACTTGTACAAATTTGATCGGTTTTGAGAGTTATCTTGTACACAGATTCTTGTACCTTTCTTGTTTTACTTTGATGGTTCAAGGTTGATTTGGATCGTTGAACCAAGTGTGGGTTGATCACTTGGAGAGGTTTGTCTTCATGAAAAAGAGAGATTTTTGTAGAAGGTTTGCTCCACCTGGAAAGGAGCGTTCATAGTTGAATCCTTTGGTGGTATTGGCCAATGGTGAGGACGTAGGCTGGGGATAAGCCAAATCTCATAAAAATGTGGTGTTCTTCTTTCCCTATTCTTTTAAATTTCAGTACTTCGTATATTGTGTGTGTATATGCTAAGTGCAGGTTGTAGGGCTCAAACATTGAATTAAAAAAAAGACTCTCAATTTAACGAAAGTACGTTTTAATTATCCATTTGCAAAAACCCACAAGGGAGTACGTTGGTTAATTTTTGGAAATCTTAATTAATAGAACGCAATAAAATCAATTCAAAAAATAGGGCTTGCAATTTACTTACAAGGTTGTTTACAAAGGCAAAAGCTGAAATTCCACAAAAGTCTTCAAATTGTGATTGGTTTGGTATTTTTGGTTGGTTACTCTTAAATTGATTGTAGTAGTTACACAAAGATCTACATGGCAAATATAGGAGTAGCTCCCTTTGGAGAGGGTCAATCCTCAACACGACCACCTATCTTTTGTGGACTAAATTATACCTTTTGAAAATAACGTATGAGATTCTACCTTCAAACTATGGATTGGAAGGCTTGGAAGGTTGTCACAGATGGTGACTTAATTCCTACCAAGTTGGTAGATGGAAAACAAGTCCCAAAAGAAGAAAAAGACATAACTGAACTTGATCATAAAATGCTTCAAGTAAATGCAAGTGCAATTAATGCCCTATATTATGCACTAGATATCAATGAATTTAATAAAGTCATGACTTGCAAGACAGCTAAGGAAATATTGGACAAACATAAAGTAACCTATGAAGGAACAAAAGATGTAAGAGATAATTGAATAGATATGCTAACCAATGAATATGAGGCCTTTAAGATGAATCCCGACGAATCCATCACTAGTCTGTATACTAGATTCACCCACATAATAAACTCCCTAAATGCTTTTAGGAAAAACTTATTCCACCTATTAGATGATCCGAAAAATACTTAGGGGTCTTCCATCCATATGGGAACCAAAGGCTACGACCATTACCAAAGGAAGAAACCTTAAAACCAAATCTCTAGACGAACTCATAGGATAACTACTCACTTATGAAATGGCTATAAAAGAAAGAAATCATGAAAACAAGAATAAGAAATCCATAGCTCTTAAAGCATCAAAAGAAAGCTTAAATGATGAAGATAGTGAATCAAGTGTCTTAGATCAAGATGAACTGGCCTTTATTACTAAAATACTTGGAAAATTTTATAAAAGAAACAAGAAGTTCTCTAGAAAATTCAGAGGATCAAAAACTGAAAAAGGTGAAACAAGTAAGAAGGAGAACAAAAATAGGAATGATCTCCCAACTTGTTATCACTAAAAAAAGGTAGGACACATAAATCCGGACTGTCCTCAGCTCAAAAAGGAAAAGAAGAAGAAGAAAACTACGATGAAACCCACATAGGATGACACAAGCTCGAGTGAATTAGAAAACAAATCAAGTGATCAAGAAGTAGCCAACATATGCTTCATGGCGCACGAAGATGAGGTAAACTCCTACTATTCATTTAATGAATCCAGTGATAGTTCATGTAGTGGCTCTAGTGATAGCATACCATCATACAAAGAACTTGAAGCGAAGTTATTTGCTCTTCACAATAGATTTATAAAAGTTACTAAAAGGAATATAGTCTTGAAGGAACAAAATGAAAATCTTAAAAGCCAACTAGAATCTTCTAAATCCATTGAAAAAGAAAAAGAATCACATATTGATAATCTAATGGAGAAAATAAATGATATGTCACAAGAATTAGTCAATTTACAAGTAAATGATCAAAGCAAGAAAGATTTAGAAATAATTGATCTTAAAAAGACAATTGAAGATAAAGAGACGATTATTTACAACTTAACTAAAGGTAAAGAAAATTTTAAGAAGATGGTTGGACAATAAAGAATGAATGGTAATAAAGAAGGAATCGGTTTTAATGGAATCACAAATAAAAGAAAGAAGAAATTGTTCATGGGGTATATTATAAAAGAGGCAAAACACTATGCTAGTACATCCTCAATTAACATACATAAACATACCACATGCTACTTGTGTAAAAACAAGGGACATGTCAATTTTAATTGTCCTCTTAAAAAGAAGTATGTCAAAGTTAAAAATGAAAGGAAATCAAACAATAGAACTAGATATGATTTAAAGAAAATTAAGAAAGTTTGGATTCCAAAAGTAACACCGTAAATCCTTCATTGTAGGTATGCTTTAGGACAACACCATTAAAGGAAAAGTGGTACTTGGACAGTGTATGTTCAAGACATATGACCGGAGATAGATCCAAGTTCACTACATTAGCACAAAAAGATGGGGGGATATGTAACCTTCGGCGACAATGCTAAAGGTAAAATTATTGGAATCGGTAAAATAGGCAAAAAACCCTCACTCACTATTGATGATGTGTTGTTAGTAGATGGAGTAAAACATAATCTTTTAAGTATAAGTCAACTTAGTGACAAAGTTTTTGACATAATCTTTAAGCAAGATAAATGTTTAGTTCAAAATCCTAATAAACAAGAAATCCTATTCATAGCTTATAAGGTTAATAATGTATATTGCATAAACCTTGACAACCTAGTTGATCAAAGTGTAACATGCTTGGTTGCCATAAATGAAGCCAGTAGGCTTTGGCATATAAGACTAGGTCATGCAAGCATGAACTTACTATCAAAATTATATAAAAAGAATTTGGTCAAGGGATTACCTAATTCAAAATTTATAAAGGATAAAATCTGTGATGCGTGTCAACTAGGGAAACAAATTAAAATAAGTTTTTAAAAGAAGAAACATATCTCTTCTAGTAGACCCTCAAAACTCATTCATCTAGACTTGTTTGGTCCTACTAGAACCCAAAGCTTATGAGGTAAACAATATGCCTTTGTAATAGTAGATGACTATTCTAGGTTCACTTGGGTATTATTTCTAACTAATAAATTTATGTAAGAAACTCCAAAATGAAAAAGGATATAATGTGTCAAACATAAGGAGTGATCAAGGTAGAGAATTCAACAATAAGGATGTTGAAAATTTTTGTAATGAACATGGTATTAATCATAATTTTTCAACACCTAGAACTCCACAACAAGATGGAATTGTAGAAAGAAAGAACCGAACACTACAAGAAATGGCTAGTATTATGTTAAACAAACATAATCTACCGAAATATTTTTGGGCTGAAGTAGTAAATACCGCATGCTATGTAATCAATAGAGTATCTCTAAGTTCAAAGTTAAATAAGACACCATATGAACTTTGGAAAGGTAGAAGACCAAATATTTCATACTTTCATGTGTTCAGATGTAAATGCTTCATATTGAACGATAAAGATGAGTTAGGAAAATTCGATGCAAAATCCAATGAAAGAATATTTTTAGGGTATTCATTGAAAAGTAAAACTTTTAGGATATACAATAATGGACTCTTACTGTTGTTGAATCAATACATGTAAATTTCGATGAAGAAAATCCTTTCAACAAAACATCAAAAGCAGAAGGACAACCCACTCAAAAATCAGAAGACTTAGATATAGCTGAAGCAAAAGAAGAAGAAAAAGAATTAACTCTAGAAAATGACACTAAAAGAACTAGTGAATTACCAAAAGAATGGAGATACGTTTGTTAGCTTTACCGTAATCCCAAGAGGGAGGGTGAATTGATATTTTCAAATTTTATCCCCTAGGTCAATCCACTAACAGTAGTATTAGCAAGCCTAAGGTCAATCTAGTGCAGATAAAGTAAATCAATATAAATATATAGTGGAAATTAAACTACACAATTAATTTAGCTAAGCATGCATAATAAAGCAATAAATAAAGATGACACCCAGAAATGTTATCGAGGTTCGGCAAACTGTCTACGTCCTCACCATGGCTAACTAGCACAAGGATTGCCACTATAAGCTCACTTAATGGGTGGAGCGCAACCTAAACAACCAAGTTAATTAGCACAGGGTTGACCTCAACCTTTACATACAATCCTTACCGGACTGGATTACCGCCCCTCAGGCCACTCCTGGAATACAACAGATTTCTCAACAAAATTTGCATATAAGCAATATGCTTCTCAACTAAGTAGATTATGTACCAATGTAATCAATACACCAACGAATGATATGATAATATAAGCTCAATGTGGTCTTAGTGTCTACTCTCAAATATTTATGCAAATAATGTAATCAGTACGTGAGAGTGTAAGTGATAGGATCTTTGTGTCAAAATAATAGTCTCAATCACAATGTAGCAACAAAGATCACAAACACACTTCAAATATCTCAACAAATATTTTTCTAAAAATAAACCACAAGAGATATTCAAAAATGGTTTGTAAAAATTTATTTGATCTTTGTATCAAGATGATAGTCTTAATCAAAAGATATAGCAATAAAGATCTTCAGCACTCAAGCAAATATGTCAAAATGTATTTCTCAAAGATAAGTGCAAGAGATATTTTGAAAATGATTTGTAAAATATTTTAGTAAACAAAAAACAATTGTGAACTCCTTGAGTATTGCAATGACAATGCAAAACCCCAAAGCTCAATGAAGTATTCCTAAGGAAGATTTATTAACAAAGTCCCTTAGGGAAACTTGAAGCTTTACTCTCTAATAAAATAATCTCAATCAACAAGAACAAGAGAGAGCCTAAGCCTAATAAGAAGAACACTCAAGCACACTTACAAAGTGATTTTAGCAATAAGAGTGAGTAAGAATGAGTGTAGGATGCTTGAAAATGAGAGTAGGAATTTTTTGGTTTCAGAGGATTTTTGCTAATTAAGTTTGCTTAATCAGTCCCTAATTTTTGCAAATGAGGGGGTATATATAGAATTCCCTAGAATTATAATCATTCAAGAAATATTCGTTATTTTAGAAAAAAGTTTAAGTGAGGTTAATAAAATTTGACCATGTTTCAACCTCGATAATTTTAGCTAACTCGAGAGCACCGGTCAACCGTACTTAAGGTTCGGTTGACTGAGTGTCCTAGTTCGGTCGACCAGGAGTATTTTGACCTAGAAAGATGGTTGACCGCACTTGAGCAGTTCAAAGGCGATTTTCCAAATCTGAGCGGTTTAGTCAACCGGATAATTTTGAACTAGGAGGTTCGATCGACTAGACGGTTGGAAATTCCCACGTGGGGGTTCGGTCGACCGATGCGTTGCCTATATATTTCTGGTGAGTTGATTGAAATGTCAACTTGTTGACCCAGGGAGGTTCGGTCGACCGAAGATCTCAGTGTAATTGAGTTCGGTCGATCGAACATGCCAATTTGGGAATTTTCAGTCATTTTCTCTTGAAAATGTTGTTCCTATTCATATGATGATTAACTTAATTTTAATAGGGCACTCTTTTATGCATGCATGGGGGACTTAAGGTCAGTTTAGGTCTTTTTGAGCTTATCTATCTAATCATGCATGTAATGCATTGATTATTGCATACCATTTCCTATTTACTATTACAGACCAAATGAGAAATGAATTAAAATACAACATAATATAGTCTTCAGGGTCTTCTAGCTCTACTTCATGTGCCATCAATTTGATTTGCTAATTATATACCTGCACATAAACTAGATAGCCATCAAATACTTGAGTATTTGTCATTATCAAAACCGGGTATGACCTATAAGGTCAACATTCTCTCCCTTTTTGATGATGACAAATACACCATGCAAAAAGTGGGTATAGCCTTGAAAGGATCCCCCTAACAATATGCATAAAGAAAAAAGATTTTCAATGCAAATAATTTTTCAAGGACTAAGTACTACTACCCAATTTTTGCCTCTCATCTCTATCTCCCCCTTTTGGCAACATCAAAAAGGGCTATGAAATAAATAGCCATAGGCATTGGGTATGGTACATTAATACATAAGATAAGTTTGAGAAATTTTTTAAATTTTAGCAACATGCCGTTTGAAAATATGACATTTTTCCAAAAATACTTGTATAAAAATGACTTGTTTTGAGTTTTAAGATTAATAGTTTATCCACAACTACTTAACCCAAACAGTTCCAATATGATCAAGACGTAAAACATAAATACAATCATCATTATGCAATAGATATGAAAATTATACATTGCAAAACACAAATAAATTCATTAAGTCTAAACCAATGAAAGATACCAATAATTATATCAATTGTTAGACTTAAGATTTGTTAGAAAGCTCCCCCTAGGTTGATGCACTCTATCAAATATCTAGGAAGCATCTCTGCTATACATGAGACCTAGTTCACGTCTAATTTGTATGAACCTATCTTCTAGAAGTGGATTAGTGAAAATGTCAGCCCATTATTCATTTGTACACACAAACTCAAGTGCCACATCACCTTTCTGCACATGATCACGAAAGAAATGATGTCTAATCTCAATGTGTTTAGTTCGTCAATGTGAGATAGGGTTCTTTGAAATATTGATTGCACTAGTATTATCACATTTAATCGGCACTGTATCGTAGTGCAACCCAAAATCCATAAGTTGTTATTTCATATAAAGAGTTTGAGCACAAAACTTCTAGCCGCAATATATTTTTCTTCGGCTGTAGATAAGGCAACTGAGTTTTGTTTCTTAAAGAACCAAGAAACAAGAGATTATCCTAAATAGTGACAAGTGTCTCTAGTACTCTTCCTATCAACCTTACTACTGGCAAAGTCAGCATCAGTATAACTAACAATCTTAAAAGTCATATGCATAGGATACCATAATCCTAACTCTATGGTTCCAACTAGATACCTAAGGATTCATTTAACTGCTAATAGATTAGATTACTTAGGAGCGGCTTAAAACCTAGCACACATGCACACACTAAACATAATATCAGGCCTACTAGCTGTAAGATATAGAAGACTCCCACTCATACCACAATACAATTTCACATCAACAGGGATTCCTTGCTCATCTTTATCAAGTTTGATGGAAGAACTCATAGAAGTACCAAGAATTTTACTATCTTCCATATTAAATTTCTTTAGCAAGTCCCTGACATATTTAGATTGGCATATGAAAGTTCCATATTTAGCTTGTTTAATTTGCAACCCTAGAAAGAGACTAAGTTCACCCATCATGCTCATTTCAAATTCACTTTGCATGCATTTGGCAAACTCATTACAAAACTCGTCATTAGTGGTTCCAAAAATGATATCATCAACATAAATTTGAACAATAAGTATATTATCATTTTTGGATTTGATGAAAAGTGTAGTATCAATTTTTCCATGGGAAAACTCATTTTCTAGTAGAAAACCACTAAGCCTCTCATACCAAGATCTAGATGCTTGTTTCAATCCATACAAGGCTTTGGACAACCAGTATACATGATATGGATATTTATGATTTTCAAAACAAAGTGGTTGTTCTACATAGACTTCTTTATTAATATAGCCATTAATAAAAGTTCTTTTTAACCTCCATTTGAAACAATTTAAAGTTTTTAAACGCGGCATAAGCAAGTAGCATATGAATGACTTCCATCCTAGCAACAAGAGCATAGGTTTTATCGAAATCAATCCCCTCTACCTAATTATAGCCCTGGGCAACTAGTCTAACCTTATTCCTAGTTACTACCTCATTGTCATCTTTCTTATTTCTATATACCCATTTGGTTCCTATAATTGTATGATCATTAGGCCGAGGAACTAGGGTCCACACTTTGCTTCTTTCAAATTGATTAAGTTCTTCTTGCATAGACATTACCCAAGACTCATCCTCTATTTCTTCTTTAATATTTTTAGGTTCTTCTTGGGATAAGAAAGCAGGATGACTCACTAGGTTTTTCAAGGAAGATCTTATGGCTACACCATGGGAAGATTCACCTATGATTTGATCTATAGGATGGTTCCTAATGAATTTCCAATCCCTAGGTAACTCCTGAATTTCATTGTCATTGTTATTATCTTGAGATGATTCATCATTAATTTCTGAATTCCCACTTGCATTGTTTTCAATAGATAACTTGTCTAAGAATTTTCTAATGTCAATGTCATCTTCATCATTTTTCTTAGATAACAAATTAGATTCATCAAATACAACATGAATAGATTCAATGACAACTAAAGTTCTTTTATTGAAAACTCTATATGCTTTACTATTAAGAGAATAACCTAAGAAAATGCTTTCATCATATTTAGAATCAAATTTTCCTAGATATTCATTATCCCAAAGCACAAAGCATTTACAACCAAAAATATGAAAGTAGGAAATGTTAGGTCTATGGTTGTTCCACAATTTATAAAGGGTTTTATTAAGTGAAGGTCTAATCAACACCCTATTCATGACATAACATGCAGTATTTATGGTTCAGCCCACAAATATTTAGGTAGCTTATGCTCATTCAACATGGTCCTACCCATTTCTTGTAAAGACCTATTATTTCCTTCTACCACATCATTTTGTTAAGGGGTCCTAGGTACAGAAAAGTTGTGTGATATACCCTCTAGGTCACAGTAATTTTCTATGCCTTCATTTTTAAATTCAGTGCCTCTATCACTTCCTATGTGAGTTATCATATAACCTTTTTCATTTTGAATTCTCCTGCGTAGCTTAGTAAACTATTCACATGATTCATATTTATGTGAGAGAAATAGCACCCATGTGAACCTAGATTAGTCATCAACAATAACAAAGACATATGATTTTCCATCAAGACTTTGCACAGAATTAGGACCAAACAAATCCAAGTGGAGCATTTCAAGTGGTCTAGAGGTAGAAATAAATTTCTTTTTCTTAAAGCTAGGTTTTTTTTTTTTTTGCTTACCCATTTGACATGCATCACATATTTTATCTTTCACAAAAGGTGTTTTAGGCAAGCCTTTCACTAAATCTTTTCTTACTAGTTTTGACAACAAGTCCATGCTAGCGTGTCCTAAGCGCCTATGCCATAACCAACTAGCTTCATTTATTGCAGAAAAGCAAGTTACTTGTTGTGAAGCTAAATTATCAAAAGTACTAGTATATACATTTTCATGGCGATTTGCAGTGAAAATAATTTTATGATCTGATTTACTTTCAACTATGCATTTATCATTTTCAAATGAAACCTTATATCCTTTATCACATAATTGACTAATGCTCAAAAAATTATGCTTCAAGCCATCAATTAATAGAACATTATCAATAACCAAGGAAGGATCCTTATCGACCTTACCTATGCCGATGATGCGTCCTTTTGCATTATCGCCAAACGTCACGTACCCTCCATCCTTGAGAGTGATTGAAGCAAATTTAACCTTGTCGCCAGTCATGTGCTGTGAGCATCCGCTATCTAGGTACCACCTGTCCTTTGAAGAGGACGATCTCAAACATACCTACAAGATAGACTATGTAACTGACACAAGTCCCCAAATTCTGTTGGGTCCACGAGGGTTAGTGACTGGATCACCCTTAACTACCCACTTCTTTCTAATTTTTACATGTCTATTTCTAAGTGGGCAATCAAATTGAATATGACCGATTTGCATGCATTTGAAACATTTCATTCTACAATTAGGATCTTTAGGTGGGATTTGAGATTTTGATTCACATGTGAAATATCCCAACTAAAGATTAGGTCGTCTAACATTCTCGACGCCATTAAAACCAAGACCCTCTTTACTAAGAGAATTTCTTTGGGCTCCAAGCAGTTTTTCAAAATTGCATTGGTCCTCGGTGAATTTAAAAACAATTTTGGAGCTATCCTTCAATTTATTTCAAGCTTATCAATTTTTAAATCCTTTTCTTTAAGAATCGAAGCATGAAATTTTTTTTCCATTTCAAACAATTTTGAACAATTTTCACATTTCTTTTTCAAAACATCATTCTCCTTTGTCATTTTATTCAACAGTTTAGACATATGAATATATTCAAATTGCAATTCTCTAAAAGTAGGCATGCTATTATATTCACAATCATCAGAAGAATAATATGAAGATAAAGAGCAAGAAGACGATACCTCATCATCATGTGCCATTAAGCACAGATTAGCAAGCTTTGAGTCACTGCGGTCTGAGTCTAAATCACTGCTACTTAGTTTATCCCATGAAGTGCCCACTTTCATGGCTTTCTTCTTTTTCCTAGCATCCTTTTTCAGTAGCGTGCAATCCGGCTTGATCTACCCAACCTTGTTGCAGTTATTGTACATATGAGTGTTTGAATTTTCCTTTCTTTTACTCGAATCTCCCTTATCAGATGCAAACTCCCTATATCTTTTGTATGGCTTTCTATTCTTCCTAAAGAATCTTCTGAATTTTCTAGTTAGCATGGCCATATCATCCTCAGAATCAGGTTCGCTGCATTTGCTAGATGTAATAGTGGAAGTTTTTAATGCGGTCACCTTTGTCGCCCTATTATGGTCATTGAGTCTCTAATTTATAGCTAATTCATAGGTAATCAGTGAACCAATCAATTCGTCTAATGTCATGGCCCTAAGGTCTCTACCCTAAGAAATGGTCATAACCTTACCTTCCCAAATAGGAGGCAAACCCTAAGGACTTTCCTAATCATCTCATATGTAGGATAGGTCTTACCTAATGCATGTAATGAGTTTATAATGTGTGTGAATCTAGTATACATACTCTGAATGGACTCACCTACATTCATCCTAAAAGCCTCATATTCACTAGTCAGCATATCTATCCTACTATCTTTTACATCCCTAGTGCCTTCATATGTGACTTCTAATTTATCCTAGATTTATTTTACAGTAGTACATGCCATTAATCTATTAAACTCATTCACATCAAGACCACAATACAAATTATTCATAGCAATGGCATTCAAACTAACAGCTTTCATATCATCATCATTATATTCTTCCTTAATTTTAGGAACTCTAGTTGTACCCTCGGTTTTCATAGGAACATAATTTCCCTTAGAGACAACCCTCCACACCTTCCAATCTATATTTTTAAGGTAGATGTGCATCCTCTATTTCCAGAAAGTATAATTAACACCACTGAAAACCGAAGGTTGTGTGGAAGAAGGTCCCTCAGGGAAAGGGGTCACGGTGCTATGAGTCATCCTAGATCTTTTTCAAAATAACTATTAATTCTATGCTACGTGGCTCTAATACGAATTGTTAGCTTTACCATAATCCCAAGAGGGGGTGGTGAATTGGTATTTTCAAATTTTATCCCCTCAGTCAATCCCCTAACAGCAGTATTACACAAGCTTAAGGTCAATCTAGCGTAGATAAAGTAAATCAATATAAATATACAACAAAAATTAAATTTAATAAATAAATTAACCAAGCATGCACAATAAAGTAGTAAAGGAGACAACACCAAAAATGTTATCGAGGTTCGGAAAACTACCTACGTCCCCGCCTTGGCAAACGAGCATAAGGATTACCACTATAAACTCGCTTAACGGGTGGAGTGGCACTTAAAAAACCAGGTCAATTAGTACAAGGTTGACCTCAACCTTTACCTACAATCCTTACTAGCCAAGATTACCGCCTGCTCAGACCACGCCTAGAATACAACAGAATTCACAATAAAATTTGTGCACAACCAATATGCTTCCCAACTAAGCAGATTATGTACCAATGTAATCAATACACTACCAAATGATATGATATGATAAGCTCAATGTAGTCTTAGTATCTACTCTCAAAGATTTATGCAAATATTGCAATCATTACGTAAGAGTGTAAGTGATAGGATCTTTGTGTCAAAATAATAGTCTCAATCACAATGTAGCAACAAAGATCACAAGCACACTTCAAATATCTCAACAAATATTTTTCTCAAAATAAACCACAAGAGATATTCAAAGATGGTTTAAAAAATTTATTTGATCTTTAATTCAACATGATAATATCAATCAAAAGATATAGCAACAAAGATCTTCAGCACTCAAGCAAATATCTCAAAATGTATTTCTCAAAGATAAGCACAAGAGATATTTTGAAAATGATTTGTAAAATATTTTTAGCAACCAAAACACAATGTGGACTCTTGGAGTGTTTCAAAGACAATGCAAAACCCAAAAGCACAATGAAGTATCCCTAAGGAAGACTTATTAACAAAGTCTCCTAGAAACAGTTAGGGCTTACTCTCAAGATAAATAAATTTCAATCAACACCAAACAAATGAGAGTGTAATCCTAATGAGAAGAACACTCAAGCACACTTACAAAGCAATTTTAGCAATAAGAGTAAGTAAGAATGAGTGTAGGATGCTTGAAAATGAGAGTAGGGATTTTAGAGTTTTAGAGGATTTTTGCTAATTAAGATTGCAAATCAGTGAATATTTTTTGCAAATGAGGGGGTATATATAGAATTCCCCAAGATTATAATGGTTTAAAAATATTGGTCATTTTAGAAAAAGTTTAAGTGAGGTTAATAAAATTTAACAGTGTTTTAACCTTAGTAATTTTCGCCAACTCGAGAGCACTGGTCAACCGTACTTAAGGTTTGGTTGACCGAGTGTCTCAGTTTGGTTGATCGGGAATATTTTGAACTAAAAAGATGGTCAACCAAGTGGAAAGCAATTTTCTGATCCCCCAAGGTTCGATAGACCGAAGTGAGTTTAGTTGACTGAACTGGTCAAACTTCGGTTGACCGAGATATTTTGAACTTAAGGGTTCGGTCAACCAGGCAGTTAGAATTTCCCACGTGGGGGTTCGATTGACCAGGGCGTTGCCTATATGTTTATGGTCAATTGACCGAGGGATCAATTTATTGACCCGATGTGGGTTCAATCGACTGAAGATCTCAGTGTAACTAAGTTCGGTCGACCGAACATGCCATCCTTGGGCATTTCATTCTTTTTCCCTTTAAAATACTGACCCTATTCACATGATGATTAACTTATTTTAATAGGGCACTCTTTTATGCATGCATAGGGGACCTAAGGTCAGTCTAGGTCTTTTTGAGCTTTTCTATCTAATCATGCATGTAATGCATTGATTATTACAGACCATTTCTTATTTACTATTACAGACCCAATTAAGAAATGAATTGAAATACAACATAATATAGTCTTTAGGGTCTTCAAGCTCTACTTCATGTGCCATCAATTTGATTTGCTAATTATATACCTGCACATAAACTAGATAGTCATCAAATACTTGAGTATTTGTCATTATCAAAATTGGGTGTGACCTATGAGGTCAATAACCCCATTAAATATACAAATTTTTCAGGACCTTCAGGAAACCGAGTCTAGGAGCTTCCGAGCAGGACCTAGATGAGCTAGCTGAAAGTGAGTAGCGTTGGGATTTGGTTTATATCTAGTTGTTTTGGTTATTCGAGGTTGTAATATGTTTTTGGGGAGATGTTGATATTAAGGTTGAGAGGTAATACTCTGGTATGCATGGTTGTAAAAGTATATTTTGCTTCCGCTGGTTGTATGTTTAAATTATCTACGAAATATTAGCACTCTGGACCCCACTGAGTTCAGGGCGCTACAGTTGTGATTTCAGAGCAGACATATTTTATATGAAAAAATATATATCGCATAATTTTTGGGTTGCTACACGCCCCATTAGGAGAGGTTGTAGTGGCTTCTGCTCCAATCGTGTAAGTGAGCAGAGTTAGTGGAATCCTTGGGGGGTATGCCCAAGGCGGAGACGTAGACTAGTTTGGCCAAAACTCGATAACAAATATTGTGCGTCTCTCTCTCTCTCTCTCTCTCTCTCTCTCTCTCTCTCTCTCTCACTCACTTAATTACTACACTTTAAATCTGCATGTGTATGTTTGTTTATTCATAGTTCTAATTATTTGCATGCATACTTTTATTTAAATGAGATATGCTGCACGTGTATGTTCACACTCGTAGCTTAATCATTTTATATACACCAGTGTAATATCAAATGGGATATGATCTATGGTGAATCAAAAAATGTTTAAATTAGTTAAAAAGTTTTAAAACCCAATTCCCTCCCCCCTTTTGAGATCACACCATTTCCAACAACTGGTATTAGAGCTTGGCTGCAATAACTTTAGCCACAATTTGCATAAAGATTGTAACGGCTCATATCTGGTGTATCCCTATTTTGAGGGTTAATACTTTGAAAATCCTCTACTGCTTATATTATATAGATTTTACCATTTGATTATTGAAAACGCTTTTTTTAAATCAATTGATTGGAGGATTTGGAAAGTTTTTATCGAAGTCTTTCATATCCCATTAAAAAGTGTTTAAAAGATGCATGTTTCCCAAACTTGAAAATGATTTGAATCTGCATGACATAGTTTTAATGCATATCATTTGAATGCCATGCATATATTTATGTGATGCCTTATGCAGAGACCTGGAGAATTATAGCAATTAAATAATTAAAGGAATGAGAGAAAAGGAATTTCCAATGGGGGACTCAGTAGGGTCTCGTCAACGAACACAGAGCATTCATCGATGAACGTCGCCATGGACACGTATCTCGTCAACGAAAAGATACTGAGAAGGCTGATTTCAGGGCCTGAAGTTCATCAACGAAGGTTATGATATCGTCGACGAACCTTGTTTTTGGGTTCGTCGATGAGGCCACGTGTCTCGCCTACGAGGCAACACTCTATAAATGTGCCAAACTCGAGATTCAACGAGAATTTTTGCATGTAATCTCTCTCTGACTTCTCTCTAGAATTCTGGCTTCAATTCTCACCAGTTCGACGATTGGAAGCGCCACGTTACTCCTGGGAAGATTCTCTACAATATTGTTGGATTAGAATTTTGATTTGGAGCATTTAGGCACCATACTAAAATCTAGGTAAGTTGGTCATTTTAAGTTTTATGAGTTATTGGGTATTCTTGGACTAAGGGGAAGGTGTTGAAAAGGTATTATAATGATGACTGTTGATTTGTTGGGGAAATGTAAATTTCAGGGTGTTGAGCTAGGAACACATAGGAGTAGGGTTAGTTAGATTTGTCGGCTTCTCAATAAGCCAAGTAAGGGGATAAATTAAATTAGTATTTTTCATGAAATTATTTACCTATATACAACATTTATTTTTAGAAAATTATGTATGTTATAGTATAATGTTTGAGAATACTGTTGTTAAACAGGAAAATATATTTAATACATTTTATCATAAAATATTATTTCAGATCAGATTTTATGTTTAGGATATTACTCACATTTGTGTGGCATGAGTATTGATTTCTATGAAAATTATGTTATATCAGAATAATATGATTTTTCTAGAAAAAGCATGTTACGACAATTTTCAAAAAAACCATAAAAACAGTATATGAACCATGGTTGAAAATATTATGTTAAACAATACAGAAATTTTATGTTCAGTATGTTATGATATGGTCGGCGCAGATGCTGCGATTTATATGTTATGATATGGCTAGCGCAGATGTCGTGATTTATATGTTATGATTTACAAGTTGGCGCGGATGCCGTAATTATGTATGTTATGTCAAAAATCAAGAAAATATTATCATGTTAGATATTACTTTGAAATATGAAACAACTATATATTAGTAATATAAACTGTACTATATGTTATCAAAACCAGGATGTCTTAGTCTAGATTTCAGAGCATGGTACCGTAGCTATATGATAAGATTATGTTCAAGTATAAGTTTATGTTAGTGCTACCACACATCTCAGATCGAGTGTCGAAGATGGTAGGTCACGTAGCTCAGTGTAGTGCAGGCGTTCCCCTGGCAGTCCAGACCAGGTGGGGCAAGCCCATCGTACTTACAGACATATGTTGACTTAGTGTGGTTGGCCAGTCATTGCTAAGTCCCACCTACGGGCCGCACAACCCTGTCATGTGGGGGGTGAGACATGACATCATCTAGTTATCCATCCTTGGTATTATTTTAGTATTGTATAGTTATAAAAGTTGTTTACATAATTACAGAATTAGTACGTTATTTATTGTGATATGATGAATTATGTTTACTCAGAATTTATACAGCTAATTTTATCAGTTATATGTGTATTATGTACAGTTCATGTTTAAGCACGATAATATTCATGTTGCCACACACTGATATTAGTTTATCTCCTTTACTGAGAGGTGTCTCACCTCAGCATTACAAATATTTTAGGAAATCCAGATAGAAGGGAGGATAGAGCTCTGTAGCAGTAGAGGTTGATCGAACTACTCTATTAGAAGGATAAGTGGTTGAGTTAGGGTCACATTGGTTATGGGTTATGACCCTAGGGTACTTTTTGGTCCTTTTGTAGATGCTTGTATATATATATATATATATATGACAGATTCACTAGAATTCTAGTATAGTGCCCGTTGTTGTATGACATGTATGTAATTTATGTTTTCCGCTGCTGGTATTAGACATGTATGATAGGTATATCCCCGATACCCATGGGTCCGGGTTGATCATGACTATACCAGTTTAGCAGGATATCAAAGTTATTATATATGTTGTTATGTATGAATATATATATATATATATATATATATATATGTGTGTGTGTGTGTGTGTGTGTGTGTGTGTGTGTGTGTGTGTGTGTGTGGTAAAATAAACAGGTCGTTATACCTAAGCTACTAATGTCTTTAAAAGATTATGTCTTGTAGTAGTCCTAAGGAATTTTGGGAACAAGAAAATTTTAAAAAATGAGAGAGAGAGAGAGAGAGAGAGAGAGAGAGAGAGAGAGAGAGAGAGAGAGAGAGAGAGAGAGAGAGAGAGAGAGAGAGAAGTACGCCACGCTAAGCTCAAACAATTAAGAAGGAGTAAAATGTGATGGTATATCTTTCTTCCTTCTAATTTATTGTATAATTCATGTTATGATTCACATGATATATTGTGAGTTAAATTTTTTTTGTGAATCGTATGATATTTTTTCGTAATAATTTCATGTCATGATTCTTGTGTTATATTGTGTGTTACAATTTTTATGAATCATGAGTTGAATTTATTTATGATTGCATACCATCTCATGAGGTGCACTTTCAAAGAAATTTTATTAATTACTCATAATATTTTTATTAGAATACATTATATAAAGGGGTTATGATGTTTTCAAAATGCTTGAATAGTTGTTTGTGCTTAAAAGTTTAAATTTTAGTATACACTATTATTTTACCTTGAACCATTTGGAAAGCATGCCTTTATAAAAATTTAAATGAAAATATCCAATCTATTCATTTAACTTCTATATATTATTATGGTTGGTTATAATTTGAAAATATTGGCAATTGTATGCTTGAGTAAATCCCCTACAAATGGACAAAGTGTTCATTAGCTGGACATTTCTTTTATGCTATTTGTGCTCTAGTATATGTGTAATGACTCGAACCAAGAAAATAAAAGAAAAATAAATAAAAGGAAAAGGGGAAATAAATAAAGAGAAAATAAATTTGAAAAGGGGCATCACCAGGGACTCGTTGACGAACTTGTTTTCTTCATTGACGACTGTCCTTCTGGGTCTCGTTAATGAGTGCACGTGTCTCGTCGACAAGTAATTACCAAGAGCAGAGAAAATTTAGGTTTTTGAATGATTCATTGACGAACCCGATGTTTTCATCGACACTCCAAAATTAGGGTAAGTAGGATATTTTTAATATTAAATTAATTATTGGGAGTGTGTGGGCCTAGGAGATGTTAAATGATAAATATTTTGGGGTTAAACTGATTAAGTTAGGATTTTTGGAATACATGGTTCTGTTTTCCATTCGATTTGGGCAGAATTTCGAGAAATAGGTAAGGGGAATAAATTATACCAGAATTTATATTAAATTGAATCGATTATTTTCAAGTATAGGAACTGTATATATTTATAATATGATTTTTCTGAAAGGATTAGAAATTTAAAAATGATTGGTTTTGATTATAAATCATATTTGGAAAAAAAAAAACCGAGTGGCATGAGAATAACCTTTCATAATTAACTGATTGTAATATTGTTCGGTTGTGAATATAGTTTGCTTGTGAATACTGTTTGTTGTGAGTGTAAACGTGATGTGATATACGTAGCTGCCCTACATGGGCCACGTATAGTGAAGTATGTAGTTACCTTATGTGGGTCACATACTATGACATACGTAGCTGCCCTATATGGGCCACGTATTGTGTCATACGTAGTAGTCCTATGTGGGCCACGTATTGGTTAGTATGGAGTAGTTCTATGTGGGCCACGTACTTAGATCAATGAAATGTATTGTTTTCCTATGTGGATGAACTGTGGTGTATATGTTTGTAGACTATGTGAGATGATTGATGTGAATATGTGTGAATACTGGTATGAGAATATTTATGGCAAAGTAAATCTCTCCGTCTGGGGGCTTATTTTAAAAGGTGAGTGTCCTGATAAGTATCAGTTGTAGTCGCACCTAGAATAAAGGGTAAGGTTACAAACGGTATTAGAGCAGAGGGAAGGTACATGTATGGGCGTGTAATCTTCCCAATCCTCAAGAACTTTCTCTATAAATATTGGTTTTGTTTGTGTGACAACAGTTTGTATGCGCCTTGCCATTTGTTGATTAATTGATGAGTTTATTATATATATATATATATATATATATATATATATATATATATTAAATTTCTTCTGTCACACACTACAATAGTTTATTTCTTCCTTACTAAGAGGTGTCTCACCCCGGTGAATTATTATCTTTTCAGGTCCTTAAAGTGATCAAACTTAGAAAGCTCATTGGGCAGGATTAGTTTCTTTTTGGAATGTTTGGGGTGGTTGTAAGAAAAGATATATGTTCAGTTTATATTTTTGGTACTTTCCTGGTAATGTAATATGGAGAATTTGTTATATACCTTTCTGGGGTTGTATAAATTAGAAATACGGTATTTTATTTGAGGTTGTTTATTATTTTTCGCTGCATGAATGGTATTAGAGACGGTGATTGGTCTAATAACACCTCGGGCCCCATTTGGAGGGTTTGGGGTGTGACAAAGTAGTATCAGAGCTTTAGGTTATAGATTATGTAGACTTTAGGAGGATTAGTACTAAAGTATAGGTTCGAGTTAGGATGAGGGTAAAACGGGTAGATTAAGGTATTGATAGGAATTTGAGTTTTGTTTCGTAGCCTGGTGGCCGAAATCCCTTGACGGACTTCTACGATTTTCTGAATCAGTCGACAGTTTCAGATAATCACAGTAAATCTATTAATAGTGATGTTTCCAAGCAGAGAGACTAAAACTTGGAATTAGACCTTGAAGGTTAAGATGATTGTGGTTAATTGGGTGTTGGATGTTTAATGGAGGATTTGAATATTAATCTGGTTTCTTGTTTTATAATTGTGCCAGTTATGTTAAGATGTAGAGAATTTAAACTTGCCTTTATCATATCTTTAGGATAGATCCTAGAGGTAAAGGCATGGATGTTTGAGGGGAGAACGAGTTTGGGGCTTCCATCAGAGATGAGATTGAAACCTCCAGACTGCTATGAGGTATAGCTCGGCAGGTCAGGGAAGAGATGAGGTTGGACCCTAAGGGATCGAGTTGCCCACCTGTGAACCAGGGCTGTTTAATCGATCAATTCACTCGCCTAAAATCCTCCTCTTTTATGGGAAGTGCTGACCCTATTATGCCCCGAACTCGTCAAATGGGGCTCGGGGTGTGAAGTGATCCAATCACTTGAGTCTGATACCATAGCCTCAATCACGCATCGGAAAATAAATAAATAAATAAACATCCTTAATAATATACCAAAATTCTATATAACATCCCAAAAATAATTTCCCAACATCCAATTTCCATATATAATCTCAGAAAACTAAAAACATAAACCCAAAAATACATCCAAGATCTGTACCCTCTCACAAAAATGCTAAGCCAACAAACCTAGTCCTGAGCTAACTAAGCTCGATCACGCGGAGGTCTTGAAAATGATGAAATTCATATCGGGTGAGACACATCCCAGTAAGATGGAATAGATTAATACCAGTGTGTGACTATCATGAAGTTTGTGTACAAAATATAATCATCATTTACAAATTAATCCAAAATTATGAAATCACTCTCTGTCCCTACTCACACACATGCAGTGTATTTTATTAATGAGAGTTTCCTAAGGATTGAGATGATTACCCGCCCATACAAGTAGCACCCCTCTGGTCTGATACCTTATGCAACCGAGTATGGCTACAACTGATACTCATTAGGGCACTTACGTCACTAAGTATGTGACGACTTGCTTAATTTCCACATTTTTTTTATAATAGAATAAAATCAATATCACCAATCTCAGCAGATCATAATCCACCTGAACCCATGGGTACTAGGGATACATTAGAAATACATCACGAAAGCCTATGCAGCAGGAAATATAAATCAAAAACACCTCATTACACCATACATTACAATACCAAAGTTACTACAATCATTGTATATATATATATATATATATACATATATATGTACACAACACTTAACCCAAAAATATGTTTTATGGCCATTTCCAAAAAAATACATCTGACCCTAACAAAATACTTACCCTTCTAGAAGGGCAGCTCTACCGTACTAGACCAGCAGGGCTTTACCCGCTCTCCTATCAGGGGCTTCGAAAAAGTTAATAAAATTTTGGGGTGAGACACCTCTCAGTAAGGGAAATAAACTAATACTAGTGTGTGGCAACATGAGTATTTCGTGTTATACATATACCATACATAGCATATTTTGTAAGTTGTTATGTCAAATCTAGGAAAACATATGTATCATCAAAACATAGCAGAACATATTACATTTTCATAAACATATATCATCTCATATAATAATAATAACATAAAAACATTCCTGGTAGGTTAGCTGGCTATTGTCATGTATTACCCCCACATGACTGGGTTGTGTGGCCCGAAGGCAGGACCTGACAATGGTTGGCCAACCACTACTAAGTCAAAAGTACAGTCTGTAAGTCTGATGGGTCTACCATACCTGGTCCGTACACCAAGGGCACTCACACACTTCTTAAAAACCACATCGACCATCCAATCTCATACCACTCCGTACAGTGGCGTTAACACAAATATCATGATCACGAAGACTATGGACACATAGCAATGGTACCGTGCAAGTGCTAGCCTAGACCAAGCCAACCAGGTTCTGATATCATATAACATATATTGAAATTGTGATACATGGATATTTCATATCATTAATCATCAAATCAATCATATCATTTTGCATATATACGTATATCATGAAAATCATCGGCCCGCATGCCAGTATTACACATTTTATCATAGCTCGGCCCGTACGCTGGCAAATCATAGCATAGCCCATACACTGGAAAATCACGTCCATAGCTCGATCCGTACACTGGAAAACATATCCATAGCACGGACCGTATGCTAGAAAATC
Organism: Malania oleifera; assembly: GCF_029873635.1. NCBI lineage: Eukaryota > Viridiplantae > Streptophyta > Magnoliopsida > Santalales > Ximeniaceae > Malania > Malania oleifera. The sequence continues at coordinate 57,017,054 of NC_080424.1, read as the reverse complement.
ACATCCATAGCATGGCCCGTACGCCGGCAAAATATATTCATAGCTCAGCCCATACGCTGGCAAATCATATACATAGCACAGCCCGTACACTGACAAAACATATAAAAATCTCAGCCTGTACGCCGGTTTTCCATTATAAAAATATGTATCATAATCACATTTTCAGAAAACAGTTTTGAAAACAATTTCTACTCATGCCACACTAACAGGTTTATCGCAAATTCAACATATCATCATTTTTAACAGTATTTTCCCCAAATACAAATCATATATAAATATATTTATTTTCATGAAACCAAATGCTATACAATATACATATTTTTCATAAAATATTAGCTTAGTTTATCCCCTTACCTAATTCCTAAAAAGCCCCTAAGAAAATATGCCCCGCACCCACAGGGTTCCCAACTCAACACCCTGGAAACAACATTCCCCAGAATTAAAGTTCAGTATTTCTACGCTTATAACACTTTCTACAACTATCACAAATCCAAATATTGAGTAGAAAGTCTTACCCTTGATTTGGGATGGTTTCCACTTCAGCCCCACCAATAATCCGCATTGGAAGACTTGCAGAGAACTTTCCCAGAAGCATCATGGTGGCTTCAGATCGTCGAACCGGCAAAAATCCCGTCCGAAATCAAAGAGAGAAGGAGGAAGAACCGAAAATCTAGAGAGAGAAGGGGTTTCTCGCGAATTTTCTGTAGAAAACCCCAGTTTTAGCATATTTATACACTGGCCATCGTCGACAAGCCACGTCATCTCGTCAACGAGGTCAATACAAAATTCGTCGATGAACTCTCCCCCTTGTCGACGAAATTCGTAAACCCGAAAATCATCCCCTCGGTATTTCCTTATCGACGAGCCATGTCACCTCGTCGACGAGCCTAATTATATTTTCGTCAATGAATCCCATCCTCGTCGACGAGTTCCTATTATACCCTCATCGACGAGTCCTGGGATTTATCCTTTCCAAAATGCAATGTCGTCGACGAAGTCAACTGCCTCCTTCTATTTCCGGATTCCATTTCCCTTCCTTTTTATTATTTAAATACCATTATTCCTCGGGTCGTTGCATTCTCCCCTCCTTATAAAATTTCGTCCTCAAAGTTTACTATTCACGTAACTCGTCATCCCTTAACAAGAAAATGGTCTACTTATTTTATTACTTACCCTCACTTATGGTGGAGGAAGATCGTGGTTACATTCCAAGTTCTGGGAGATTACATATACAAGAGAAAACTTCTCCCAAAACTAAAAAGCCACACTAATTAAACCATTACATGTACCTGCAAAAGAAATATTACTTAACTACTTACATTTTACCCAATCAAACTTCTTGGAATAGATGCGGATACTTCTGTTTCATCTGCTCCTCAGATTCCCAAGAAGCCTCTTCTATCGCACGATTCTCCACAAAACTTTTACCTGAGGAATCTTCTTGTTATGTAGCTCTTGTACTTTCCTATCCAGAATCTGTATGGGTACCTCCTCATACACCAATAAATCACTAAGCTCTAATTCATCATAATTGATAATATGAGAAGGATCTGGGACGTATTTCCTCAATATAGCAACATGGAATACGTCGTGGATCCTGGACAACACAGGTGGTAAAGCTAGCCTATAGGCTACTGGTCCCACTTTATCTAGAATCTCAAATGGACTGATAAACCTAAGACTAAGTTTACCTTTCTTCCCAAATTGCATAACCCCTTTCAACGGAGCTATAAAAACACATGATTACCCTCGCCAAATTCTAGATTCCTGCGGCGATTATTAGTATAACTTTTTTGTCGGCTCTGAGCTGTACTAATCCTGTCCTTAATAAGCCGAACCTTATCACGCGCTTAATGCACAAGCTCTGGCCCCACTACTCGCCGCTCACCTACTTCATCCCAAAACAAAGGGGATCGACATCTCCTACCGTATAGTGCCTCAAACGGTCTCATGCCAATACTGGATTGATAACTGTTATTATACGCAAACTCTACTAGTGAACTGAGTCCAACTACCCCCAAAATCCAATACGCACACACGGAGCATATCCTCTAATCTCTGTATCATCCTCTCAGTCTACCTATCTAACTGAGGATGGAATGTTGTGCTAAATGACAATTGAGACCCTAGTGCTTTCTGCAGACTCCTCCAAAAACGTGACGTAAAACGTGGATCTCGATCTGACACAATCTATGCTGGCACTCCATGAGAATGAACTATCTCCTAAATGTAAATCTCCACTAAATGGCTGAGGGGATAGCTGATCTTGATAGGTAAAAAGTGGACGGTCTTAGTTAAGCGGTCAACAATCACCCAGATGGCATTCTGGCCATGTAATGTCATTGGCAGTCCTGACATGAAGTCTATAGATATATGATCCCACTTCCACTCTAGGATAAATAACGGCTGCAACTGCCCTACCGGCCTCTAGTGCTCAGCCTTTACCTGTTGGTACGTTAAAAACTAAGCTACATACTCGGCGATCTCTCTCTTCATACCACTCCACTAGTATAACTCTCGCAGATCTTTGTACATCTTCGTACTACCGGGATGAACTGTATACAAAGATCTGTGAGCATCCTCTAAAATAGTCTTTCTGATCTCTGTATCGGCAAGAACACATAATTTGGAACGGAACCGCAAAGCTCCATCATCTACAATACTGAATTCCTCCCCCTGACCATTCTGCACTCTATCTATCACCTCTGCTAATTCTGGATCTTCCTTTTGAACAACTTTAATTCTTTCCTGCAGAGTAGGTTATACTACTAGGTTGGCAATACACACTGGAGGATTACTCTCTACCAATTCTATGTCGAGTCTCTCCAGATCCATCATGATCGGATACTGGATCTCCATTGCCATCAACACTGGTTCCCTGGATTTCCTGCTCAACGCATCAGCTACCACGTTTTCTTTCCTTGGGTGATAATTGATGGTACAATCAAAATCCTTAATCAGCACCAACCACCTTCTCTGCCTCATATTCAGTTCCTTCTGTGTGAAGAAATACTTTAAGCTCTTGTGGTCGGAGAAAATCTCACACTGCTCACCGTATAGGTAATGCTTCCAAATTTTCAATGAGTGTACCACTACAGCCAATTCAAGATCATGTGTAAGGTAGTTCTTTTCATATTCTTTCAACTTCCTGGACGCATATGCCATTACCCTGCCATGCTGCATCAATACACAACCAAGTCCCTTCAATGACACATCACTATAAATGACATACCCCTCACCCCCTGATGGGATAACCAATATTGGTGTTGTGACTAATCTTTGCTTTAGTTCTTGAAAACTCTGCTCACAGCTGTCGACCCACTCAAATCCGACATTCTTCCTCATCAATCGTGTCAAAGGTCCTGACAAAGCTGAGAATCCCTCAACAAAACGGCGGTAATAGCTAACTAGCCCCAAGAAACTCCTGATCTCCTGGACATTTCTCGGTCTAGCCCAATTCACTACCGCCTCAATCTTGCTAGGATCCACAGAAATACCGTCTCTAGATACAACATGCCCCAAGAACACGACCTTCTCAAGCTATAATTCACATTTACTGAACTTGGCGTACAACTTCTTTTTCCTGAAGTGTCTGCAAAACCTGCCTCAAGTGCATCTCATGCTCCTCATAGCTCCTCAAATAGACCAGTACATCATCAATAAAAACAACAACAAACTGGTCTAGGTATTAGTGGAAGACTATGTTCATAAAGTCCATAAATACCGCAGGAGCATTCGTCAAACTAAATGGCATAACAAGAAACTCGTAATGCCCGTACCTAGTCCTGAAGGCCATCTTTGAGACATCTTCTGCTTTCACCTTTACCTGATGGTAATCGGATCTGAGGTCAATCTTTGAATACACCCGTGTACCCTAGAGCTGATCAAACAAATCTTCAATACGGGGTAGAGGATACTTGTTCTTGATTGTCACTTTATTAATCTCTCTATAGTCTATACACATCCTCATAGTCCCATATTTCTTCTTTACAAATAAAACTGGAGCTCCCCACGGAGATACACCGGATCGTATGAAGCCCTTATCAAGCAGATCTTGCAATTGATTCTTCAATTCTACCAACTTGGCTGGCGCCATCCGATACGATACTTTAGAAATCAGCGCTGTACCGGAAGGTAGATCAGTAGGAAAATCTATCTCACGATCGGGTGGCAAGCCTGGTAACTCATATGGGAAAACATTTGTAAACTCCTTTACTACAGGCACGCTAGCAAGTTTCAATTCATTCTTTGACATCTCCTTCACAACAGCCACAAACCACTGACAACCACTCATCAGTAGTCTTCTAGCCTGAATAGCTTAAACTAGCTAAAGCGAGGATTGCACTCGCGACCCTACGAACTTGAATTCTGCTTCCCCCGGAGATCTGAATATCACTTCTCGTGCTCGACAATCTATGTTGGCAAAATTAGCTACTAGCCAATCTATGCCAAATATAACATCAAACCCGTGCATGCCTAGCACTATTAGATCAGCAGACAAAGCCTTTCCTTGAATATTAACTGGACAACCTCGGAGCACCCTACTACACCTCACTGCTGGCCCAGTCGGTGTAGATACCAACAATTCAACATCTAATGATTGTGTTTCAGCCCCACATAATTTAACACACCCCAAAGACACGAATGAGTGTGTAGCTCCTGAATCAAACAATGCAATAAATTTAAAAGAAAGCATAATAACCATACCTATCACCACATCACCTGCCGTCTCAGCCTCACCCAGTGTCAGAGTAAACACCCTGGCTGGAGCCGTATTCCTCTACTGGCCCCCACGTGGCACCTGATAACCTCCCCAATATGGTTTGGGAGCTAGAACTACATCTGGTGGGATAGGGCAGTCTCGCACTATGCGCCCCGATCTACCACAGCGATAACATACCACACCACCAGCTTGACACTCTCCCCAGTGCCTCCTACCACAAGTCTGACAGACTGGAGGACCCTGCCCTGCTTGCACCTCGTGTCCTCCTGTCTCCTGCCTCCGCCCTCTGCCATGATTACCTCTCCTCCATTGGCCCTATCAATGACCCTGCTAGTAGCCAATGGATGCAGATCTCTTTCTCTGTTCTTGCTCCTCTGCATCAAGACACTCACCAATCTCTGCCAAGGCTGCCCTGTCGACCAACTCAGCAAAGTCCTGGATCCGCAGCACCACCACCTACTTAAGTATACTCTACCTCAAGCCTCTCTCAAACTGTCTCGCCTTTTTCACTTCATCAGGAACAATATAGGGATCGAAACAAGAGAGCTCGATGAAACATGCTGCAAACTGTTGGACGGATAGCTGTCCCTGCTTTAGACTCAGGAACTCTTCTACCTTAGCCTCCCTGACAGTAGCTGGAAAATACCTATCAAAGAACAATTCTTTAAAGCGGTCCCATGTCATGGCTATCGGAGTCATCCTCTGCTGCTCCAATAGTCTCACCGCAATCCACCACCTCTCGGCCTCTCCTGTCAGTCTATAGGTGGCAAAGAGGACCTTCTATTCCTCAGTACACTGCAACACAGCCAAAATTTTATCGGTCTCCTACATCCAGTTCTCAGCAGCTACAGGATCAACTCCACCTGAGAATGTCGGAGGATTCATCTCCGTAAACTTTTCTATAGTGCACCCATGGCCTGCAGATGGACCACTCTACTCCCTCGAGCTCCAAGCGATCTCAGCCATAACCTGCTGAGCCACGCTACGTAATACCACGTCAAAGTTGGTCCCGGCGGCACCTGATGGTCCTGCTCCATCACTGCCACTCGCATGGGCACTACTTCCTCCTAGATCCAGCCTGGAAACAACAAACACAACTTAGAAATTCTATCCTCATAATTTACCCACCTATCCTTACCACTTATTTCAACATTTCCAACTCATTTCTAATCCCCAGTCCTACATTCTAGGAACACAACCCGACAATAACTTGCCATGGTTTTCTTGAAATTGTCACCCTAGGAAAAATACAGAACTACCACGGAAGTCCTACTTCTAGACTGTAGAATAAAACCTCAAATCATTTTCTAAACTCTGGTATTATTTTTGCTGCATTCTAAAGTCTATTGAACCTAGCAACCTAGGCTCTGATACCAAATTGTGATGACCTGCTTAATTTTCACATTTTTTTTTGTAATATAATAAAATCAATATCACCAATCTTAGTAGATCATAATCCACCTAGACCCATGGGTACCAGGGATACATCAGAAATACATCACGGAAGCCTATGTAGCAGGAAATATAAATCACAAACACCTCATTACACAATACATTACAATACCAGAGTTACTACAATCACTGTATGTTTATGTACACGACACTCAATCCAAAAAGATGTTTTAGGACCATTTCCACAAAAATACATCCGACCCTATCAAAATACTTACCCTTCTGGAAGGGCAGCTCTACCGTACTAGACCAGTGGGGCTTTACCCGCTCTCCTATCAAGGGCTCTTGAAAAGTTTATAAAATTTTAGGGTGAGACACCTCTCAGTAAGGGAAATAAACTAATACTAGTGTGTGGCAACATGAGTATTCTGTGTTATACATATATCGTACAGAACATATTCAGTAAGCTGTTATGTCAATCTGGGAAAACATATGTATCATCAAAACATGGAAAAACATATTGCATTTTCATAAACATATTTCATCTCATATAATAATAATAACATAAAAACATTCCTGGTAGGTTAGCTGGTTGTTGTCATGTATTACGCTCACATGACTGGGTTGTGTGGCTCGAAGGCGGGACTTGACAATGGTTGGCCGACCACTGCCAAGTCAAAAGTACAGTCTGTAAGTCTGATGGGTTTGCTATACCTGGTCTGTACACCAGGGGCGCTCACACACTTCTTAAAAACCACATCGACCATCCAATCTCACACTACTCCGTACAATGGCATTAACACAAATATCATGATCACGAAAACCATGGACATAAAGTAAAGGTACCGTGCAAGTGCTAGCCTAGACCAAGCCAACTAGGTTCTGATATCATATAACATATACTGAAACTATGATACATGGATATTTCATATCATTAATCATCAAATCAATCATATCATTTTGCATATATACGTATATCATGAAAATCATCGGCCGATATTACACATTTTATTATAGCTCGGCCCGTATGCCAACAAATCATAGCACAGCCCGTACGCTGCCAAATCACATCAATAGCTCAGCCCGTATGCCGGCAAACATATTCATAGCACAGCCCATACGCTGGAAAATCACATCCATAGCACGGCCCGTATGCCGACAAAATATATCCATAGCTCAGCCCATATGCTGGCAAATCATACGTACGCCGGCAAAACATATAAAAATCTCGGCCTATACGCCAGTTTTCCATTATAAAAATCTGTATCATAATCACATTTCCAGAAAACAATATTTCAAAACAATTTCTACTTATGCCACACTAACAAGTTTATCGCAAATTCAACATACCATCATTTTTAACAGTATTTTCCCAAAATATAAATCATATATAAATATATTTATTTTCCTAAAAACAAATGCTATACAATATACATATTTTTCATAAAATACTAGCTTAGTTTATCCCCTTACCTGATTCCTAAAAAGCCCCTGAGAAAATCTACCCTGCACCCGTAGGGTTCCCAACTCAACACCCTGGAAACAACATTCCCTGAATTAAAGTTAAGTATTTCTACACGTATAACACTTTCTACAACTGTCAAAAATCCAAATATTGAGTAGAAAGTCTTACCTTGGATTTGGGATGGTTTCCACTTCAACCCCACCGAGGATCCACTCCGACAGACTTATAAAGAACTTTCCCAGGAGCGTCGTGGTGGCTTCAGATTGTCAAACCGACGGAAATCCAGCCCGAAATCGAAGAGATAATGAGGAGGAACCAAAAATCTAGAGAGAGAAGGGGTTTCTCACAAATTTTCTGCAGAAAAAACTAGTTTTAGCATATTTATACACTAACCATCGTCGACGAGCCACGTCATCTCGTCGACGAGGTCAATACAAAATTCGTCGACGAACTCTCCCCCTCGTCGACGAAATTCATAAACTCCAAAATCATCCTCTCAGTATTTCCTCATCGACGAGCCACGTCACCTCGTTGACGAGCCCAATTATATTTTCGTCGATAAATCCCATCCTACCCTCGTCAACGAGTCCCTTGTATTCATCGACGAGGAGCTGAAAAATTCCTGGGATTTATCCTTTCCAAAATGCAATGTTGTCGACAAACGCAATCGACTGCCTACTTCTATTTTCCATTTCCATTTCCCTTCCTTTTTATTATTTAAATACCATTATTCCTTGGGTCGTTACATAGTAAGCCCTCAAGTGGATAGTTTGTCTCATATTCACACACATTCACACAATTATTTATCAACGAAGGTTCCTGAGGATAGAGAAGATTATCTTCCCATACAAGTAGTTTCCCTCTGCCCTAATGCGTTATGCAGCCCAGTATGGCTACATTTGATACTTATTAAGGCACTTGCCTTTTTCAGCAAGCCTTCGGGCGGAGAGTTTACCTTGCTCCAAAGACATATAATACTACAATATGTAATACACTTATTACTTTGTTACATTACTCTGCGCCTTGTTATCTCGGTAATATTTATCTCTTCATAATCTCAGTTTTTACATTTCTCAGTATTTCAAATCACATAATATGTCGCATCGCATAATATCTTGCATCACATAATTTGTTCCCACATTTCACATCACATAATTTGTATTCACATTCACTGTTCTCATGTTATACGTTGGTTTAAATTTATCAGTATGCATTTAGAACTCACTGCCAGATGGATAAACACTATCATGCTTTCCCCTATGATGGGTTCTATGGCCCGTAGGCTAGACTTAACCCTGGTCGGCCCACCAAAGTTAAATCAATAACAACCTCTTCAGTCTGTAAGTCAGATTGGTTGTTCCCATGTTGGTCTAGACTCTATAGGGACTCTACCCTTCTTAGCACAATCGACCATCCCATCTCCACACTCTTTCTAAGATGTGTGGGTGCACTAACTCTTCAGAAATCATGCGCAATAGTACTGTGCATAGAACAGTCCACCAGAGTTCTCAAACCATAAATTGCAATTTAACATTGACATTCTACTATAATTAAACAATTCACATGCAGTATAATCCCAATACATTTCATTATTTCCAAAATGTCAATCATCTTAACTCAACTCAGTATATTCATTTTACTCATGCCACACAATTTAAATAATGCTCCTATCTATATAACTATTGAAATAATAAGCCAACCCATGTTCATCATCTGCTTTACTGAAAATACAAGTTAAATTATCTCCACAATTTTTCAAAAAATCCCTTACTTTAATCATTCCATTTTTGAAAATAATAACTAATAATACAATCCTAGGCTTAAAAATCTCAGTTTAAACAGTTGGATTTCAATACTCACAGGATAATCATATAAATGCACAAATAATTTCCATTTTAACTGGTAAAATTTATAAAACTACTGGCTTAATCTATTCCCCTTACCTTATTCACAAAGATTGTGCCTGTAAAATTCCTAAACCGACGCCTACGACGTTCAGAGCACAAATCTTGTAACCATATATTTCAGTATAATCAACTAAGTCCTGAAATAATAATTATTTTAATATTCCCTAGGCTCACACACTCCCGTTAACCAGTTAAATTCTAAAAAACGGGGGTATGATCCACTTCCCATATTTAAATTTAATCTATAACATATTTAAAAAAATATCAATATGATCAAATCCCCGCAGTTTAATCTAATTCCAAAATATTCCCAAAATTCTAGTTTAATCCAATCCATACAATTTAACTTAATTCCAAAATGTTCCCCAAAAATTCTATCTAATCAAATTCTTGTAGTTTAATTTAATCCCAGGAATATCTCCAAAAATCCAATATAATCCATTCCCTACAATTTAACTTATTCCCAAACAATCCCAAAAATCCGATATAATTATATACTACAATTTAATAATTAATGTTAGAATTGGTGTATTCCCAAAAGGGGGGTGAATTGGAATTTTAAAATTTATCTCCTAGGTTAAATGAAATACTCGTATAATACAACTTAAGGTCTTTCTATGCAATTCCAAATGCGCCAACAATATAATGTGTGGAAATTTAAATCAAGCGCATCATTCATGCCATAACATACATGTGTGGTAAATGTAAAATGCATAAATATAAACAAGGGACACGATATGTTATCGGGGTTCAGCCAATTGTGCCTATGTCCCTGCCTCTAGCTCGCAAGCCCGAGGATTCCACTAAAGGCTTACTTAACGGGTGGAGCAGCATCGACTACAACCAAGTCAATTAGCATAGGGCTAACCTCAACCTTTACAACCAAGTCAATTAGTGGATTTGACCTCATCCTACACCTTAACAGGATGGTGCTCCTAGCTTTCCTAACCGGGTCTAAGTCAATTCGAGACTATTTCAAAGAGCTAGTCTCCCTCTTCAGGCCCGTGCCTAGAAATATACCAGTATTTTCACAATCAATGAAATGGTACAATGATTATGCTTTCATGTAAAGAAAATGTGTACCCAGTTACACGCAATCATATACACCACCAAAAAGATATAATAAGTAAGCTCAATGTGGTTTAATGTATATCAACTCTCAAATGTATTTGCTATCGATGTAATTGGTGTGTGAGAGTGCAAACCTATATGATCTTTGTATCATAATATGTATTCAATCTAACAACTCACACAAATATATTAATCAACTTTGAAATATTTCAGTCAGCTAAATATCTCAATCATATAAATCTTAAGCAACGTATAGATTTGGTTTGCAAAAGGAAATTTAATCTTTGTATTCAACAAGAGATAAAGCTTAATGAATATTTCCACAAAGATTTTGACTCGAAAACAAATATCACTTCAAATATTTTTCAAGATAAAACACAATAGATATTTGTAAATGATTTTGAAAAGATTTTGCAACCAAAATAAAATATGAGCTTCTCAAGATGTTGCAATGAATTTACAATCTCAGAAGATCGAACGAGGTCTTCTTAGGCAAGACTTATTAATTAAGTCTCCTAAGAATACTCAAGGTTTTGCTCTCAAGAAAATGGAATCAATCAATAAAGACAAGGAGAGCAAACCTTTCCAAAACATTCACTCAATCAACTTACAGAGAGTTTAGACGATAGTAGAAGGTAAGTATGAGTGAAAGTGCAGTGTAAAAATGAGTAATAGAAGTTTAGAGCTTAAGAGAGAATTTCTTAATCAGGTTGGCTAATATCATTACTAATTATCCCAAATGAAGGGGTATAAATAGACACCCCTAGAATTATAACTATTAGGGACAAGGTCGGGATTATTAGAAAAGATTTAATCATTATTAAATTATTTTAAGCATGTTTTACCGAGTCAACCGCGGTAAAAAATAGGTCCATCCCGAAAGCACTGGACGACCAGGATAGGTTTGGTCGACCAAAGTTCTTATGGCTCGGTCGATTGGGGTAAAAATGAACTGCAGTGTTGGTCAACCAGACAAGTATGTTTGAGGCGATTTTTCCTATTTTGCAAGGTTCAGTCAACCAGTACTAGAATGAACTAAACTGGTTGGTCGATCAAACCATTCGATTCCCACATGTGGGAACTCGGTCGACTAGGTTGGTGCATTGCAAAATTCTCTCGGTTGACCAAGAAGTCAAACTATTGACTTCAGGGAGGTTCGGTCGACCGGGGTCAAATGAGCTTCAGAAGCTCGGTCGATCGGATAGTGGTCAACCGGTTGACCCAAACTGTGTTCGGTCAATCAGGGGCAGAATGAACTGCACAGGTCGATCGATCGAAGGTGCACATTTTGTGCATTTTAGTCCTGTTTCATTCCATAATCACCCTATTCAAGTGCCTAACATATACAAGTGCAATGGTGAGTGTCCTAGGGTCTTTTCTAGGTCTAGTTTTTGTTATTATTCAATTTGAGCTTACCTATTAGACCATGCATGTAGGGTGTGTGATTATTACAAGTAAAAACCTTAATTACTATTACAGACCAATTACATAAATGAAATATATTACAATGTAAAGTAATTAGGTTTTCAATCTTCACTTTCTCTATGTGCATCTTGATCTTTGACAATTTAGGTTCCTGTACATAATCTCAAACACCCATTAGATATAATGAGTATTTGTTATAATCAAAACTGGACGTGACCTAAAAGGTCAACATTCTCCCCCTTTTTTATGATGACAAATACAACCAAAAAAAATATGGGTTTAAGCCTAAGAAGGCTCCCCTCTATCAATATGCATTCAATTTTGTTTAACCAATTACATTTACCCAATTATTTTTGCCCCTCTCCATCTCCTCCTTTTGGCAACAGCAAAAAGGGCTATATGAGTTAAATACTCTAGGCAATGGGTAAGTGTTACATTTATACATTATGAATTTTGGAAAGATTTTGAAAATTTTTGGCAGAGTGCCATTTGAAAATTGGACTTTCCAAACAAATCTTGTATAAATTGTAACCTGTTTGAGTTTATATAGCCTAGCAATTTATCCACAACTACTCAAACTATCCAGTATGGTCCAACAATCAAATATAAATTTCAATATCATCATGAAGTGGACAAAGGGAGTTGTGCATCACAAGTAATAATTAATATTCATTACATCCAATATGATCATGCTATAGATATAAGAAATGTGCACACAAGCAATAATCAACATTCACAAAGTCTAAGGCACGAAGACAAATCAACAATGATATCAGTTGCTAAGACTTTTTAAATTTCACTTGAAAGCTCCTTAAATATCTGATGATTATGTGAAGATGAGGTTTAATTTTCATTTGGTGTTCACTCATCCTTTCAAAAAGATTTAAAAGTTAACTTTATCATAATCATTTTTCGTGGCCAAGATAAACATGCATTTTTCACAAGGTATAGTATAATGAAAGCTTGTCGGCCTAATACCAAGTGTTAGAGTGCCACATAGTTAACGTATTTTTCAAATGATATATAGAATGAAGGCACAACACTCATTTATTTCTCACGGGCTAATGATTTTAAAGTTAAGTGACTCCCCCTAAGAATAGGCATTTTCTTTATAAATTAACTTGAGTATAATTCAAATATTATTTTAGAAACACAACACAAGTTTTAAGAAAATACTCATTTAGAGAAGATATAGAGTTATGTGTAATAAAATAAAATAAAAAATTTGGCAGTATTTTGTTTGAAAATGTGATCAATCCATAAGAACTTGTCAATGTCTAAGCACTTTAAGTATATATGCATAATCAGCTCCAAGGGATTAAAGATTTGAAGCAAATAAGCCAATTGTGTATATTTAAAATCTAAGATCAAAATTCATTTGCACACGAGATATTCAATCATTTCGGCTTTTTGGGCAAATGTTTACAGAAAATTCGGTAGAATGCCGGTTGTAAACAGGACATTTCCCAAAATTAACCTGCACAAAATTGATTCTCAAACAGCAGTATCTCAAGAGTTTAAGGCGTGTGAGAACCTAAATCTACTAGTAGACAATTCTCATCCACTACATCTGCCATGCAAGAGGCATTATATACTAAGCATGCATTTCAGTAGTATAGTTATCTATGCACAAAACTCATGCAATCCTGAATTCTATCAAACATATATGATCATTAAGCAAAAGCATAAACATCACAGGATAGTATCTGTGTGTGTGTGTGGTGAGTGTGATCGTCATGATAAAACAAAAACAAAGATAAAAGTTTTTTTATATAAGTACAGACCAGATGATATAAATAAAATAAAATGAATCATAGCCACAAATTATGATCTGCATACTACTCTCCTGGGCCTAGATATCCCCTCCATCAACACCATCATCAGCACCATCACCTGCATCAATATCGAAGTCCATAGTCATCCGGTCTCTCTCATCCTGTATCTCCTAAATCCTGTCATTTAACTCACTGAAGCTAACTGCCATGGTCCTCTCTAAATATGTGAACCGGCTAGCAGTGGAGATGGAGAACTGGCGAAACTCGTCATGAAATGCAGCAAATGACGATGCTAGATCTTTGAGATCTGACTGAACTGATCCTCTAAACTACCCAAAAGAATCAGAGAGGCAGGTGATGGCAGTCATTAGATCCACGTTTGACGGTTGCACGGGCTATGGTGGAAACTCCTATGGGGCCTCCTCCTATGCTGCGACACCCCTAGATGGATCCCATATGTTGCCGACCAACTCATACCCCATAAGTCTCAGGGTGATGGCAGAAAATATATCAGCAGACCGCCTTCTCTTTAGTGTAGCCACATTTGTGCATGTGACTCTTATAGATCGAAACAGCTTGTTTAGAATCCCTCCGTATGACATAATAATCCTGTGGCTGATCATTTTGGCCATCATCCATTGTATTATCAAGCTCGGTAGATATAGCTTTTTGCAAGCAAACAAGCACCACATAATCAAGTAGTCCAAAAAAGATACATGCATTCTAGAACCTGCCTTGGGTGGGATATTATATGTGATCAAGTGGTGCATGACTTTGGCCTCTAAAGTAAACTTCCTATAGTGTGGGGGCTGATTCTGACTAGTTGCACGTGGATCGAACATGGTTAGGTTTGCAAATGTGGCAATCGTAAAATCCTGTTCGTGGATCCAGGAAGTTACGAAGTCTGGGCACTCAAAGTCTCCACAATCTATATCAAGGACATAAGAAAGATACTATGCATAGAAACGAACACTTGTTCTTAGTACTCTGGAGAAATATCCATTTTCATCATTTCCTAGATTCACGTAAAATAACCTAACATATGTTGGGTAGTACCCACTAGGCTGATAAGATATAAAGGTTTTCCAGCCTTGATACTCAAACATGTTCATGACTTTTCCAAAATACTGATTCATAAACTCCAAGTCTAGAATCTTACCCAGTATTGTTTCTTTAGGACGAAACTCCGCACGTATCGAATCTTGGAGCAATTCGTCAAAAAGTAGTCGTCCTCAGCTTGTGCCAGATCGTGGGCTTCAATATGCTCATTTTGATGGGCCATGGGTGTAGGATGAAAGAGATTAGGCAATGGTCTAAGGATAGTGGCTAATATTTGGAAGAACAGTGAATAACGCTCTGAGATTTTCTAAGAAAAATGAGCTTTGGACGTGAAGAAGTCATATATATATATATCGCGGCTCGGTCGATTATGAGCAGATTTGGTCGACTGACAGTTCAAATTCTTCACGAACCGACACTGTTTGGTCGACCAGAAAGGATTTGTATTGAAATGGGTGGTCGATCAGGGTGGCATACTGTTCCTATGTTCGGTTGACCAAGGGAAAATCCACTAGTTTGGTCGACCGGAGTGGAGAAGCGCACGGAGGGTCGGTCGACCATACAGTCAAAGTCAAGGGGGTCGGTCGACCGAGCATAGAAAATTTCTCTGATTTGACTTCATTTTGATCAAAAGCTCTTCCTTAGATTCAGATTTAATATGTTACACATATTTTTCACATCAACATGATTCTTAAGGATTCTCAGTAAAGCAATATTATACAATTGAAGCACATACCAAGATTTGATGGATTACGTGTAGATTACTTCCTAGTATTGCGTTACCACAACCCCTAAACTCAGAGACTAATGAAGGATCAATTAGAAGATGATTTCACTTTGAATGCACTTTTCCTTGAGTCCTACGGGATTCTTTATCATGAATAGCCAATCCATTTCTCTTCCCAAGCCTCTGACACTTCTAAGCAAACAATTAAACCATACGTGCCACATAGTTTTGTAAAATAAGCAGTTATTGAATATACATAAATGATTGTGCTTATTTATTCTATTTTTCTTTAGTGAGGCTAGACGATTGGTTTTGTGTAAACAACCTGAATCCTTTTTTAAAAGAATTTTCTTTTTAAGTTTGAAGGAGTTGTTTAGGTTATCTTTCCCACTTGAGGATTTGAATAACATTTTTGAATAATTTTTAATTTTTCTTTCTAAGCAAATGAATTTCAAAACCTTCTTAATTTTCCTCCTTTCTAAAGTGGCCTGATATTCTTCCAAATCATTTAAGTGCTTTGCCACCTTTTCATTTTCATTTATCAAAAGTATTTTCTTCTTTGATATCTTAACTAGAATTCTATGCATTTTAAATGAATTCTTTTCTAGTTTTCCATATGAAGGCATCTCATCAAATGATTCATCACATGATTTATCAAATTGAAAAACATATGAATCATTGCACGCATTCATACTATCATCAGAAGAAACATTTGAAGATTTATCACAAAATATATTATAGGAATCAACAAATGAATCATCACATGCAATATTAACAGAATTATCATTATGTTTGATAGATGATTCAGCATGTGATACAACATAACATTCAGCACAATAATCATCAAATGCATCATCAATAGAATTATCATGGTATTCAATAGATTATTCAGCATATGTAGCAACACAACATTCAACACATGAATCCTCAAACGAGCTGGAATGAGAATCATATACTTCATGTTCCATTGATACACTATCCCTATCACTTACCACTCCCTGATCATCTAAACAATACATCTTTGGAGTGATGGTTTCCCTTTCCTAGGTCTTTCATATCTCTTTTCCAGCTCAACCCAGATCTCCCTCACAATTGTACATGCCCTAACTCAAGCAAAATATTAGAGTCTAAAGCACAATATAGCATGTCCATGGCATGTGAATTAGCATGCAACACAATAATATCATTTTCTATGGGTATACAAATTCCATTTACAATCACCTGCTAGGCCCTCCAGTTCATTGATTTTATAAAAATGCTTATTCTATTTTTCCACGTGGTGTAATCAAGACCACAAAATATAGGAGGACTGAAAGCTGACTGTCCCTCACTGAATGGGGATACACCAATTTGATCCATTGCATCTTTTTGCAAAAACGTTTAAGTCAAGTGCAACGAGGTTCTGATACCAATTGTTAGAATTGGTGTATTCCCAAGAGGGGGGGTGAATTGGAATTTTAAAATTTGTCTCCTAGGTTAAATGAAATACCCGTATAATACAACCTAAGGTCTTTCCATGCAATTCCAAATGCGCTAATAATATAATGTGTGAAAATTTAAATCAAGTGCATCATTCACACCATAACATACATGTTCGGTAAATGTAAAGTGCATAAATATAAACGAAGCACACAATATGTTATCGGGGTTTGGCCAACTGTGCCTACGTCCCCGCCTCTAGCTCGCAAGCCCGAGGATTCCACTAAAGGCTCACTTAACGGGTTGAGCGGCACCAATTACAACCAGGTCTATTAGCACAGGGCTGACCTCAACCTTTACAACCAAGTCAAATAATGGGGCTGACCTCAACCTACACCTTAACAAGATGGTGCACCTAACTTTTCTAACTAGGTCTAAGCCAATTCGAGACTATTTCAAAGGGCTAGTCTCCCTTTTCAAGCCCGTGCCTAGAAATATACCAGTATTTTCATAATCAATGAAATGGTACAGTGATTATGCTTTCATGAAAAGAAGACGTGTACCCAGTTACGCAAAATCACGTACACCACCAATAAGATATAATAAGTAAGCTCAATGTGGTTTAATGTATATCAACTCTCAAATATATTTGTTATCGATGTAATTGGTGCGTGAGAGTGCAAACCTATATGATATTTGTATCACAATATGCATTCAATCTAACAGCTCACACAAAGATATCAATCAACTCTAAAATATTTCAGTCAGCTAAATATCTCAATCATATAAATCTTAAGCAACGTATAGATTTGGTTTGCAAAAGAAAATTTAATCTTTGTATTCAGCAAGAGATAAAGCTTAATGAATATTGCCACAAAGATTTTGACTCAAAAAAAATATCACTTCAAATATTTTTCAAGATAAAACACAATAGATATATGTAAATGATTTTGAAAAGATTCTGCAACCAAAATAAAATACGAGCTTCTCAAGATGTTGCAACGAATATACAATCTCAGAAGATCGAACGAGGTCTTCTTAGTCAAGACTTATTAATAAAGTATCCTAAGAATACTCAAGGTTTTGCTCTCAAGAAAATTGAATCAATCAATAAAGACAAGGAGAGCAAACCTTTCCAAAACAATCACTCAATCAACTTACAGAGAGTTTAGACGATAGTAGAAGATAAGTATGAGTGAAAGTGGAGTGTAAAAATGAGTAGTAGAAGTTTAAATCTTGAGAGAGAATTTCTTAATCAGGTTGGCTAATCTCATTACTAATTATCCCAAATGAAGGGGTATAAATAGACACCCCTAGAATTATAACTGTTAAGGACAAGGTCGGGATTATTAGAAAAGATTTAATCATTATTAAATTATTTTAAGCCTATTTTACCGAGTGAACCGCGGTAAAAAATAGGTCCAACCCGAGAGCACTGATCGACCAGGATAGGCTCGGTCGACCAAAGTTCTTATGGCTCAGTCGACTGGGCCAAAAATGAACTGTAGTGTCGGTCAACCAGAAAAGTATGTCTGAGGCGATTATTCCTATTTTGCAAGGTTCGGTCGACCAGACCGTTGAATTCCCACATATGAGAACTCGGTCGACCAAGTTGGTGCAATGCAAATTCTCTCGGTCGACCAAGAAGTCAAACTGTTGACTTCAGGGAGGTTCGGTCGACCGGGTTCAAATGAGCTTTAGAAGCTTGGTCGACCGGACAGTGGTCAACCGGTTGACCCAAACTGTGTTCGATCGACTGGGGGCAGAATGAACTGCACAGGTTGGTCGATCAAAGGTGCACATTTTGTGCGTTTCAGTCCTGTTTCATTCCATAATCACCCTATTCAAGTGTCTAACATATACAAGTGCAATGGTGAGTGTCCTAGGGTCTTTTCTAGGTCTAGTTTTAGTTATTATTCAATTTGAGCTTACCTATTAGACCATGCATGTACGGTGTGTGATTATTACAAGTAAAAACCTTAATTACTATTACAACCAATTACATAAATGAAATATATTACAATGTAAAGTAGTTAGGTCTTCAATCTTCACTTTCTTTAGGTGCATCTTGATCTTTGACAATTTAGGTTCTTGCACATAATCTCAAACACCCATTAGATATAATGAGTATTTGTCATAATCAAAACCAGGCATGACCTATAAGGTCAACAATTAAATACTACAATTTAATCAGTTAAATTTTTAAAACAACCCACTGAATTTGTACTCCTCACCTTAGCCTCAGAGTGGTGCTTGGAAAGCCCAATTCAAAATTTCGCTCTGGTCAAATTGACGAGGATTGATGCTAGGCCCTTGAAATGGCGTCTAATCGTCAATTAGGCTAAATATTTTAGAGAAATTGAGGAGAGAGAGTGGGTTTAACTTACCCCAAGAGTGGTGCCTACAACACTCTTATGAAAAATCCACTCCGTTTAAATTGACGATGGCAGAGAATGGAACCCAGCAGCATTTTTCGTTTTCTGATTAGCCGAGTATTTGTCGAAAAAATGAGAGAGAGAGAGAGAGAGAGAGAGAGAGAGAGAGAGAGAGAGAGAGAGAGAGAGAGAGAGAGAGAGAGAGACGAGAGTATGGAGAGATGCCTGAGAGAGAGAGAGACTCTGGATTTCAAATCCCCTTTCAATTTCAATGGGTAGCTTAAGAAAGCTTCCTATTTCTAACCTTTTATTATATATATCATAATAACATTTCATATATATATATATATATATATATACACACATATATACATATATAAAACTTATAATATATTATATTATTAAATTAATTTCTTTTAATTTAATTTAATTTAATTTTTTTATTTTTTTACTTTTTTTATTTTTAAATTTTTTTTTTTTGGGATCATTACATTCTCCCCTCCTTAAAGGAATTTCGTCCTCGAAATTCGCTAATCAATCCTTTTACATAACTCTAAAATTACCTAATCATCCTCATACCACAAATTCAATATACTCAACAGATATGCATAAATACGTTACTTAATATTCAAATCCTCAATTAAAAACATCAAGCATCCAACTTGACCACAAACCATCAAATCACAATACCTAATCACCAAGATTCTCCTTTAAAGACTTTTCTCCATAAATTAACCAACCTAGCCCTTGAGTTCTAATTTCAAGTTCTAGTCTTTTGCTCGAAAACATCACCATCGATGGATTTACCATGGTTTTTTAAAGCTAGCTACTTCTTAAAAAAAACACATAGAAGACCATCAAGGGATTTCTACCCCCAGGCTTATGAAACAAAAACTCAAAAGTCCTAACAATGTCTTGATCTACCCATTCCTATCTGCGTCCTAACTTGAACCTATACTCTGGTATTAATCCTCCTAAAGTCTGCAGGACCTAACAACCTAAAGTTCTGATACCGCTTTATCATGCCTCGAACCCGCCAAGTGGGACACAGGGTGTGATGTGATCCAATCACTTGTTTCTGATACCATAACCCCAATCACATAGCGAAAAAATAAATAAACATCCTCAATAATATACTAGAGTTCTATATAACATCCCAAAAATAATTTCCCAACATCCAGTATCCATATATAATCTCATAAATAGAAGGTTCTCTTCACCTCTTTCAAACTAACAAGAGAAGCCGAGCGGTGGTGGCTGACAATGAATTTGTTGGAAGAGCAGTGGGCAGTACCTACTGTTATAACATGGAAGCATTTTAAGGAGGTCTGCTACGATCGGTATTTTCCTACCACCACTAGGAATGCGAAGGCGGATGAATTCTTCAACTTGATATAGGGGCAACCCATTGTGCTGCAGTATGCTGCTAGGTTTGTGGAGCTTTCTTACTTCGCTCCTTTTATGGTCTCAGATGAATATCAAAAGGTGAGGTGGTTTGAGAGGGGCTTGAAACAGAGAATCCACAAATATGTGGCATGCGTACAAATACATAACTTTTCAGAACTGGTGGATAAAGCCACTATTGCAGAGTTCAGCCTACAAGGAGGTCTAAGGATGTCAGAATAGAGGAAGAGACCCACGTCTCCTAACTCCTATGCTAATGTCAAAAAGGATCCATGGAGGGGAGACATAGATACTGGGGGTTAGAGGCCAGTTAGGAGTGCTCAAGGCCATTGGGGTAACTTAACACCCTCTTACTGTGAGAGGTGTAATCAGTGGCATTAGGGAGAATGCCGGGGTAGGGGTCCTATGTGTTATCGGTGTGGCAAGTATGACCACATAGCTTAGGATTGTCATGAGTCATTGGGTTAAAACTAGGGACCGCTGAGCAACACACCCACTATAGATCATAATTGGGGAAACAATGCCACGTGGCAGACCAGCACATGTCTACATACTTGCCCTAGCTGGGACAGACACTACTAAAGCCGCAGGTAATGTGTTTATGTTTTAGATAAATAATAAGTTTCATTTAATTCTGGGATGCAATGGTTCACATGTTAGAATAGATTGAAATGTTTGGAATAAGTGATAGAATATATGTTGATTAACAAATTTTGAGGACGAAATTTTGTAAGGGAGGAGAATGTAATGACCCGAACCCAGAAAATAAAAGAAAAATAAATAAAATGAAAAAGGGAAATAAATAAAGAGAAAATAAATTTAAAAAGGGGAATCGGTAGGGACTCATCGACGAACTCGTTTTCTTCATCGATGAATGTCCTTCTGGCTCTCGTCGACGAGTACACGTGTCTTGTCGATGAGTAATTACCAAGTGTAGGGAAAATTCAGGTTTTTAAATGATTCATCGATGAACCCAATGTTCTCATCAACGAATGTCCTTCTTTTTCATCGAAGAACCTTTTAGACTCGTCGATGAATGCCAGATTATAAAGAGGCCCTGGACCCATTTCTGCATGAAAATTCTCTCTCCTCTCGCTCTCTCTCTCTCTCTCTCTCTCTCTCTCTCTCTCTCTCTCTCCAGGGTTCGGCCCTACCACCTTCTCTTTTTGATTCTGACCCAAATTTAACCCAATTTGATGATCGGAAACAACCATGAGGTTCCTAGGGTGATTCTCTTCAAGTTAGCCGGAGCAAAAACTTGATTTGGAGGTCTTGGGCACCACTCCAAAATTAGGGTAAGTGGGATATTTTTAATATTAAATTAATTATTGAGAGTGTGTGAGCCTAGGAATAGGTAAGGGGAATAAATTACACTAGGATTTTTATTAAATTGAATTGGTTATTTTTTTAGTATAGGAACCGTATATATTTATAGTACGATTTGTCTCAACGGATTAGATATTAAAAATTGATTGGTTTTGATTATAAATCATATTTTGAAAAAAAATTGAGCGGCATGAGAATAACCTTTCATAATTAACTGATTGTAATATTGTTCGGTTGTGAATATAGTTTGCTTGTGAATACTGCCTATTTGGGTGAATAATGTCTGTTGTGAGTGTAAATGTGTTGTAATATACGTAGCTACCCTACGTGGGCCACGTATAGTGAGGTACACAGTTGCCTTATGTGGGTCATGTATTGTGACATACGTAGCTACCCTATGTGGGCCACGTACTATGTCATATGTAGTAGTCCTATATGGGCCACTTGTTGGTTAGTATGTAGTAGTCCTATGGGGGCCATGTACCGACATAGTATGCAATAGTCCTATGTGGGCCACGTATCGACATAATATGCAGTAGTCCTATGTGGGCCATGTACTGTGTAGTACGCAATAGTTCTATATGGGCAGTAGTCCTAAGTGGGCCACTTATTGGTTAGTATGTAGTAGTCCTATGTGGGCCACGTACCGACATAGTGTGCGGTAGTCCTATGTGAGCCATGTACTGTGTAGTACGCTGTAGTCCTATATGGGCCACAGACTAAGATCAATGGAATGTATTTTCCTATGTGGATGAACTGTGGTGTATATGTTTGTAGACTATGTGAGATGATTGATGTGAATATGTGTGAATACTGGTATGAAAATATTTATGGCAAAGTAAATCTCTCCGCTTGGGGACTTACTATGAAAGGTGAGTGCCCTGATAAGTATCAGTTGTAGCCGCACCCAAAATAAAGGGTAAGGTTACAAATGATATCAGAGCGGAGAAAAGGTACATGTATGGCGTGTAATCTTCCCAATCCCCGAGAACTTTCGTTATAAATATTGGTTTTGTTTGTGTGACTACAGTTTGCATACGCCTTGCCAGTTATTGATTAATTGATGAGTTTATTATTATTATTATTATTATTATTATTAAAAATCTCCTGCCACACACTGCTATAGTTTATTTCATCCTTACTAAGAGGTGTCTCACCCCGGCGAATTATTATCTGCTGGTTCTACAAGGCTTAAAATCCTGTTTTGATGATAAAAAACAAGAGGAGCTTAACATATTTTGTTAAGTGATGATATTTCAAGATTCAAGTATGTGATTACAAGGTCAAGTGCTTACAAGGATCATTCAAAGCTTATACTTCAAAGAAAAGATGATTTAATAAAGCTTGAAGATCATGAGAGCATAGATTCAAAGATGATTTAATAAAACTTGAAGATCATGAAAGCATGGATGATAAAGAAGACTTGCTAAAAAGCTTAAAGTATATTAAAACTTGAAGACAAGATGGAGCCAAAGAAATACAAAGCAAGAGAGCCCAAAGAAAGACGAGCATGAAGACTATAGTGCTTAGAATGTGTAAAATCATAAGAAGTCTTTTTGTCAATACTTCATATTTTAAATACCTTGTGAAATATTTTTGAAGCTCTTCTAGGGTTAATTATGGACTTAGAAACCATTTTTCAAAACCCCAAATTTTTTTTTATAAATACTCAAAGCAAGAGAGCAAAGAAACTTTGAAAACTAAAGTGGAAAACTAGATTTTAGTCTGCCCAATCATCTAAGGTGTACCCTCAGAAGATTGAAGGTGTACTTCAGAAGCCTGAAGTTTTACTTCAGACGACTAAAGAATTTTCTCAGAATACTGAAGATTTAGTTCAATCGTTTGAAGATTTATCTATTGAAACACAGAACAAGCAGAACACCCTTGGAAGACTGAACCTTCAGTTCAGTCGTCTGAGATGGGACTTCAAAAGTCTGAACCTCAGTTCAATCGTCTAACCTTGTGTCCAGTTCAAATTTTTCAAAGTATTAAGGAACATTAGAAGACTGAACACTGTTAACAGTTAGAAATTTTAAATATTTTAAATTTTAATTAAAGGTTTCTTGTGCCCCAAAATTAATGAAAACTTGGGAAATACTCTAAGTAATCTTGCGCATCATGAAAACACTATTCTAAGCCTATAAATACATGGTTTTCAAATTAAATACAACCAAGAAGAAAGAAAGAATTGAAAATTTGCTGAAAGCTTTCTTGCAAACAAAGCTCTCTCTTGCTCTCTATCTTGCAATACTCTTTTGCTGAGAAATCAAAGTGTTGATCAACTCAAATCTGAATTCTACTGCTGATCTTCATCTAAGAAGGATATTGGTGAAATCTATACTTGAGCTTCAATTGTATTTCATAGTGATATTTGATTATTGAAGTGCATAGTTTTTGAAATTGTACTAATCTGCTCTTTGTGAGAGTGTACATGTATGCAACTTTTGTTTCTTGTTTGTTGACGATTCCAAGTTGTTGGATCGTTGACCAAGTGTGGGGTGACTCACTCAAAAAATGAGCAGCTCAAAAGCTATCCCAAGTATAGGAGTTCTGTCATGTAATATTTAGCCCAAAGGTCAGATCGTCTCCTCAGGGAATGCAGCTTAATTTCAAATTTTACGTAATTCGAATAAGAAAATAAGAAACAAAAGAGTTACTGAACACAGTTCAGATTCAGATTTTTTTGTGGTTTCAAATTCTTTTTGACAAATTAAAAGAGCATGCAATTTAAATTCTAAATCCTAACTCGCATTAAATTCAACAACTAGAAATGGAAATCCTACGTTTAATAGTCAGGCAAGAATTGAAACACGTGTTGAACTTCAGAAAAAGATCAAAAATGATAACTTTAAACACAAACTTAAGCATGCATTTAAAAACTTAATCGAACACAAACTCAAACAAGAAAAAAAAAACAAATTTTTGTAATCAGTAACTTGAATCAAAATCAAGACTTTAACAACTAAATGATAAAATAAACACGATAAAAATTCAAACTATAATCAAATTAAACTTAATCTAAATAGAACCCAACAAAATTTAATTTCTAAAGAAGATTTTTTTTTATTTTATTTTTTTAGAGAACAACCTGAACTTTATCAAAAAATCTAACCCAAAAAAATTTAATTCTAATGATAATATTAAATAAAAAGAGGAAGAAAGTGAATAAACTTGAATAATAATGCTCAAACAAGATTCAAAAATTAAAACTTTGAGTGAATCTCCACTAAAATTAACAATAATCAATTAACTAATTAAAAGAGAGAATAGAGAGAGAGAGAGAGAGAGAGAGAGAGAGAGTAGCTGGTTTGAGGGAATTTCAGTCATGGCAGCAAGGCAGTAAGAACCCAACGAGAGGGCCTCTCGGGTTATAGCACAACAGCAGGCAGTGAACTTGAAGGAGGAGCAACAGCTAGAAGGGAGGGGACCTCGGGTTCTTCTTCTTCTATAGATAGCAACAACAGGGGGCCTTCTCGGATTGCTGGGTTGGCCGCACACAGCAGGGGAGCTTCGGGTTCGTGACAATAGTAGGAAGAAGATGGGCCAGCAACAGGGGCTTCAGAACAGAGAAGATATTGCAAAGTAAAGCAAAAGGAAAAGGAGAGAAGGGGGAGACCGAGAGAGAGAAGAGAAAAGAGGAGAGGGAAGAGAATAAGGAGAGCGGAGAGAGTTAGAAAGGGTGAGAGAGGGGGTGGGTGCTCCTAAAGAGAAGAAGAAAAAATATATATAAGGAGGGAGAGTGGGACTCTAGCCCTAGCCAGCACATGGAGAAGAACCCAGATGCATGGCCGGGTCAAATCAACCCAAAAAAAATATATTCTTTTTTTTTCTTCTTTTCTTGTTTCTCCCTTTTTTCTTCTTTTTGTTCCCAGTGAACAAGGGAAATTTTTACTATCCTAGAGCTTGTATCTCTTAAAGCTTGAAACATGAAAGTCGTAGATAATTTCCTCAGATTTTCATAGCATTTTGAGTTGCCTCGATTGGAGCTCGGAAGAGAAAGTAACGCATATATTACAAAGTGGTGCCAATTTTAGCTTCCTATAATTGCCCTATAATAAAATACCAAAAATTCATAGATTATTCAATAAAACCAAAATATTATAAATGAAGCGTAATGTTAAAATATTGAGCATAATTAGGCATTTAATTAAAAATATAATTCGTAATGAATGAATTAAGACACTTAATTATGCAATTTAGGCATGTAATCACACCCCCAACTAACATTTTGCTAGTCCCTAACAAATAATGTGAATGAATTCTAGGGCGGTACCCACAAATACTAATTCCAACAAACATGAAATGAATGGACATGCGACACAATCATACCATTTCACATATGGGAATATAACCAAATTTCACACAAACTCATCATATACAATGCTCACAACTTCAAAGTAAGTCATTCATGCAAGTCTTATCGTTATATAGCCATTAAGAGCAGTATACTCACATGAAGTTAAACAGCAATACAATTCATAGTTAATGTAGTCATATAAATCCGAGTATAAACAGGTAAAATCTCGAGGTATGTGTAATGTGTATGACTCGTGACACCCAAGATACCAGTGGACACCTACAAAACGGTCATTTTGACTCGGCCTAACTAGTGTACCCTAAAAAAAAATACTCAGAAAAAGATGAGTTCACTCGTCATATGTGAAGAAGAGTATCGCGATCAAACATTACACATATTGCAAGGAACAAACGCTAAATATATGGAGTGAACTAGTCTGAAAAGGATCTAGCCTATTTGTGAGGTGTCGTGTCCTTCACCCTAGCATCTTCTCACCTACTCACCATGTCCAACCAAGACCACCCTAGATTAACTTATTTACAAACCTGGTGTGAATACATCTGAAGCATTAAGTGGTTGAAGAGTCTTCATATGTGGAGAACGTGTGTCGTGTCTCTGACTTTGTGTGGTATTTATGTGGAGCAGGTATTAACCTTTCATTTCATGTGCATTTCTATTTTCCTTATTCTTTCTTCTGCTCATTCTTCAATTTTTTCCTCTTCATTGTCAATTAAGACAATCATTACACTTCTTTTATTATTTTCATACCACCCATGTGAATTAAGCTCGAACAGGAATCCATGAACTAAGTCTATCTTTAGGGGGGCTCAGCCTTCACATCTTGAGTAGGTTACAAGACCTAGGTTTCTATCTCCCCGCTAGATGTCACCTTTAGGCTAGCAAGTCAAAAACAGAGACTAGTGTACAAAGAATCATCCAGAAGAAAAGAGAACTGAGTTTCATGAACTTTGATTTGATGTTAACACTCGAAAGGATGATAAATAGCTCAAGGATACCTCATAAGGTGTCATAGTCACCACGGGTGTTCTCTCAATGCTCGCAAGGAACCCTAAGTACAATGAATCATGTGAATGTGTCTATTCAGTCTCATGAGATACCATGTAAATACAATAGTTTATATAGCCAAATTAACATTAATGAATTACTACTTAACCTTTATGGAGTTACAAAGTTATATAAAGAGAAACTACACATAAATGACTCAAGTGTGTAATTCTTAGGTTATATGCAAGTATGTGAAAGGTATATGTCAATGTTAATCATGGCATAATCATCTATCCTCAATACTCTTTCTTTTTTTCTTTCCTTTTTTTTTTCTTTTTTTTTATTAATACAAAACTCAACAAGTAGACGTACACAGTGTCGCATGCAAATTCTCACCCCCTAACTAAAGTGGAAGATTGTCCTCAATGTGAAAGCGTAAGGGAAATAGAAAAACTATGCACAGATGAACAAACTAATAAAAAAATACAGAAAATCACTACCAACTAATGCAATAGAAATAGAAAAGAGAAATGCAAATAAATAAAACAAATAAAATAAATAAATAAAAAAAGTAATGAGAGAAAGGTCAGAAAACTCTTCTAGGGTCTTGCAGAAGCAATACCTCTTCATTTGGATCGAAGGGTGTCACGAGAGGCTTAAGCTGTTGTCCATTGACCATGAAGTTGTTATCATTCATTGGATCCACAAGTTCTACAGTGCCCTAGGAATGAGCGTGTTCAACGATGTACTAGCTAGCCCATCGGGACCTCAGTTTCTCCGGAAATACATGGTATCTTGAGTTGCAAAGAAGATCTTGCTGATTCAGGAAAAGTTGTTTATCCTTGATTTTATGCAACAGCTTCATCCACTTCTTCACTAAGTGGTCCTTGTCATAAACTTTCCTCTTGGATTCTTTAAGCTCACGCACCTGCAACTTTCTCAAGCCTATGGCATCATCAAGTGAAAAGTTAATATGTTTTATAACCCATAACACAGTATGCTGAATCTCAATAGGTACATGACAAGCCTTACAGCAAACTAACTTGTAGAGAGACGCCCCTAAGTTCTTCTTAAGTGCAGTTTGGTAAGCCCAAAGTGCATCAATCAATTTCTCGAACCAGGCCTTTCGATTAGGACAACTTGTCTTCTCAAGTATGATCTTGATCTCTGCAAAGAATTGACGCTTATCCTGCGTTACCCCATGTTTTGGCATTCGATCAGTGGCAAGGTAGTTCACTATATCATCAAACTAAGGGCCGCATGACATGTCAGTGATAGGATAGATGATGTCAGAATCTAACATCTTCAGCACTTCTTTCTTTACCACCTTCATCATGGTTGGGTTCAGTCTCCATTGCGCATCACGGACTAGTATTGCTTCTATCTCTGTGGACTGCCCCTCTTATTCTAGTAACTCTCTAATCAAAGGAACTTTTTTTATTAAATACCTTAGGTTTCTTGGGAGATTCACCCTCAAATGCACTATCAGAACCAAATGCCGACAACAGTTCTAACATATCCGAGTCATCTACCACATCAACTATGTGTACCTCTGAATCATCACACCTAGTCGGCGTCTTATTAAACACGCTCATCTCCAATGTCATATTTCCAAATGTAAGCTTAAGTACTCTTCTTTGACAATTAATTAAGGCATTAGAATTTGCAAGGAATGGTTGACCAAGAATAGTAGGTGCCCGGTAGATGTTGGAGACAGGCTACTGCATGTCCCAAACCACAAAGTCCACTAGGTAATAAAATTTGTCAACTTGTACTAACACATCTTCAATAACACCTCATGGAGCTTTTAGTGATCTATCTTCCAATTGTAGAATTATGGGTGTTTTCTTCAGCTCACCTAAACCCAACTACTCGTATATTGAAAATGGGAGCAAGTTCACACTACTCCCCAAATCACGTAAGGCTCCCCCTATACGAGATTTACCAATCATGATATAAATAATGGGGAAACCAGGATCTCTGAGCTTCTAGGGAGTTTGACTCAATATTAACGCACTAACATGCTTGGTCAAGAAAGTTTTCTTCTTCACGTTCAATATCCTTTTTACTATGCATAAGTCCTTGAGAAAATTTGCGTATGCAAGAACTTGTTGTATGGCATCCAGAAGTGGAATGTTGATCTTCACCTGTTCGAAGATTTCTTGAATCTCAGTGTGATACTTATTCTTCTGACCAAATGTCAACCTCTAAGGATAGGGTACCACAGGTTGATACTCCTTAATAGTCTCATCCTCCTTATTATTTGACTTCTTTGAATCTAAGCCTACATCGTATGATTTTTCATTTCCCTCATCTGTCTCAGTTGCCTTTTCAGGTGTTGGAGTAATTGTTTGTTGATCAACGAGAATTTCAGGACATAAAACCTCTTTTCCACTTCTCAAGGTAATAATCGCCTTTGCCATTTCAATAGAATCCCCTGAAATAGTATGCACTGGTTGCTGTTGTTGACGATATACCCGGGGATTAGGTTGAGGCTGTGCAGGAAATTTTCCTTTTTCTAAGGTATTCAGCTATGTACTTATCTTATTCATGGTGTCTCTCAGTTCATTGATGGCTTGAGTATTCTGACTGTTCGTTATGACGTGAATTTGCATGAATTGCTGAAATATATTCGCCATCTGCGTCATGCTATCATCAGAAGATTTCTTTGACGGAATAGAAGCTAAATTTGGTTGAAATCTTAGAGGTGCTTAGTTCTAAGAGACCTGTTGCAACTGATACTGCTATTGAGGAGCTGCAACTAAGTGATATAGCGGCTGCGGAGGTGGTGCATAAGATTGAGGGAATTGCTGAAACTGTGAGGAAGATGGACCAGACTGATCATTCCTCCATGATAAGTTCGGATGATTCCTTCATCCCAGATTATAAGTGTTCAAGAATGGCTGATTTTGAGATTTTTTTTATCCAATTTACTGAGTGCATTTGATCAGATCCATTCTCCTACAATACTGGTAAAAGTGGACAATCATCCACCGATTTCGCATTTTTCACTTTCTCTGACTCCATAACCTCTATCTTTTTAGACAAAGAAGCAACAAGAGCCTGTAAATTAGTTTCCTCTTTGACCTCGTATCTACCTCCACCACTGATCACTTTGAGAGGTTGTGCTGCCATGGGTGCCCGGTCATATCGTGTGTTCCATTGTTGGGCACT
Organism: Malania oleifera; assembly: GCF_029873635.1. Classification (NCBI taxonomy): domain Eukaryota; kingdom Viridiplantae; phylum Streptophyta; class Magnoliopsida; order Santalales; family Ximeniaceae; genus Malania; species Malania oleifera. Next base: position 56,986,510 of record NC_080424.1, on the reverse strand, counting down.
TTTAGCTAAATAATCAAAGAATGACAGAGACTCATTCGGTTCCTTGTTGAAGAACTCCTCGTTGCACATAGTCTAGATAAACTGTTTACATTTAGGGGTAAGTGCAGTATAAAAATAATTCACCAACCTCCAAGATTCGAATCCGTGATGTGGATCAGGTCCTTGAATCTCTCCCAGCAAGCTTGGAACGTCTCATCACCTCTCTGCAGAAACTGATTGATCTGCTCCTGTAGGTACTGAGTTCTCTGAAAAGGAAAGAACTTATGTAAGAACTCACGTTGTATTTCAGCCCAGCTAGTAATAGAGTTAGGTCTCAAAGAATTAAACCAGATTTTTGCCTTATCTATCAAAGAAAAAGGAAACAAGCGAAGTTTGATATACTCATCGATTCCAGCCTTATTAATGAAAGTGGTGCAGACCAACTCAAAATCTGTCAAATGCGGGTATGAACTCTCAGAATCCATCTCGTGAAATCGGGGTATCACATATAACACGCCATGCTTAATTGTGAAGTTCGGTGCATCTTGTGGTAACACAATGCAGGAAGGTGTAGAAGTACGTGTAGGCTATAGAAGTGTATGTGGTGCAGGTGCAACCATAACTTCCTCAAAGAATTCTTCAAACAGATTACTCAAATCAATCTCAAAATCATTAGTAGAAGTAACAGGAGAACAATCAGATTCGGTGCTATGTGTGTCACTACTGGTGCTAAGTGAAATTTTGGACAGTCTATTTGAAATATCTTGGACCCAAAGCATCAAATATCAATGCTAACAATAGAAATTCACCAATACAGCAGCAAACAAGCATGATGAAATTTTGTCAAATTTTTTATTTTTTTATTTTTTTATTTTTTTTATTTTTTAATTAAAAATTAAAATAATTTGAAAAACACAAATTTTGAAATTAAAGCTGACACTCCCTGGCAATAGCGCTAAAAAATTGACTCACTCGAAAAATGAGCAGCTCAGAAGCTATCACAAGTATAGGAGTTATGTCGTGTAATATTTAGCCCAAAGGCCAAATCGTCTCCTCCTCAGGGAATATAGTTTAATTCCAAATTTTATGTAATTGTAATAAGAAAATAAGAAACAAAAAAGTCACTAAACACAGTTCAAATTCGGGTTTTCTGGTGGTTTGAGATTCTTTTTGACAAATTAAAAAAGCATGCAATTTAAATTCTAAATCCTAACACACATTAAATTCAACAACGAGAAATGGATATCCTATGTTCAATTGCCAGGCAAGAATTGAAACACATGTTGAACTTCAGAAAAAGGTTAAAAATGATAACTTTAAACACAAACTTAAGCATGCAATTAAAAACTCAATCGAACACAAACTCAAACAAGAAAAAAATATTTTTTTGTAATCAATAACTTGAATCAAAATTAAGACTTTAACAACTAAATAATAAAATAAACACAATAAAAATTTGGACTCTTATCAAACTGAACTTAATCTAAATAGAACCCAACAATATTTAATTTCTAAAGAAGATTTTTTTATTTTGTTTTTATATTTTATTTTTTTAGAGAACAACCTAAACTTCATAAAAATAAAAATAAAAACCCAACCAAATTTAATTCTAATGATAATATTAAATAAAAAGAATAAGAAAGTAAATAAACTTTAATACTAATGCTCAAACAAGATTCGAAAATTAAAACTTTGAGTGAATCTCCACTAAAATTAACAATAATCAATTAACTAATTAAAAGAGAGAAGAGAGAGAGAGAGAGAGAGAGAGAGAGAGAGAGAGAGAGAGAGCAGCTGGTTTGAGGGAATTCTAGTCGTGGTAGCAAGGCAGCAGGAGCCCAAAAAGAGGGCCCCTTGGGTTGCAACACAGCAGCAAGCAATGAGCTTGAAGGAGGAGTAATAGCCAGTAGGGAGGGGACCTCAGATTCTTCTTCTTCTGCAGATAGCAGCAACAAAGGGCCTTCTCGGGTTGGTGGGTTGGCCGCACACAACAGGGGAGGTTTGGGTTCGTGACAGCAATAGGAAGAAGATGGGCCAGTAAAAAGGGCTTAGGAATAGAGAGAGAGAGAGAGAGAGAGAGAGAGAGAGAGAGAGAGAGAGAGAGAGAGAGAGAGAGAGAGAGAGAGAGAGAGAGAGAGAGAAGAGAGGAGAGGGAAGAGAATAGGGAGAGCAGAGAGAGTTAGAGAGGGTGAGAGAGGGGGTGGGTGCTCCTGAAGAGAAGAATAAAAAAGAAATATAAGGAAGAAGAGTGGGACTCCATCCCTACCCAGTGCACGGAGAAGGACCAGGCTGCATGGACGGGTCAAATCAACCCAAAAAAAATATATTCTTTTTTTTTTCTTTTCTCGTTTCTCCCTTTTATCTTCTTTTCGTTTCCTAGCAAACAGGGGAGATTTTGAATATCCTAGAGCTCGTATCTCTCAAAACTCTAAACACAAAAGTCATAGATAATTTCCTTAGCTTTCTACAGCATTTTGGGTTGTCTTGATCGGAGTTTGGATAATAAAGTTACGCACATATTACAAAGTGGTGATGATTTTAGCTTCCTATAATTGCCTTGCAATAAAATACCAAAAATTCATAGATTATTCAATAAAACCCAAATATTATAAATGAAGTGTGATGTTAAAATATTGAGTATAATTAGACATTTAATTAAAAATATAATTCATAATGCATGAATTAAGACACTTAATTACGCAATTTAGGCTCGTAATCATAGGATATCACTTGTAAAGGCACTGCTCTAGCCTATTGAAGGAGTGACCAAGCGTGGGGTATCGCTAGGAAAGGTCTTGCTCTAGCATACTTAGGGAGTGTTTGAGCATGAGGTATCACTTGTAAAAGATTTGTTTTGCTCGGAAAGGAACGTCATAGTGTCATCCTTTGGTGGTATTGGGCAAAGGCGTGGACATAGGCTGGGGATAAGCCGAACCTCATAAAAACTCGTCTCTCTCTCTCTCTCTCTCTTTCCCTTACTCTTTAAATTCCAGCATACTTATAAACTGCATGGATGTTTTAAGTTTCATGATCAAAAATACTACGTAGTTTGGAAATTAAATAAACTAAATTTTTTTTTTTTTTTTTGGGATTACGGAAACCAAAAGTGAGTACATTGGTTGATCAATAATTTGCGGAAACGATAAGGTAGTACATTGATTGGTTAACACCCAAAGACTCTTTCACTAAAAGTTTATTTAAAGTCTAAGCTTTTGGAAAGAGTGTTGATTGTGCAGCAAATTGAGAAATCAAATCAATTAACCACAAGCCTTACATATATTCATAGGGCTGTAAACAAACAAATATTTCGAATTCCTGCAGAAGATAAAATTGCTAAAGTGCTGCAGATTATATTGAGTGGTTAATTATTTTAAGTTGATGATTGGTTGAATGAATTTTTAAGTTTTGGTTTACTTGAGTTGTTTGTGTTGTGTTGAAGTATTGGTTTGTGGTTTGAATAATTAATTAAGTACTTGTTGTGTATTTGATAAATAAACAAAAGATTAAGAATTCATAAAAGGAATTTAAAAAGAAATTTTAATAATCCAATTCACCCCCCTCTTGGGACAGCTTCTTAACTATCTATTGGTATCAGAGCGGGGTTATAGTAAATCTTAATTAGAAGTTATATAAAGATCTAGATGGCACAAATAGGAGTAGCTCCCTTTGGAGAGTGTCAATCCTCAACTAGGCCACCCATCTTTTGTGATTTAAATTATACATTTTGGAAACAAAGGATGAAAATTTATATTCAAACCATGGATTGGAAAGCTTGGAAGGTTGTTACACGTAGTAACCTAATCCCTACCAAACTTGTGGATGGAAAAGAAGTCCCTAAAGATGAAAAAGAGATGAGTGATTCAGATCATAAAATGTTGCAAGTTAACTGTAGTACAATAAACACCCTACATTGTGCACTTGATATTAATGAATTCAATAGAGTTATGGCATGTAAAACAGCAAAATAAATATAGGATACACTAGAAGTAACCTATGAAGGAACCATGGATGTTAGAGAGAGTAGAATAGACATGCTCACAAGCGAGTATGAGGCTTTCAAGATGAACTCAGATGAAACCATAACAAATATGTATACAAGGTTCACTCACATAATAAAGTCGCTCAATGCTTTAGGAAAAATATACTCCACCTATGAATGATTCGAAAAATCCTTAGAGGACTTCCTCCAATATGGGAATCTAAAGCTACAACAATTATGGAAGGAAGAAATCTCAAAAACACATCCTTAGATGAACTCATAGGATCCCTTTTCACCTATGAGATGGCCATAAATGAAAGGAGTGGAAAAACTAAAGCCCAAGAATCTATTGCATTTAAAGCATCAAACGAAAACTCTAGTAGTGAAGATAAAGAAGATGAACTAGCCTTCATATCCAAGAAACATGCAAGAATACTAAGAAGGAAGAAAAAATTCAAAAGAAAAATCCAAAACTCAAATTCAGATGGGGAAGAAACTAATAAGAAAGAAACAAAGAAAGAACTTCCAACATGCTATAATTGCAAGAAAGTTGGACACCTAAAACCGGATTGTCCAAAATTTAAGAAAGATTCTAAAAAGAAAAAGAAAAAGGTAATGAAGGCCACTACATGGGATAATCTAAGGTCTAATAGTTCGGAAAGTGAATCAAGTAACCATGAAGTTGCTTAGACTTGCTACATGGCATGGGATGATAATGAAAAACAAAGTTCCACATCCAAATCGTCAAATAACTCATACAATATATTTTGCTCATATGATGAGTCTAATGATGAGAGTATGTCATCTTATGAAGAATTACAAAATGAATTATTCAAAATTCATAAGATTCTAGTTAGAGTAACAAAATGATATATACTTCATTGAAAAATAAGAATGAAGCTGTAATAAAAGAATTAGAATCTAAAAATCTTACTGAAAATGAAAGAGATTTGAAAATCAAGAAATTAGAATGTAAGAATGAAAAGATGATGAAGGAATAGAAGATATAAGATCCCTAAATTCCATTAATAATGAGAAAGATCAATGTATTTTTGAACTAGACAATAAAACCAGCAAAATATCTTAAGACAAAGAAAAACTATAAGAAAAGGGTAAAAACATTCTAGACTCGGAAATTGGTGATCTTAAGAAGAAAATTGAAGATCAAGCAAAAATAATTTACAATTTCATAAAAGGAAAAGAAAACTTTGATAGAATGATAGGTACACAAAGAATGTGCTTGAATAAAGAAGGCATAGGATTTAATGGAGTTGAAAATACAAAGAAAAAAAACCTCTATATGGGGCACTTTGCAAAAGCCTTCAAAAATTATGCTAGCACCTCTTCAAATGCCTACACTCACACTATATGCTTCCTCTGTAAGAAGAAGGGACATATAAAGTTTGAATGTCCATTAAAGAGGAAAGACGTAAAAGTTAAACAAGTTTGGAAAGTAAAAGAAACATCTCATGTTAAACCATCTGGACCCAAGAAAGTATGGGTACCAAGATGAAAGACTAGTTCATAAACCATAGATTTTAAGTATTCCCTTTTTGAAATTAAGAAAGTCACTTAATTCAATTTTCAACAAATGAACTAGTTGAAATCAAATATGAAATTAAGAGTTTATTGATAACTATAACATTGAAACAAATACAAACAAAAATGGCATTGTTGGCCAAAATAATAGGATGATTTGTATAAGGCTTAACTTTTTAAGGTTTGGAAAGCAATATGAAATGAAATTAAAAGAAATAAAATCTAAAGCAAAATTGGGCTTATTGCATGAGAACTTTGATTAAGAAAAGATATTTGATCAAAATGAGAGATAGAATGAAAAATATTTAAGAAACATGAGAAACAATTTGAACAAAATACAATGCAATAATATGCTCCATGCTTATATATGCTGATATGCTACATGCTAAATGCTGATATTCTGATATGCATATGTGATGAGATACAAATATGAACTATATGTTAATATGCTATGCTATAATGCTAACATGTATGATTTTTATATTGCTAAAGACATGATATTGACTTGACTCATATATGAATGATTTATGGCTCACTATACATTGCAAATTTGAGCATGAAATTATTGAGTATGGTTATAAAGCATAAATCTTGGCATGATATGATATTAGTACTTGTATCTATAAAATACATTCGTATCTATGAGTATGCTAAGTGATACTTGAGAATGAAAGCATATTTGTATCCATGTGCATGTTATGATATTGATATGATATAGGTACTATTCTTGATATTGGCATCCATGAGCCTTACGTAAAATAATTAATATTTGAAGCAAGGCATGATAATTTTAAAAGCACAATCGGTAATCTTGGTATCTTCATGAATACATAGTTTTCAATTGGTGAAATCTGAATTTATTGAATATAAGATACATTTCATTCAGGGGGAGTTAGTAGACTTGATAAATAATGTTATCATGATAAAAATCATTGAAAATTATGACGTAAAATCTGCTGTATTTTCTCATGCTACTTTGGATCTTGTTGTCTATCTTTTCATGCATGATGAATGCAATTTTTTTATTATGGTTGCTCAATACCTTAGCATTTATACGTTTTTTTTATTTATATCTTACTCTTTTTGATTGATGTCAAAAGAGGGAGAAATTTTGGGCAAAAATTGAGCATGATATATGAGCATAATGTTAAATTAATATCGAACTTGATCTTGATATTACAAATATTGTTAAGATGATGCTTATTGTGAGGGGGAGTCTTTTTAAGACATTCTCAATTTTTTGCTCCTTGTTTGTCATCATCAAAAAAGGGGAAATTGTTGGACTTACAAGGCTTAAAATCTTGTTTTGATGATAACAAATAAGAGGAACTTAACATATTTTATTAAGTGATAATATTTCAGGATTCAAGTATGTGATTATAAGGTTAGGTGCTCACAAGGATTATTCAAAGCTTATGCTTCAAAGAAAAGATGATTTAATAAAACTTAAAGATCATGAGAGCATGGATTCAAAGATGATTAAATAAAGTTTGAAGATCATGAGAGCATGGATGATAAAGAAGACTTTCTAAAAAGCTTAAAGTATATTAAAACTTGAAGACAAGGTGGAGCCAAAGAAATACAAAGCAAAAGATCCCAAAGAAAGACGAGCATGAAGACTTAGTGCTTAGAATGTCTAAAATCATAAGAAGTCTTTATGTAAGTACTTCATATTTTAAATATCTTGTGAAATATTTTTGAAACTCTTATAGGGTTAATTATGGACTTAGAGACCTTATTTCAAAACCCCGGAAAGTGTTTTATAAATACTCAAAGTAAGAGAGCAAAGAAACCTTTGAAAACTCAAGTGGAAAATTGGATTTTAGTCTGCCCAGTTGTATGAGGTGTACCCTCAGAAGACTGAAGGTGTACTTCAAAAGCCTGAAGTTTTACTTCAGACGATTGAAGAATTTTCTCAGAATACTGAAGATTTAGTTCAATCGTCTAAAGATTTATCAGTTGAAACACAGAACAGACAGAACACCCTCAGAAGATTTAACCTTCAATTTAGTCGTCTAAGCTAGGACTTCAGAAGTTTGAATCTCAGTTCAGTCGTCTAACCCTGTGGCCAGTTCAAATTTTTTAACGCATTAGGGAACATCAGAAGACTAAACCCGAAAATTCAGTCATCTGAACACTGTTAACAGCTAAAAATTTTAAATGTTTTAAATTCCGATTAAAGGTTTCTTGTGCCCCAAAATTAATGAAAACTTGGGAAATACTCCAAATAAACTTGGGCGTCATGAAAAAATTTTTCTAAGCCCATAAATGCATGGTTTTGCAAATCAAATACAATCAAGAAGAAAGAAAGAATTGAAAATCTGCTGAAAGCTTTCTTATAAACAAAGCTCTCTCTTGCTCTCTATCTTGCAATACTCTTTTGCTGAGAAATTGAAGTGCTGATCATCTCAAATCTGATTTCTACTGCTGGTCTTCATCTAAGAAGGATATTGGTGAAATCTATACTTGAGATTCAATTGTATTTCATATTGATATTTGAATATTGAAGTGCATAGTGATTGAAATTGTACTAATCTGCTGTTTGTCTGAGTGTACTTGTACATAACTTTTGTTTCTTGTTTCTTGACGATTCTAGGTTGTTGGATCGTTGACCAAGTGTGGGTTATCACTTGGAGAGGCACTGCTCTAGCCTATTAAAGGAGTGACCGAGCATGGGGTATCGCTTCGAGAGGTAGCGTACTTAAGGAGTGTTTAAGCGTGGGGTATTGCATGTAAAAGGTTTGTTCCACCCGGAAAGGAACGTCATAGTTGAATCCTTTGGTGGTATTGGCCAAAGGCGAGGACGTAGGCTAGGGATAATCCGAACCTCGTAAAATCTCTTGTCTCTTTCTCTCTTTTTCCCTTACTCTTTAAATCCCAGCATACTTACAAACTGCGTTGATGTTTTAAATTTCATGATCATAAATACTCGTAGTTTGGAAATTAAATAAACTAAAGTTTAATTTATTTTTGGGATTGCAGAAATTGAAAGGGAGTATGTTGGTTGATCAATAATTTGTGGAAACCATAAGGAAGTACGTTGATTGGTTAACACTTAAAGACTCTTTAACTAAAAGTTTATTTAAAGTCTAAGCTTTTGGAAAGAGTGTTGATTGTGCAACAAATTGAGAAATCAAATCAATTAACCACAGGGCTTACATACATTCACAGGACTATAAACAAACAAATATTTCAAATTCATGCAAAAGATAAAATTGCTAAAGTGCTGCAAATTATATTGAGTGGTTGATTATTTTAAGTTGATGATTGGTTGAATGATTGTTTAAATTTTGGTTTACTTGAGTTGTTTGTGTTGTGTTGAATTATTGGTTTGTGGTTTTAATAATTAATTAAGTACTTACTGTGTATTTGATAAATAAACAAAAGGTTGAGAATTCATAAAAAGGAATTTAAAAAGAAATTTTAATAATCCAATTCATCCCCCCCCCCCCCCAGACTCTCGGGACAGCTCCTTAACTATCATTATCTTTTCAAGTCGTTCAGGTGATCGAGCTTAGAAAGCTCAGAGGGCAGGGTTAGTTTCTTTTTGGGAAGTTTGGGGTGGTTATAAGAATAGATATATGTTCAATTTATATTTTTGGTACTTTCCTGGTAATGTAATATGGAGAATTTATTATATACCTTTTGGGGTTGTATAAATTAGATCTCTGGTATTTTATTTTAGGTTGTTTATTATTTTTTACTACGTGAATGCTATCAGAGACGATGATTGGTCTCATCACACCCCGGGGCCCACCTAGAGGGTTTGGGGTGTGACAATATGTATCTTAAATATAGCATATTTTTTTCCAACGCACAGAATTGAGTTTTAGGAAATAAATCTTACACTATATATCTTGTAATCGTAAACTCATCATTGAGCTTTAACGATAAATAATTTTCAAATAATAAATTTAATTTAAGGAATTCATATGCTCATCCCCATATTTGAAAATATAAGTAAGGCCAAATATTATTAATTGAATATAAAATTCTTTGGCTGCATAATTTAGGGGGAGCAGCAATTTTAAAAATTCATCCAATATGCAATCAAATGTATTATACATATCCTATCATGTTTATTGGATGACTTGAGTGATAAAATGTGTATATATCCATCCTTCCCTTTAAGTTCAATTATATTTGATGGATAACTTATTTGTACTAAATGCCACTATCCATTACTCGCCTAATGATTATATCTTCATATGAATAATTTATATTTTATTTGATATATTGATTAACTACTGAATTGCATGTTTGTACTAAATGCCTCTTGCATGGCTAATGTAGTGATGTGAACTGCATACTAGTAGTGAATATAGGTTCTCGCATGCTTAAACTGAAAGGTATCTACATGATGCAGATTATTTTAAATTGCTTGCTTGAATCTATTAGGTTTTTAGTGTATGAATTTTTGGGAAATTTCCTATTTCTAGACGGTATGCTGCCAAAATTTCATTAGAACTTTCCCAAACATAATCAAAAGTCCAAATCATGTGCTAAGACGATTATGATAAAATGCATGCTAGGTGAACCTTAGAAATATCTTTATAGAAAATGCATACTAATTAGTTTTATAGGTCTGTACATGTTAAAACTTATATGCTTTGGGCTAAAACTGAAAAACATGTACAATCAAAGTTTTTGAATTCTCCTGGGATGTCCTTTGTCATATACACTTCTTATTGACCTAGGATAACTAGTTCATGGACACCATTTAGTCCAAATCTTTGGGTTATGTACTTTCATTCCGGACCCAAATGGTTAAACATCATCCTTGTAATTAAACGTCACATGTTTTGATGATGGTCCATAAACTAGGAAATTTGCATGACTTAGGGGGAGTTTTTCATTTTGCACACTTATAGGTATTGTGAGTTGTGTCATTCTTATATTGATCCCCTATTGCATATCTATTGAGTATAGCCTCGATTGGCTATCATGCCTTAAATTGAAATAAGTCATGCTTGTATGTGCTAAAATGCCTATATATGCTACATGCTGAATTCATTTGAAAGGATAAATATATGATGAATGTTTTAAATGACTATCATCCTTAAGCTAAAATTCAAGTAAGCATGTATCCAAATATACATGGGGAGCTTAAGCCCCACTTTTAGGAAAAATGAACAAGAGCTTAATACCTATAATCGCATGTGTACTAAGTTTTGTTATGAAGGAAGAACATATGTTGAGCGTGCCTAAATGAAATTCATTCTTGTTCTTAAATGCACTTATGTGTGCTTCAGACTCTACCGGGGAGCATAATCCCCATCCTTGAGAAAAATATTAAAGTCACTTGACTCGTGGACTTGCGTTATTATTGTTCTTACTTTTTGAGTCCGATGTTTCCTTAAGTACCCTGAACATCATATCTTGTCTTTATCAAATCATCTTTGATATGGATTGCTCCTAGTACGCATAAACACATCGCACATGACTTGATATTAGATCTCTGGTGCATGTGTTCTAGGAATAATTTTACTGGTAAAATATAAATTGTTTAACATATATACAGTAAAATTTATTTTAAAATGAAAATAGTACTTATACTGTTTAAACTCTCAATGATTTTTTATTAGCATTAGTATAAGTAGTTGACAATATCTAAGCACGAATTCAAATTGATAGGGGAGAGCATCTAAACATAAAATGCTTTATTGTGTTGTTCACCAATATTTTAGGCTTAGATTTATCTTAAATTAATTGTGGCTTGTGCTTAAACGAGATGATTTTATTGAAAATCTTTAGTTAAAACATATTGTTTGGCCACAGTTCTTTGTTTTGCCATATGATCCCTACTTTCAAATTTATTTAATATCTTTGGATATATATGCTTGCATTTTTCTGGTACTTTGTGATTTGTGCTTAAATGATAAACCAGAAGAATAATGCTTGCTTGAGTTTTGAATTAAAGTTTCTTTTTCAGCAAGCACAACCCCCAACATTTATTGAAAATCATAAGGGAGATATATATATATATATATTTATTTATTTATATATACATTTTTAAAAGCAAGAAATGAACTTCTATGGAATATATTTTATGTCTTACTTGTGTGCTTATGCCTTCATGACTTGTGCTATTAAGTGTTAAAATTGTACGTCATGAAGTTTCAAAATTTTTAAGGGTGTTGCACAACCGGTTCATTGACTTTACATGAAATGTATGTGAACTTGTTAGATAATGTTTATGCTCAAACCTATTTTTTCATATGCCGCATGTTTTTAAATTCCAATCTTAGTGGGATCTTTTTTTGTGCGTAAATTGAAATGATTTTTGCATTTTTTTTTTATCTGGCCTTGTTCATCATGTCATTTTTTATCTTTTAGATGATCAATTAAACTATTTTGTGTGCTTAATTGCTATTTTTTAAATAGTTCAAAATTTTCTATGCCCAAATCCTATACCAAAAGGTGGGAGAATTTTTCTAAGAAAAATAAAATTATTTTCAAAAAAGGAGAGTTCTCTTTGCTAAGTTTTTTTTAAATGATCAAAATGATTTTCTACTTAGCTAAGCCCTTTTTGCTAATGCCAAAAGAGGAAGAATGTTTTATGAGCAAAATGTTAATGACCAAAAATGGAAAATCTTTGGGGGCAAATATCTGAGCATGCGCTTTAATGCAAAATTAAATGCATAATTTTATTTTTTATGTCTTCTTCCATGAATATGCTTGAGCTATTATTGTTATTTTTACATTATGCATATTCTTACCGGGGGGGGGGGGGGGAGGAGCCTTTTCAGACTACACTCATTTTACTCTTAAGTGTTTGTCATCATAGAAAAGGGGGAGGTTGTTGACTTTTTGAGTCTGATCCCTGTTTTGATGCTGACAAAGCACATATTTCTTATGTGTATTTTTAAGTGCTTGAATAGGTTTACTATTCAACACACATATGAGGCAAAAGGGAAAATGGAAGTTACAAGACTTAAAACTTACTTCAATTGGCGCGTTCCATAGAGTGAAGAGTAAAAGAAGCAGACATTTTGATTTTAGTTGTATTACATTTAGTTTTTATTATTTGGTCTTTAATAATGTATGCATTTGCATGATATGAATGAAAGCTCAGAACTATCGTAGATAGACCCTAGGGACCAACACACTTCATAGAAAATATTTTTTTTAACAACTAAATCATACAAAAATGTTTAAATTGGTTAGGGTCAAAATCGGGGCAAAAACAAAGCCAACATTGGATTTTTCTTTTAGTTAAAGAGCCTCAGTCGACCGAACCCTTATGTACTAAATGACTCGGTCAACCGAACCTGTCATGTGAGGCATGTCTATAAAGCCTCGGTCGACCGAACCCACCTTGCACAAATTAGCTTAGTCAACCGAATAGACCATAGGCCAGAAAGTCAAAATTTTGACTAAGCCTCAGTCAACCGATTGATTTGCGTTATAAATGCTTTAGTCGACCAAACGGGTGAAAGTCAAATATTTGACTTTTCTCAGTCGACCAACCCACTATTGAACGCACTGTCCTTGGTCGACTGAACCATAAAGTATTTGACACCTCAACAACTTGGTCGACCAAATCTTGTAGTTCAAAATATCCTTGGTCGACCGAACCTCGAAGATGGTCAACCGAACCTAAGCCATGGTCGACCGAACCTACGAAGGGTTCACAATGGCCAAGGTCGACCGAACTTATTAAACAATCTAGAAAATACCTAGCGTGTCCTCAACGGTCATATTTTTCACAAAGTCTATATATACCCCCTCATAACCTCATATTAGTAACTTTGATTAACTCTAAAATTCTCTCTAAACCTTTGTTAATCAAAGTTCCCCCAAACCAATTTTTATAGTTAAAATCATTCTTTTGGGGAAAATTTTTATCCAAACCTCTCTAAATCTCTTCCATGCTTTTACTTCAAAATTATTTTTTAGGAGAGTATTTTATTTAGGGCATTTTACTTGCACATACTCCCACTTGTTCTTTATGTTCTAGAAATCATTTCCTGAGAGTATTGCTTGCATTTCTCCCAGTTATTTCTTTGATAAATATTATTGGGAGAAATTATTTAAAGCACAAATGTTTTCTTGAACTTAAAATCCCAGATTCTCCAAATATTTTTATTTGCAAAAATATTTATTGGAGAACATACTTATAATATTCACATATATTTTATTTGTGCATTAACTATTTGAAAAACGCCCTTACTATACTGAGAATATTTAATATCATATTAGAGAGTGCATTGTAGAGCTTTAATGTATACATCTTTACTTGTATTTTCAGAAGCATTATCTTGTACAAAAATCTTTTTAACGTACCGGTTTAGTTCAGCCCAAAATTGAACTGGGGAGTCTCCACCCCGTAAAGGAGACAAGTTCGACTCAACCTTGTAATTGAGCTGAGGTTTGCCTCGCCCCATAAGGAGAGGTTGTAACGGCTTCTGCTCCGCACATTTAAGTGAGTAGGGTTAGTGGAATCCTTAGGGGGTAAGCCAAAGGCGAGGAAGTAGACTACTTTAGCCAAACCTCGATAACAAATATCATGTGTCTCTCTCTCTATCTCACTTAATTACTGCACTTTAAATCTACATATGTGTATGCTTGTTTATTCATAGTTCCAATTATTTGCATGCACACTTTTATTTAAATGAGATATGTTGTCGTGTATGTTCACACTCATAGCTTAATCATTTTACATACACCAGCGTAATATCAAATGGGATATGATTTGTGGTGAATTTGAAAATGTTTAAATTAGTTAAAAAGTTTTAAAACTCAATTCACCCCCCCCCCCTCTTGGGATCACACCACTTCCAACACCACCTCTAGCTTGGATATTCATGGGGCCACACAAATTAGAGTGAACTAGTTCTAATGCCTCTTTTGCTTTATAGACCTTGGCCGAAAAGGGCCGCTTGGTCATCTTACCTTCTAAGTAGGATTCACAGATTGGTAGTGCCTCCACTTCTAATGAACCTAATGGTCCATTCTAAACCAGCCTTGAAATCCATCTTAGATTAGTATGACCTAGGCATAAGGGCTAAAGATAAGTTTGGTTCAATTCAGAAGGTTTCTTTCTCTTACATGGTAGTTTATCAGTGTTATTTAATTCATTTAGTTGCACTATAAGAGAAACATGATTAATAATATAAAGACCATCCACCAATGTATCATAACAGATAAAACGTTTATTTAACTTAATGACAACTGAGTTATTAAAAAAAACAGAATATCTATGATCAACCAACTTGGAAACTGAGATCAAACTCCTTTTAATGGAAGGTACATAAAGAGAGTCTTTCAATATTAAAATCCTATCTCTACCAAAATAAATGTGACTATATCCTACAACAACTACTGACACTCTCGTGCCATCTCCCAGAAATACGTAAATCTTCCCATCACTTTGCTAGTGGGTTTACTAGAACCCTTGCAAAGAATTGCAAATATGATTAGTGACTCTCGTATCTACACATCAAATACTAGTAGATATCACCACTAGACATGTTTCAACTACTAGTGAATGAGATATACCTTTGTTGTTCTATTTGGCAAGATAAACTGGACATTATGATCTCTAGTGCCCTGACTGCTTGCAATGAAAACACTTTCCCTTAGGCTTTTTCACTCCATCCTGCGGCCCACGTACTACTGAAGGATCTCCATGTGGTTTCTAAACCTTTTTTATGCTTTTTTCTATCTTTCAGCCTAGAAGAAGAACCTTTCTCGGTCACAAGAGCAATAGTGGTTTCCTGATGAGGCCCTCAGCTGCTTGAAGCTCGTTAAGTAGTTTTGTCAATGAGTAAGAGAGCTTATTCATGTTGTAGTTCAGGAAAAACTGCTTGAAAAAGTCAGGCAGCGACTAGAGAACAATATCGACCTGGGTTTCCCTATCCATTTCAGCTCCAAGGATCTTTAGCTCATTGAGAAGACCAATCATCTTCAAAACATGATCCCTTACTGAGGTCCCTTCTACCATAGTAGTATTCATAAGTTCCTTCATAGCAACCTTCCTAGCACCACAATTTTGATCCCCAAACATTTCTTTGAGGTTCTACATTATATCATAGGCAGAAGGCATATTCTGATGCTGATGTTGCAGAACATTCGACATATATGCCAAAATGTAACACCGCACCATCTTATCAGCCTTAATCCAATTCTAGTAAACCTGAGTTTCCTCATCAGTTGCCCCTTCACCGGGTTTCTATGGACATACCTCTACGAGCACTTACTTGTACTCCTCTGCAGTCAGTACAATATCCAAGTTCCTTTTCCAGTCAATATAATTAAGTGCAACCAATTTGTTTTCTTTGAGAATAATAGCCATTGAAAATCATTTTAATCCTGAGAATCATGTATTATAACAAAATATGATGAGCAATAATAAACTCTTAATTCAATTAAAAAAATATGGTTCCCTCTACCAATATTTTCTTTCAAAGAATCTATCAGCAGCCTAGCACACCGTGAGTTGTGTACCTCGATGGGAGGTTGTCTACTATTCAACATTTGTGTAGACAGGTGAGGACCTATAAATTTTACTATCTAGGCAAGTAACTATGTCAAGCAAAATTAAACTGCCGACTTAACTCTAGTCCTATAAACAATAGCAGTGACTCAGATAGTGAGGATACTATTATTCGTAACTAAGTGTATACCATCACATAATACTAGACCTATTGTCCCGTAGTGAATCCCCAGATAGAGAGGTGACTCAATACTAACAATTACTAAAGTCTATACTTGGTGAGTCTGTAATTAATTCCATCTGATGGGGGGAAAGACACTAATATCATCACATAAAATTAATTATTTCACCTATAAACTAGTGATGGAAACCATGGAATTTATATGTAATAAATTCCCTCACCCACTTAGTTATTTAAATCATGAGGGATACAAACACGTGTTTAATATTTAAATAAATTTAATATTCCAATATTGGTAACTAAATTACATGCAACAAATAAAATTCCAAATACCCTTAATATTTTTTTATAAAAAAAAATGGTATTATAACTTAGGAATTAATTTTATTCTCTAGTTGCACATGCATAAACCAACATTGATATTTTAAATTTTATATGCTAATAAAATAGCGCAAGAACAACAAATACGCCAAGCAAGCATATATAAACAAGAAATATGATATAATAAATATTCAGCTATTATGGTCAAGCAGCTTGCATCATAACACCATGAATCCTTGATTGCCATTACGCAGTGCCAGGGTTCGGCAAGGCCCTGGGACCAACGCCCCCGGCAGTATTCGACCTGCCCAGTTAGGTCACAGGGGTCCAAGTAAATTTAAATTTAAATTCAAGTTTAAATTCAAATTTAAAATCAAATTCAAATTCAAATTCAAATTCAAAAAGGAATGAAAAACCACATCACTATTTTAGGTTTTTTCCTATTTTTCGCCACTGGTATGCACACGTCACAACTGTGCCTCTTTCTCAGATAAAGATGCATCAGATTAAAAAATCCTATGCCTCCGTAACCGGAGTTCACATGCTAGGAATCTTGTAATAAACAATCGCAATCACAAAACATATATTCATGTGATGAAGTTGCATCAGATTATAAAATCCTATGCCTCCATAACCAGAGTTCACATGCTACGAATCTTGTAATAAACAATCACAATCACAAAACATATATTCGTGTGACCATAATTTCCGGACAGAACGCTGCAAAATAGAGGTTAGTGCATACACAAGTTCTACCCTAAGCATGTATTGATTCGATTTTCGAAGAACATGGTATTATTATCTGTATACAGTATCAACCGAAGCTCCGATACCAATTGAAGGGACTTGTGTAATAGCCCTAAGATTCGACTATAGTGCATAAGGATAATAAAAAAAACTGATCATGCAAACCCTAATTACGTGATTAGGATTATACCTGCGAGATCTGTTTGGTTTAATCTCGAATCTGCAAGTACTAAAACGAGCTCTTGAAGACAATCAGGAATCTTCTATGGTATTCCTTGAACATGCCCTGCTCATGAGAGAGTGGGCTTGTAAGCGGCTGCTAGGGTTTTCTTCTCTTACGAAACTATTTGCCTCTCTAAGTGATCGCTCGTCTTTTTCTAGCTGCTGAGTGGAGCGCATATATATAGGCTACAATAGGGACCTCTGGGCAAATATGACTAGGGCTTCCCATGTAATTAAGAATTCCTAATCTGACCCGGATTCATCCTTAATTACGTTAATTATAATTCATACTACTAAAGAATTATAATTGCACTCCTTGTCATATTCGAAATTAAATTTTGAGCTCCTATTATTAAATGTTTATTTATCTTCCCACGTAAAGATTACAGATACCCGTTTATTAAATTAAATTACTGACAATTTAATTAATTGACATATTAATTTCCTAAGACCTTCCACTTAACTTATTTGATGTGCCGGATTCAAAATCCAGCTGCAGGGTTAGACACAATCAAAACTTATAAGCTTCCTCAAGGGGGTATTATTAATCCCGATACCGGGATGTGGATTCCATCAATAATTAATGTTCACCATACACATAATGTCATCACTCAACTCATTGAGTTTATTGACCCATAAAGAATCTCACTCTTCTATGAATCAAAGTAATAAACACTATATGCACGCGTCCAATAATCCTATCAGGATTAAGAGCATAAGCACTCATAATAGCCGTGAGGTGTTAATTGTTATATATAGTCAATATAAAAACAATTACCTCAATATGGTCATGTTCAATACACACAAAGTGTACTAGCACAAGGAGTTGGAACTATACCATTCCCAATAGTCAAAACAGACCTATTAAAATCTTGTGCTATAGTCCTACCAATGATGTGTCCAATTTCATTTAAGACTATGAACAATAAACTTATATTCCATAAGAATTGATTATCTAATATTCTGTGTATAAGTTGTACTCTACAAACTAGATCACCTACTATATAGAATAAAAGACACATGCATAATCATTAAATAAATAATGTTAGGCAAACATTGCTCACAAAGATTCTCATTAAAATGGAATAACTAAAGTTATTAATAAATACCAAAACCGATTACATAAAGCATGTAGCATGTCTTTTAGTATAAATCCCTAACAGTTTTATGCCTTACTTGGGTTATTAAACATGTTGCGTTTTAATTTCATTTAGTCCATTGACTAGATAACTTACCATCTCAAACAAAAGCAAGAAAAATAGCCATGTTCGAATCATGTCCAGAAACCCCATTCCATTGTAAATAACATGTTAGGTGATCATAGAGTTTAATTTCCTTCATTTTTGGGTAATAGTTAAAATTGAAATTTAATCATACTATTCCTTTCGGAGATGACTTAAGGACTTCCTCAATTACGACTTGCCAACACTCTTATACTTGGAAGTTATTCTCTAAGGTGTTTTTGAAGTCAAGTTAGACACCTATAAGTCAGTTAATATCGATTGTGTTTTGATGGGAAATGATTTTAATGCAAAATATTTGGTACTGGAAATGTCAAAATCAAAATGTATAATGGTGTTGTAAGAACCATAATGTGATGTAAGGCATGTACCGAGTCTAAGGAAAAATGTTATTTCATTGGGTACTTTAAACTGTAATGGGTATAGTTACAAGTCTGAAAGTGGGGAAATGAAAGTGTGTGAAGGCGACTCATTAGTGATGAAAGGAGAAAAGGTAGCGAGATATATCTATGCACTTCTAGGTGTTATGATTGTAAATGGAGCTGCAGTTGTAGAATCTGAGTCAGATATTCTGTGGCATATGCAGTTAAGGCATATGGGTGACTAGATGTATTCAGATGTTTGGGGACCGGTGACGATAGTATCACGGGGCAGACATATGTTTTTCGTGGGTTTATCACGAAAGGTCTTGGTTTATCTCATTGAGCACAAGTCTGATGTGTTTCCCAAGTTTAACTTGTGGTTGAGGTGGAGAACCAGACTGGGAGAGAGATCCTTAGGTTAGACATTGGGACTGAGTACACTAGTTTCGTTCAAGGAGTTTTGTGAGTAGGGCAAGTTATATGTAGGACTTGCAAGGTACTTCTTAGTGAAGTTAGTGAGTATGGTGCATTTCTCGTGTGACTGATCTCCAAAGGTATCGCTAGGTGGGAGAGTTGCTGGTGAATTGTGGGAAGATTTTTTGGTAGACTACTTGGTTGTGATTGGATGTCCACTGATGCACTATTCTAGTGATGCATGAGTGATCCTGTGGCAAACAAAGGGGTGATTGAGGACATAACTTTTGGCGATAAAGCCATAGGGCAACGTACTCAAGTAAAGGAAGAAAAATAAATGCCAGAAAATTGTGGTAGCAGCGAACATGTAATTCAGGTGGAGTTAGATACTCAAGGCAGAAATATGGGGAGTTCTATCTCGAGTCAACGATATCACGGTATGAATTGGCATGTGATGCAAGTGGAGCAACATACTTAAGGTAGAGATGATGTTGGTCATATTGCAAGGAGTTTCAGCTCGGGAGACCAATAAGATCACGGTGGGCCCATGTGCACTATCATATCACCACTCAAGTATAAATTTGGTATTTTGGTGTTACATGCATTCATTACTATCAGCAGCACGGTTCCTACTATTTTTCAAGTTGTAATGCATGGAAAAGGGAAAAATATATGGATAAGTGTTATGGTGGAGAAAATAGAGGTATTGCATACGAACCAAGTGTGTGAGTTGGTAAGACTTCGCGTGTGGAAGAGGATGATAGGATGCAATGGAATGATGTATCTTTTATGTGTGAATGACATGCTATAGGCTGGGAAGGCTTTAATTAAGGCTTATCAGTTAGGAACTCTATTGAAAGGTTTTGATATGAATGTGTTGGGTGTAGCCAAGAAGGGTCTTGGTTTGAAGATTTGCATGGACAAGGCTACATGGATATTGGTGTTATCTTAGGGTGGCTTTGTGGACAAAATTGCAAGGAGACTTAGTTTGTCATCTGAAAGAGGTTCTGTAAAGAATCGATATGGAATGTCTACCACTCGGTACCCAAAGATAGACTGTGATGTTCGGGATATGTCAAAGGTCCCTTATGATGATGTAATATGGTGTTTCGGCAGGCAACAAAGTGGACCGTCAGTTGTGAGATTTTTTGAAGACTATGCAGGGGACTTTGGTGATAGAAGGCTTGCAGCAGTGTTTGTGTTTACTGTTGTGGGAAGGCCTTATTTGAAGCCTAGGGCGAAGACTCATATTGTTGCATCTAAATGTATCAAGGTTTATAGATGAAGTTGAAGCTGTCATCGGTAAGTTCAAGCGGCATTGCCTCGACTTGGTGCTTGTCACCAGTTGCTAGACGAGAGGCGGTCCCAACCTAATGTCCCAAGTTCAAGGTGGAGCGATGGGTTCATGGTTTTAGTTTCTCCTAAGGGGCGTATGTTCACCAAGGTGGATTTTGTTGTGAATTGTGGCTAATATTATAAAGGAAATCATGAAGGAAATCAGGGTATAGTAGTGTAGCATGAGGCAGTTTTCTATTCTGCCTAAAATCGTCAACTGTTTGGCTCGGGACACCTAGCGCAAATTTCAAATTTTAAATAAATGGAAGTTAGCACGATTAGGTTTCGGGGGGAAACCTCCAAGGATGCTTATATATACATAGTATATGTTGTATATGGAGAGTCAAATGCAGTTGAGATTATTATTGAGAGGGTTCTTGTATTGTTCTTGTAATTTACACAAGAATATAGTGAATCCATGTCGTTTACTCCCGCGGATGTAGGCATTACTGAACCACGCAATTCTTGGTGTCATTCTTATTGTTATTGCTTTCATTTACTTGATGTAATTGTGGAATTGTTTTGTATTCACCATTTAGATTGTTGTATTGTTTGTTTGATCCTTTTACACAAATATATATTCCGCTATGCATATTTGGGGGTTTTTACACAACACGTATGATTTTGAGAAACATTCAGGGTTCGACCAACAAAATTAGACCGAAGGAACCATATTTAGTTTATTTGGATTCAAGCTTCAAAAATATGTGCTTCTCAACGCTTTTCTCAATTTTAAAAGGCCGATGATGAAACCTTAGAATTTCAAAAACTCATGCATTTCACTACACCTTCAACTTAAAACTCATTTTTAAACTCACCACTCTTTTTAAATACTAATATACAAACTCGATCTTCCACTTTGATTTCTCAGGCCGGTAATGCATGCCCGACATTTTCCCAACCATTTGTTTTCATCCATCATCATCGTCATCATCATCATCATCATCATCATCATCATCATGTTTTCATTAAAACTTAGGGTTTTGAGGATAAGCCCTTTTATACTCTGGGCTATTCAAAGCCATGTTGGAGTGTTTAGACAGTGACTTGATTACTAGAGGACCAAAATGGGTCTTTTATCTTTCATTTTCATTTTTTTTAAGTCAACACCTACGTAATTGTGGTAACCATTTTATGAAGGGATGTCGTAGGGGCATTGAAAGGTTGATTATCACTGATATGGTTAGCTAATCACCTTCCCTATGGACAAATGTGCTCTTGAACTCTTTTTTTTTTTTTTTTTTGAAAACTTTTTGTAAGTTTTTTTTTATTTTCCCTGTGTGTGTGTTTTTTTATTCAAAAAAAAAAAAAAAGCGGTGACTTCGTTTTTTAAATGTTTTACCCTGTTTTCTTCAAAACTCATTTTTTGATCATTTGGGAACTGTCATTCCCTCTTCATTGGTGCCTCAGATAGAATCTAACATTGACAAGGGGTTATGTCTTTGCATGTCTTTGAGGAGCTAAAGATGAGAGGGTTTTTGCCTAATGTAAGGCCTCCCAATATCTAAAGGTTAAGTAAATAAGGAATTTCAAATGAAAAACCATATAGTAAACAATTAATCCTCCTGGGAATCATTAGGGATTGTGTCTTCACATGCCTTTAGGGATCCTAAGGTGAGGGTAGTTTATGTATCTTGCAAGGTCATCCAACACTTGAATACTTGGTAATTGAATAAAATAAAAGAACCAAAAGTCTCGATCATTCGAATTTGAAGGCAATCTTAGGCTAATTAGGTACCATTCGATGAATGGGTGTCTAAGGGGTGCTAGTACCTTCCCCTCACATAACTAACTCCCGAACTCGATTCTAGTCATGCAAACCTTGACTATTGATTTCCTTGACCTCAGGTTTGACTTAGAAACCAATTAATTAGTAGTAATTAGGTAATCTAATTGCACCTAGGTAAATAAACAGTTAGTGGCGACTCCCTAGACTTTATTAACCTCATTTCTCACAGTC
The DNA here is from genome assembly GCF_029873635.1 of Malania oleifera. NCBI lineage: Eukaryota > Viridiplantae > Streptophyta > Magnoliopsida > Santalales > Ximeniaceae > Malania > Malania oleifera. The sequence continues at coordinate 56,963,792 of NC_080424.1, read as the reverse complement.
ACCATTGTCCCCTACACTTCTACTCCATACTTTGATTGACACCTCCTCCATCCTCCATTTTCATACATTTTTCATTTACAGGATCGCCATCCCTCTGCATCAAGGTCCCCTCGGGACATTTCGACACTTGTATTACATTTGTATTTTTGTAAGAGGCTAGTTTTGACTGTGCATGCTAAGATTGGACACAAAGACATATGGTGGAGTCTTGATAGTTTTAGGATGTTTTAGAGAGCTTTGATTTGGTAAGTTTGATTCAAGATTCACTAGAGAGAGTCCTCAACCCTTGGCCTTTGCTCAAGCTGCTCTAACGTCCATCAAATCAGTTGTGATACATGTTTCCTTTTGTTTTATCTCATCCTACTATGTTTTATGATTAAAAAAAAAAAAAAAACTACCCAGAGGCCATAACCAATCCTACCTAATCTTCTTATATCCTTACTATTAATTTACCATTTAATAATTTACATTTAAGTTTGTGTTATTATATTATAAAATGGTTTTATGTCAACCTAAATGCAATTTGATTATATATGAACTAGATTTGGGTCAATACATCTAACCTTAAATTTAAATTTAATCACTGCAAGGATTTTTTTTAAACAAAAATTTTAAATCTATTATAAATCTGCCTAAATAATATTGATATACCCTAAATATATCAGCTTATAAAAGAAAGTCAAAACCCAACAATCACTACCTAAGTCAAATCCTCTAGCAAGAGCAATTAGCTCTAATCCAATAATGAAGGGAAAGATCCACGCTGGAGCCTTAAACGCCTAAAGTGATCCATGCTAACCCTTTAAACCTTTGGAGCTATCCATGCCTCTGCATCATAATGACGGATTACCCCAAGGGTCAAATCTCGCCACTACAAAGAAAGGTGATGCAAACAAGACAAGGTAACTCACTCTTAACCCAATCTTACTGTTGCATTCAACCTCTTGGAAGCATTCCCTTACTTAGGCATCGGAGTGACCCCCTGGAGTACACCCCAGGTCCTCCAAGCCTACTTTGTTTTCATCCTTTTCAAGTCATCAGAAGTCGGAGAGCAACGTCGCAGATCATCACCATTTTATCTCGCAACAATTGGCACCGTCTGTGGGAACCCCTTCTAAGAGGTGCTCATCTTGCTTCCAACCTCCGATTCTCAGATAATAACGACAACCCATGACTTAAGCTCTAGCCCTGCTGCTGGTTAAGAAGCACCCCAGTTTGTTTACTCCACACCCAGACTTTATTCATGGGTAACCAGGGAGGAATTTCTCACCTTCCAAAGGAGAATGGAAGCCTCCTAGAAGAAGATGGAGGATATGTTCAACCTACTCGTGTAGCAAAAGGGTCAGGAAGAACATGTTCCACACCAACAACAGGTTAGCCCTGACTCAACTAAGAAAGCAGAGAATCTGAAGGAAAATGAGAGAAAAACCAACCTCACTAAGAAGGTGGAAGACGCGAACAGCGCAGGAGTCAACGAGAAAAGATCGAATAAGTTAGAACAGAAGATAAAAAAGATATATTAGATAGAGAAGATGATGAAAGAGGGTTGAACCAACCCCTCTTATAGGGAAATCTCTTTAAAATCCTCGGAATTGTCGTTCAAAAAATAAGTAATGGAAGTCTCACTACCCAGCAAGTTCAAAATGCTCACTTTTGAAGTGTACGAGGGTTTGACTGATCCGGTCGATCATCTGGACACCTTTAAGGTATTGATGCAATTGCAGGACGCACCTGAGGCCATCATGTGCCGGGAATTTATAGCCACCCTTAAGGGTAGTGTCAGGGATTGGTACCAAACCCTACAACCTAGATCGATTGGCTCTTTTTCTAAGATAGAACAGCAGTTTACTAGCCATTTCATCGGCAGTCGAAGAATCGTCAAAACTTCGGCTCATCTGATGAACTTAGTTCAAGGAGAATGAGAGACGCTATAAAAGTTCATGCACCGCTTCGTCACTGCGACCATGGAGATCCGCAACCTGGACATTGGAGTGGCATTGCCAACCCTAACCACGACCCTTTAGCCAGGAAAATTCCTCTCTTCTCTAGGAAAGAGACCCCTAGCGGACATAGGGGAGCTAATGGTAAGAGCACAGAAGTATATTAATCTAGAAGAGGTAATGGACACAAGAAGAGAGCAAACTTATTTGAAGAGAAAGAGTTCGAGGGATTTGGGGGAGGCCTCTAAAATAGGGAAGTGGCAAGAGAGTAACAAGTTGCAGAGTAGCGCTAAGGGGTTAGGACATACAAGTAAGTTTCAGTCCTACTCCCGTAGATGTCTCGCATACCAATGCCCTAGGCTATTCTAACCTAATCTAGCATGCCCAAGGAAATTGTTCCATAAAATTGCATCTCTGTCAGTCATGTACTCGAACATTTTGTGTGCCTTTATTAAATTATCAAATTTTGCATACATACTTATAACTGCATTCCCTCTCATGCTATTCGATTTTAGTCCAAAAAATGAGCACAACTCATTAGGAAAAGAAGAATCAGGCCAACTGATGAGCAAACCTTGTGAGGCCAGAAGACTGCCCAACAAATGAGCATAGCTCATTAGGCAAAATCAGCCCAACTGACGAGCAAAGCTTGTAAAGCCAGAAGATTGCCCAATAAATGAGCATAGCTCATTAGGAAAGATCGGCCAACTAACGAGCAAAGCTCGTGAGGCCTGAAGACTGCCCAACAAGTGAGCACACTTATTAGGAAAAATTGGTCCAACTGATGAGCAAAGCTCATGAGGCCAGAAGATTGCCCAACAAGTGAGCACAACTCATTAGGCAAAATTGGCCCAATTAACGAGTAAAGCTCGTGAGGCCAGAAGACTACCCAACAAATGAGTATAGCTTATTAGGCGAGATCGGCCCAACTGACGAGTAAAGCTCATAAGGCCAGAAGACCGTCCAACAAGTGAGCACAGCTCAATAGGAAAAATTGGCCCAATTAACGAGCAAAACTTGTGAGGCCAGAAGACTGCCTAACAAATGAGCATAGCTCATTAGGTGAAATTGGCCCAATTGACAAGCAAAGCTTGTGAGGCCAGAAGACCGCCCAACATATAAATGCAACTCATTAAGCGAAATTAACCCAACTGACGAGCAAAACTCGTGAAGCCAGAAGACTGCCCAATATGTGAACACAACTTATTAAGGAAAATCAGCCCAACTGATGAGCAAACCTTGCGAGGCCAGAAGACTACCCAATAAATGAGTATAGCTCATTAGGTGAAATTGGCCAAACTTACGAGCATAGCCCATGAGGCCAGAAGGATGCCCAACAAATTACCTCGAAGTGCTGCTTGGCAAAAATAGTTTGGCAAAAACTGCCACAAAGATCAACTCGGCAGAAAATGCTCATGAAGAGCTGCTTGGCAAAAACGGCTCGGCAGATAATGCCCATAAAAAGCTGCTCAGCAAGAATGGCCACAAAGATCAGCTCGGCAGAATGTGCCCGCAAATAGCTGATCGGCAAAAATGGCTCGGCAAGAATTTCCCTAAAGAGTAGCTCGGCAGAATCAGTTCAGCAAGATCTTCTTGGAAAGAACGATTCGGTCAGAATTGCCTTGAAGAGCAGCTCGGAAAAAACAGTTCGGCAAGAATTACCTTGAAAAGCAGGTCGACAGAAACAACTCGGTAGAAACAGTTCGGCGAGAAATGCCACGAAGAGCAGCTCGGCAAGAATGTTCATGAAGAGCTGCTCGACAACTCGGTAAAATTCCCATGAGGAGTAGCTCAGCAAGAATGCCAAAGAAGAGCAGCTTAGCAACTCGGAAAGAATGGGCCCATGAGTAGCAGCTCGGTAGCTTGACAGAATTCCCATGAGGAGTAGTTCGGCAAGAATGCCCACGAAGAGCAGTTAGACAAGAATGTCCATGAAGAGCAACTCGGCAAGAATGCCCATGACGAGCAGCTCAGTAGCTCGGCAGAATTCCCATGAGGAACAACTTGGCAACTCGGTTAGAATGCCCAAAAAGAGCAGCTCGGCAAGAATGGACCCATGAGGAGCAGCTCGGCAGCCCGACAGAATTCCCATGAGGAATAACTCGGCAAGAACGCCCACGAAGAGCAGCTTGGCAAGAGCAGCTTGGCGGCTCAACATGAATGCCCCATGAAGAGTTGCTCAGCATGAAAGCCCCACGATGAGCTGCTCGGCACAAAATGCTCGACGAAGACCTGGTTGGCATCATCAACTCGGGTGAGCCGAAAAACCCGGCTCAGCACGAATCGCACACAAAAGCATCGGCTCAGCCCACAACAAAATCCGGCTCGGCAAAGTCGTGTACCCTTCCACCTCGGCTCGGACTAGCCGACTCCCCATCGAGTTCGGCTTAGCAAGCCAGGAGCGCCACAAGATCAGCTCGGGTAAGCTGAGCACGCTCTCCGCAAAAGCCCAACAGGAACAACTTTCGAACTTTGGGAACATGACTCAAAACTTCAAAACTAGGGGAGGGACAATTGATATGCCCTAAATATATCAGTTTATAAAAGGAAGTCAAAATCCAGCAATCACTACCCAAGTCAAATCTTCTGGTATGAGCAATTAGTTCTAATCCAATAATGAAGGGAAAGATCCATGCTAGCGCCTTAAACGCCTAGAGTGATCCATGCTGGTGCTTTAAACTTCCAAAGCGATCCACACCCCTGCGTCATAATGACAGATCACCCCAAGGGTCAAACCTCGTCACTATAAAAAAAGGGTGATGCAAACAAGTCAAGGTAACTCACTCTTAACCCAATATACTGTTGCATTCAACCTCTTGGAAGCATTCTCTTAGTTAGGCATCGGAGTGACCCCCGGAGTACACCCCGGGTCCTCCAACCCTTCTTTGTTTTCATCCTTTTCAGGTCATCGGAAGTCGGAGAGCAAAGTTATCACCATTTTATCCTGTAGATAATACTATATTGTTTTATTACAATATGAATGATTTAGATAGTTGAGTGGACTGGACCAGTTATTCTATTATGAAATCATATTTTCACATGCAACTAAAATGTCATTTTATTTTTTATTTTTAAGAAAAATAATAATGATTAGGGTGTGATATTTAAATTTATCTAACACATGCTTGTGAATAATTTTCCTTAATTAAACTATTTATCCAAACATGATGTTTAAAATCAAAGATAATCTAATAATTTTAAGTTAATTGAATAAAAAATAATAACGAACAGTTATATTTAAGTGAGCAGAATAACATTCAATTAAAACCATCCATATTAATATATTAATTAAATTAAATTTTAACAAAATTGCTTAATTCTTAATTGCATGATGTGGAGACCTAGATCATTATGGATTTATTATTTTCATTAATATTATTTTAATATCCTTATAATTTTTATCAATTAAGTTGAATTTTAGGAACCAAAAGGGGCAAGGTTAAAGTCAAAAATTTATCCATTTCTAATTGAATGATGACATGCTGTTGTGTTTTGTTGTCAAAATATTTCACTAATATTCAGACATGGTAAAAATCGTTAGGATTATATCTCATTCACGAATTTGCTTTAAAAAATTAAATAAGAAAAATTATTTTAAAATATTTCACTAATATTCAGACATGGTAATTTGTTATGTTACCACATATTTGCCTTACGATAAATAGCATAATGTTAAAAACAATCACCATAAATTTATTTAAAATAATTAATTTCACATTTTTTTTAAAAGAATGTACTATAATTATTTTACATTTTTTTTTTTAAAATCCAATACATTCCTTGAGATGCAAATTGGTAGAAGGTAGAAAATATAAATTCAAGGCGAGGGATTACAATAGAAATTGAAGAAATCGATTGAATTCAACCGGTGTAGATGTGGACGCCGATGGCGACAAGGAAGATGATGAGTAGGCTGAAATAGATGATTGCGTGAACCAGAATGGAGGCGCCGCTGGTCTGCATGTTCCCGAACTCCACCACCCTCGACCGCCCAGGTATTTGGATCAACAACCCTGGCGTTAGCATCACAAACAGCACCAGTAGTAGCTGATTTCAGTGATCCAAGCGACGCCATTTCTTCATCAGTTCTTCAAACAAACCCTAATTGTTGTTCTTTCAATTTTCGCCTTTTCCGTGTAGGGCTTTGACGTGAATGATAATACAGAACCGCAGGGACGACGGCCCCTTTCAGATGAGTCCCGTCCTCACCAGCGCCCATTACTCTCCGAAGAGTCTCAACTCAATATATTTCCCATTTTTTTCAGATTCAATGATGAGTGCGAAGCTGTTGCTGAGTCTTAAATTTGGATTCGTTATATTGCTCTTTTTCTGGGCACACCGTTTTGTCTTCTGCTGATCTCTTCGTCAGTTTTCGAGCCGATCGGATAAAGGGATAAAGAGGGATATGATTTGCCCATAATGTTCTTACGCATCTTCGATTGTTTCCTTTGTGGGTTGCGAAAGATTCATCTGACTCGTCAATTAATCGCCATCTTCTTCGAGAAGGGGATTTTGGAAGCTTTGATTGAACGGGGAGATGGGTTGTTTCTCGTGTTACGATTCGAGGGAAGAGGATCAGCTGAAGTCTAGCCCTCGGTTCCTTCTAACATCTCCAAATTGTCAAGAAAATGTTTCTCTGCTGCTTAATCTGATTTGGGTTTTATTGGATTTATATGCGTTTTAAAAAATTTAAAATAAATAAATCATACTTATTAAATGAGTAACCGTTTATTAAACGGACAGATTAAAATTTATACTGATTAATAAATAGATCAATCTAAATCCGAACTTGTTTAACCCAACCCCTTTACTACCTATTCTAACTGACCCGCCATTGTCACCCCTAGAGTTTGGGCCTCCTTGTCCTCGCTCGGCCCCTATAAATATTTGTCAGTTTTGAAATTTCTGAACCGAAATCGAAACTGAAGCACTTTAATTGAAAGCTGAAAATATGGCGATTCGGTTGCGGTTTTTTCTATTTTTAACTGATTTTTTTTAACAAAAAAAATAACCTTTATTTTTTATAAAGGGGAGTGCCGACTGTCGAGGGCCCAAGAGGTAGAGCCGAGACGACCTATCCTACTAGCGCTGACGCTGGGTGCTGGACTCAATGGGCTGGCTAGCAGAGTAGCAGAAGCAGTAGACGAGTGAGTCTGAGAGACGACTCAAACGAGGCCAGACAGCGGACGCACAGCGCAACGGAGACGAGAGAGTGAGACTGAGAGTGACGAGTGAGAGTCTGAGAGACGACTCAGACGAGGCCAGACGGCGGACGCACGGCGCAACAGAGTCAGAGACTCACAGTGAGAGCTGAGAAGAAAAGAAGAGAAATGAGGGTGGAGGCGGAGGCGGAGGCGGAAGGCGACGTTAGCATGAAAGTGAAAACTTTTAAAGACGAAAAGTGAAAACCCTAATCCCGTAACCCGTGCCGCCTATACATTTACTGGCCATATTATATAAATCGGTTTCTCAATTTTTTTCAGTTTGGTTTCAACATAAAACCAAATCAACCGAACATTTTAATATTTGAAAATTGAAATCGAAACCTAAAAACCGAACCGCTTATGCTTTCGGTTTGATTTTGGTCCGATTTTCGATTTTTCGATAATTTTCGTACACCCCTACCTACAAATATACCCCTTATATATATTACCCCTGTTCTATGCCTCAACCATGACCCTCTCTAGACCATTTCTGCTGTGTCCTGGATCTGTGCTCAAAAAGAAATCACAAACAAGCAGTAACAGAGTCTCAAATGGTGAACATGACCAAACCACACCTAAGCATATGCGGCTGCTCATGTTTAATTGTGATTCATTTCCTGCAATTTAAAATGGCATGAATTTATTTATTCACTTGCACTTATTTATTTACACAAATTCAAATGAAAGATAACTTTCCTTGATAAGATCATTTGTCACTTGCTATCATCATAACTTAACCATGGGAAAACTATGACCGAGCTTTATCAAAGATGTTACAGCAGAAAGGGTCGTGGGGAAGGCTTTGGAAATTTGGGCAGTCCAATGAAACCCTTCAGGCCTTCAATCAACAGAGTCCCGGAAATGTAAAGACTGCAGTCATCTTCGATAAAGTTTGGACCATAGAAAAACCACACCAAAAATACAAAGTGCAAAAAGAACCACATGGACAATGTGGTTCGACCCATGCTGGATGATGCTTTTGTTCAATTTCCTCATGTTGTTCTTCACCCCTGCTTGTGCTTTGATCAGTGTCATTTGCTGTCATCAACACAAAATGTAAGCGCTGTCAACACACATCTTTCCATCAAGAGAAAAAGCCGTAGTAAAATGCTATTATCTTACATGAATAATCTGCATCCCATATTTTAAATGAGCTAGAATAATTGCGCAATTCAGAAGATGGCATCATAAACAAACAGAATTGGAGGGCCAACAAAATTCTCTTTATGGCTACAAAATTTTCCCTTTTATCTTTTTTAAAGCAAGTATCATTAAGACTTTTAATCAGAGAATGAATGAAAAGGCTGCACCCTCTTCATAGCAGAACAAGAAACCATTCTTCCAATTCTCTATTGACAAGAACTTTCAACATGGACCATACATGTCAGTGGCATAAGAGTAAGACTCCAAATTTAAATAAAATATTGTCCTCATCAACTTTTGAAAATAATCCTTCGTAGGTACCAGAAAAGGAAAAAAAAATAAAATTTGCAGCAAATCAGTTGGATACACATGTAGTTCTTGCCATATCAGCGCACTGAGACATGAGAGTGCCTCCAACCAAAGGCAGATCTGCAAATCTGTTGGACACCTGTAGCCCTTGCCACATAGCACATTGAGCCATGAGAGCCCCCAAGAGGTAGCAGATCAAAATGCAACATGAGCCTCTGGGTTGTGGCGGATGAACTAAGCCATGAGCTTCCGGACCATAGCATATTCTTACAGCTTCTGTGCTGCTATATGCAGCACTAATTTACCACATGCAGATCCCTAAGCTATATCATGTCAACCACAAGACTACCACAGAATGGTTGACTATCCAAGAATCTTCTGCCAAGTACATCAATATGCAAGGTACTAGATAACTTCTGCACTACACTTGATTCCTAGTACTTTCTATATACAGTTAAAACTGAAATTTAAGGATTAAAAGTCTTAATTTAAGAAGTAACATTGTAGCTAACCTTCTGCAAATGTTCAGATGATCATACGACATAGCATGGGCTATATAACATGCAAATTGCAAACTGTGTCGAGTCTGGCACTATTGACAAAAAAGCTGCACTGTAACAGGTTTCGCTCACTCTAGAGTGAAGCTACCCAACAAACAACCTAGAGGTCCTAGAGTCACTGTCAGAAAAAGCTACAATACCACAACATTGTCAAAGATAGTTGGCTGTCTAATATGGTATCTGATCTCTAAGATGGTAAACTTGAGCTCCAAATGGGAAATTTAAGAGGTTTTCATCCTAATCAATACAAATGGTACCCTGCCACACTGTCGTCAAGAGTAGCTAAACAAATTTGAGAGGATAGCAGCAGGCTCTGAAATAGGAAGGGGAATCACAGCTTTTCAGCTCAACAGAAAGAAAAGCTATGCTGCTATAGTGGCATAAAATTGCTGATGATAGCTTCAGTCTAAACTCTAAAATGATAGCAACACTCTCTAAGATAGTAACAGTTTCACGAAGGATGAACTATAAGCTTCTAGTCCAATATTGCCCAGAAAATGGATTCTAATTCATGGAACAGGGACAGGATTGCAGTGTGGCGCACATGCTCTAAAATGTGGAATGGTAGCATTATACTTATATATTGGTGAAAATTCTATAATGACATTTGTATACTTTAGAGAGGATGTTGAGGTATTTCTAAATCTAGGAGAGTGCCTGATGTAGGATGAGAAGCGGGTATTTGGATCATGGTTTTAAATCGCGGAAAGAGATTTCGGGGGCTTGTTTGTAATATTTGTGTATTTTTAGGGGTGTGTTTGTAGTTTCATGTAGTTTTAGGGTCTATGTGTGATTTCTTATGATATAGCCTTTCTTATAAATAGTGTGTGAAAGCCATGCAAGAGCTGGTTATTGATGAATTTAAATTGAAGTGAACGGAAGTTCTTTTTCCCCAAGTGTATCTCCTTCTTCCCCCTCTTTTCTTCTTCTTCCTCCTCCTCCTTCCCCTTCTCTTTCCTCAATTTCATCTCATTTCTCCCTTAGCAGCAAGATCCTTGATGCTGTTCTGTATCAGATTTCCTTCAGGAAATATATTAATAAAAGGGCAGCCCAGTGCACAAAGCTCATATGTATGCGAGGTCCCGGGAAGGGGGCAGACCACAATGGATATTAATAATGACCTATCCTAAAATAGAATTATAATGCGATAATTCTCTGCTTTAACTAATAAAAAAAGTTAAGTGAAAAATATCAAATTTCAAATTTTGGATCACTAGAATTAGCATTTCAACTGAGGTTAGGGACGCTCCATGGGAGAGGTCTCTTTGGGAAGGGTGCCCTCTCTCCTGGTATTCTTCAAAGGATTTGCACTGCCCCAAGGATGGAGCCCTATTTACAGCTTCATCACGCCCAAGATTGCATCCCTTAGAGAGGCTTCCAACTAATGATGGGCGCCCTACCAAAAAGAAGCTCCCTAAAAGGGCCTCCCTTAGGGCAGATCACACCTCTAAATGCACACACTGGACCAATGGCCCAGACTGCTACTGACCACTGCTTTCTACCCTCTATATCAAGTTTAGCAAGATTCATTTACCAACTTTTACATAACATGTGAAACTACTTAAGACCAATAATAGTCACAAGACAATGGTCATTTAAAAACACATAATAGTCACACTTTATGCCTTGCAACAGCAGTACAGCTGCGACAGTTCATGGTAAATTATTTTGCAAACAGATTGTTAATCCTCTGTAGCTATACAGCTTACTGTTGACATCTGAAACAACTGAGAACAAGGAGAATAACAAAAAAAGCACACCTTAAGTGCATGCATGCACACAGCTTCATGCACGCTTTAATAGCTCTGCCACATGTTTTCTTATCCTCCAAACAACCAAGTAGTAAAAGGCTACCTTCTCTAATTCCTAGAATCCTAGGAGACGGTAGCCTTGAACAACAGAAGCTACTCCAATCTCAGCCCACACAGCCTGGGGTCTGGGGATAACAGCTTACTCTAATCACCAGGCCAACTGAACATAATTCAATAGATCCACCAAAACTTATACTGCTTAATTTATGATTGTAATAGTTAATCATGTCCCAAAAATGGGAGAATTAAGTAATTAAAAGCAGAAATTGTAACTGAAAGAAATAAAATCTTCTTTAGTAAGTTGAACACATACCAGCTGATTAATAAAATCATTCTGAAATTTTGCTTCTGACTCTATCTCTTGAGCTACCTGCACCGTCATAGTTGAGTAAGAGCCAAAACAACAACCAAAAAAAAAAAAAAAATCATCCTTAAGGGGTGACATATCTTAAGAAAAATAAAAATAATTTAAGGTTGAGACTAAAGATAAACTGCATTGTAAAAATGTGACAGCCACTGCAGCCAAGGCCAATCAATGAGAAACAGAGATAAATTATATGCAGCTCATACCCTCCAGGTGCTTTCCCAACATCCTTTTCAAGCATAAACAGTAGACAGCAGATGTCAAAATTCACAGGCAAATAAACATAAGGAGAATCTCCTTCCCTGGATTGGGAGAGGAAGGGAAGTTCATATTTTATGATCAACCGAGTAATTTTATTTAAACAAATGCAACAATAACAAACCAAACCTTAAAAGTATATTTCTTTTAAACAAATATACTAAAAAAAATTATTGCATTTAAAATATAGACGTACAGAAAATTCTTCCCTTAACAAGTCTTATGTTTTCAGATTTCAAGTTGAATAATACACCATTGTCTATAGCCATGGTATCAGCTCCACATTGACAATATCCACCATGCAGCATGGCCCAGAAGAAACCGACTGTGTAGCATAAATAGAAAACAGAACTCATAGAAATTCTTCTTTCTAAGAACAAGTTTATACAAAATCCAGAGAAATTCTTCTTCACAATTATGAGCCTAAAATATGGAGTTTTGCTGCAAAGACAATAGTTTCATTTAAAACGCCTGATAACAGTATTATAAAAAAGTGCTAAATTATGTTTAAAAAACTGACAGAATCTGAGACATTCCAACAATGAAAGCTTGAACAGTTGGGGAAAAAAAATGCTTAGTGTAACAGCTATTTTATTTAGTCCAACTATTTGATGAGGTTTTATTTTATAATTTTATATAATGTTAACAAACTCCTTTAAATTGATCAAGCAAGAACAATTTGTTAGGGGGTGTGTGTGTTAGGACCAGACTGCAAGAGCAGGGAAGGGGCTTCCAGTTTATTTGCTTTGGTTGGGAATGGGTGTTGGCTTGACAAACAAGAACCTCAACAAACAAACAGGTTTCAGTTACCAACATAAATCCACCAATAGCAAAACTACTTGGATTCAGGAGCTCATAGATACCTTACCTCCATATATGCATGCTACTCTTGGAGATCGTCAAATACAACTGATTATCTATGGTCCAATCGTCCAAAGCTCTGGTCATATTTGATAGAACCATAGGATTTGAATCAATTGAATGGAAAAACAGTTGAATCCATAGGAGAATCAATAAGCTAATTGAATCATATGTAAATTGTTTGATTCATCGACTCACAGGTAAATTGATATGAATCAATCGATTTAGTTGGTTAGCAGCAATCTCAGGCCATGTCCCAAAAAGAAACTTTTTTAATCATTTTTTTGGGGTTCACAACTGCATTTCTTTCCACATCTATGACTGTTCTGTCTTGAACGACAGAAGAAAACCACAATGTTTGGCCTTCACTTCAAGGATTATAGACAAATCTAAATTTTGTGCTTCATCCCACCATTATGGCGCAGAACATTGTTCCTTCATTGAGAAAGAAAGTACACTGCTGTGGTCCTGATTGGCTAGGGTGGCTTTGAAGTTTATGTGAGTTCTCAACATACAAAAGTTAGTTTTATTAGCTTTTTCGAATTATTTATTAGTTTGTTTAAGTTCTTGAAAAACTTTTCTTGGTTTTTAGTTCTCAGAGAAAGCATGCAGCACATTAAATATGATTTTAAATACCATAAAATTCAGTTTTTTTAGTTTTTCTTGACTATTTCTCATATTAGAAAAAGGTGCTCACTAGTTACAACAAATTCAAAACACATAATGCAAATATCCGAATACATTGCCTTAGAAATCTCCTTACCTGCAACAAGTCATTACTGTTAATCCTATTAGCAAGCCAAAGTCCTCATGAAAGTAGCCTTAGCCTTCCAAATAACATAATTCGAAGGGAAAGGATGAGAACTAGAAGATTTCAACAAATGAGGGACAAAAGACTTTGTAGTAACAGAACCAGAAGCATCCCCAACCTAAATCCACAAGTCATTCCTCACTTAAGGAACAAAAGAATCCAAAGCTACTAAAAAAATAGTAAGCCCATCCACCTCTCCATCATTGAGATTTATGAATAAATAAAATGAGGAAACCTCACCCATCAAATATCCTCCCAAAGCTGAATGAGATTCCCATTACCAACTTTGAATCGGTTAAGAGGATAGAAAAAATAAGCAACCTGCAAAATAAACTTCAAAGGGCTCACGTGAGAAGCATTACTACTTCCTTTATGCTTTAGTATCCAAGAAGAGGGACCTTCATAACCATTTTTCGAACTAAAGATATGTTTCTAGACACCACATTACGAAGGCGCAAAACCCCTTAAACTTAGGTCTCCTAGCCATGTCTCAATAAACAAGATGATCACTCTAATCATCTCCCACACCCGGCCACAAAAAATCTCTCATAAGCCCTCTCTAGTTCAATAGCCAAAACTCAAAGGAACTCTAAAAAAATAAAGAAAACGGATAGAACGATTAGGAAGGATTGCACTAGTGAGAATTCGCCTCCTACAGATAAATAAGCTCTCTTCCACCTCTCCAACCTTATACCCAATCCTCTTTGCCACTAGATACCCAAGGGAGACAAATCCCAAAAGAGAGAGAGAACTAGGATTACTTCCAAAAGGGAAATCCAAATAAGTCAAAAGCAAATCTAAACTTGTATTTCCTATTGAAACAACAAACCCCTCTTTCTCACCCCTCTGGCCCTCCCCATGGCAATGCCAACCATCCCACTCTTAAGACACGTTAATCTTCAATCCCAAAATTTCCACAAAATATTTACTGAAGTTACAACCTTTTAGGCAACTCTTAGTTCTTAGTTCTCTTGACTCTTAATTTTTTAATACAAATCCATATTTGTTAAAATATTTCATTTTTCAACATATTTTCAATTGATTTTGGAAATTTGTATTGAATCCTATGATTCAATTGGATTCTCCATTCACAAAATTGGTATTTTGATTCACGATTCGAATCTCAAGTTGACAAAAATGGTTATTTATTTTTTCGCTGGATAATCAAATAGCGTGCCTTTCATATTACTTCTACAACCTTATTTGCAATTGAAGATTTCTGAAAAAGATCAGGATACATGTTGTCTGAGGTACATGCTTCCTCACAACAGAATATAATTTGAAGCAACTCAACTAGAGATAAAATTTCCCAGAAGCTAAATATATCCTCCAATTGTTAATCACAGAATGTCTTTTATTTCATCACAAGGGTACTCTACTTAAATGAGTGTCAAAAATAACTTTTGTTCACTATTATTAAGTAAATGACTAAATGAATATTCCTTAAAAGTAACAGTAAGTTTACCACGATTCCCAGCTATTAAACTTAAAAAGGCATAAAGGACAAGTCTACCACGCAAAAAATTTCCGACAACTATCAAGAAAAGGCCCGGTCCAAAATCGGATGCCTATGCATTTTTTTTCCCTTTCAGATGTTGAAAATTAGCTAGGTCAAACATGCTGTAATCCATACAATGATGAGGGGGAGAAAAACTATAAACAAGTTGAATAATAAATCAAAAATTACATTTCTGAGTTGTCTAATCTGTTTGCGGAGCCCCGTGACCTCCTCATCCAAGTCGGCATGCACTGGATCGATGCGCAATTGGATTTCATCAGAATGAGCGACGGGTCTCGTGCTAAGACCTTCTCTGCAAACCAAATATAAATAATTATAATCATAGAAAATTATTTAATAAAAAAAGCAGAAAAAACAAAGGAAAGAAGAATTCTTAACCCTCTGTTTGATTAGCGAGAATTAGAAGAAATACAGAACCTAAGATCGATTGAGCGTGAAATGAGATGCAGCAAATTCCAAAATTTACCTTCTTCGTTTAATACAATTCTCTCGGAAACCAAACAGTGAAATAGAAAAATCAAAAGCATATGAATACCTCGATCTGTAAGGGGCAGCACCGTAGAAAGAACCTCCCCCGTGCGAACTGCTCGCCATCGAAGAAAATTACAAGACAGTGGAGCGACGAAGAAGGAGAGAGAGAGAAGCCCTAGGACGGAAGAACCACGAAGGGTGCGGAATGGTGCGCGCGTGCTAAAATCACAGACGGCAGCACGAATGTCAGGTGGAGCTGGAGTACACACCCAAAGGCCAAAGGCGCGCTACTGTTTCGGCCCTGCGTTTATATGATCGTTTGTTTTAAAATGCGAGCGCAATGAGCGGTTGGATGCGGGTGTTACACGGAATGGTGATGTTGTTCGGCGGAGATCCACCGTTGGTCTCGACAATCTGGCGGTGTCGAGACTTCCATCTCTGCACTCTCAATTTTAAAAGTTGGTATGCGGTAAAGTTGTTTTTTTCTAAACTAGAAAATCTTTCCAGGTGGAGCATAAAAATATACTTCCCTTGCTGAGTGCGTAATAAGAATATTGTGTCCTTGTGTTGAAGCATGGATGAAAATTATGGTTTGTTCTTGGAAAACTCGTTATAATAGAAACTTTAATAGAAAATTCGAATGAAAGTTGCAAATAAAACAATTAAGTGGGGAAAGGATATTAGAGCAATTAAAGTCGATAAAAAATGTGAAGTTTGGAAAAGCACCGAACAGTAGAAAAAGGAAATTCAATGATGTTGAGTTAAATTGGAAAAAAAAAAAAAACATATTTTTTGAGCTGCTATACTTGAAAGATCTTTTACAACCCCACAACTTAAATTTTATGCATATTGAGAAGAACATATGTGGGAATGTGATTGAGACATTATTAGATATAAATGGGAAGATGAAGGGAAATACAAATGCTCGCCTAGATAGATATGGGAATACAACTTGAGTTGCACCTCATTCGTAATGGGGACAAACTTTTCATGTCATCAACATGTTACACATTATCGAAAGATGAAAAAAAAAAAAGTTTCCTTGATGGTTGAAAATAGTGAAGTTCCGCAATGGATGTGTGTCTAACATATCTCGATACATAAACATGGCGAAAGGTAAGATATTAGAAATGAAGAGTCATTACTATCATATCCTTATTCAAAGGGTTCTACCAATTTTCCTTCGTGGATACTTGAATGACGATGTTCACTCAGCTTTGATTGAGTTGGGAATTTTTTTTTTTTTTTTGGGTTGTACTAAAA
The DNA here is from genome assembly GCF_029873635.1 of Malania oleifera. Lineage (NCBI taxonomy): Eukaryota > Viridiplantae > Streptophyta > Magnoliopsida > Santalales > Ximeniaceae > Malania > Malania oleifera. The sequence continues at coordinate 56,947,278 of NC_080424.1, read as the reverse complement.
AAATTGTGAGAATCTAGGTATATTCCTAAGAGAGGGGATGAATTGGGATTTTAAAATTTCTTTGCTTCTTTGTATTACTAATTCCTTAGTTGAGTTTCAACTTCAACAAAAATTTAGTTTCAGTAATTAATCAATCTTCAACAATCACTCAAATATAATATTAATAACCAACCAAGTATAGTCAATATTCAATCCAAGTTTAAGTTTTTGATGTTAAAGCCCAGCTAATAAATTCTAAGTTTTAATTTAGGATTATTAGAAACAAATCTCAGAATCTTTTAAAATTAAAAACTCATATTTTATTCCTTGACAAAGAATAATATAATTTCACAGATTTGATAAAACTTGCAACTTTAGCAAAATACTTTTTCAGTTGTGATATTCAAAATCAAAATTCCAGCAATTCCCAAAATTTAGTAAGTGTTAAAGATCATACACGCAGATTATATGTAATGCCCCGACCTGCCACGTGGCCCCGGGGTGCTATTTTAGTGACGTCTTTGTACCTAATACCACATCATCATAAATAAATGTAGCGGAAATAATGAAACATTCTCCAAACATACAATACCAGAGTTTTAAATTTCCTTTATACATAAAGGTTTCCAAACATCCATATTACAACCTAATCGAAAAAGGACAACTAACTCAGTACATACAACCGTAATACAAGTCCAGTGACTCATGACATGACTTACATACACCAAAGTTCATACAGATACTCGCAAAAGAGACTATTCTAACTTCCACCCCCTTATCCTGCTAAGCACGATCCCTGGTATTGCCTAAAAAGATGATTTGTATATTGGGGCGAGACACTTCTCAATAAGGAAGATTAAGTTAACATCAGTGTGTGATCAGTATGCATTAGGTGTTTACAGAAAACATTCATCCTTCATTTAACTAAAAATAGCATTTATACATTATACTCACTTTATATTGCTGAAAATATTCATTTCAATTCCATGGTATAAACAGTTCAGTAAATAACTAGTATCATTTACATAGATCTATAGATATGCATAAAAGACACTCTCTGGGACTAAATACCATTTACTTCCCCCATGGTACAGGTTGTGCGACCCGAAGGCTGGACTACGTCTGGGGTGATCAACCCAGACAAAGTCAAATCATACGTCTGCATCTAACTTTGACTACACAGGCATCCGAAACTTCTTGTGGGATTCTGATTGCCTTACCACATCCTGAAAGTCTAGGCTTCCAGGGAAGGTACACCCTTTATTGAGGCTAATCAGCTGAGACCATCCTACACTTTCATCAAGAACAGTGTGGGCGCACATGGTTAAATACTGAATCTCTAGCAACGGTACCGTGCTCATAACATAATTAGTTCTCAGGGTTCCTAAAGCATATACAATTTAAGTAATAAAAATTGTATTTCCACTCATTTCATATAAAACCTGTCATGTTATAAAACTCAGCCCCTAGCCGTCATATACCCCTCGGCTCATAGCCGTTATATCAAATCTTGGCCCTCGTGACCGTCATATAAAACTCAGCTCATAGCTGCTATATCGAATCCCAGCCCTCGCGACCGTCATATAAAACTCCCTGTGTTTTCACAAATAGTTCCAGTATTGCACAAGCAGTTCCAGTATTTCACAAACAGTTTCATAAATTCGGCTATACAATAACCCTAAAATTAATATCCATCTGCCACACAATTTCAGTATTTTAAACATAGCCCGTAGATAGCCAAGAACACAGTATATTTAGTTTATAAGGTCAACCAAACTTCCCACCGTTCATTTTATTCAAAATAGCATAATATATATCCTAAGTTTGAAAAAGGTTCATTTTTAACGGTTGGTTTTCGAAGCAACAACTGAAAACATAAATATACTTACACTAAAAACATTTCAATCGTTTCAAACTCGTTAAAAAGTTGACTTAACTTAATCCCCTTACCTGTTTTGAAAAAGAAACTGAAACGGACGAAAAAATCAAAACCCTAGCTTTTCGAACTGGTAGAAACTCAAGATCCTACGAGCCAGTAAGAGAGAGAGTGATCCAGGAGTAAAAGAGAACCCATAGGAACCTTTTAGTGAAAAAAAAAAAATCAAAACCCTAGCAGAGCCCAAGAAGAGAGGATTTTCAAATTTCAAGAAAAAATTAGCTCACTTCTATTTATAGGTGGGCAACCTAAAAGAAAACCGTCGACGGTTTTCCCTATATCCAGAAAATCATCTATGGTTTCATGGTTGACTTGCCCAGTTGACCCAAAATCGGCGATGGTTTTTCTCCTGCCTCCTGAAACCGTCGACGATTTTGGCCCTGCCACGCCCAACTCCTTCCTTCTCTTTTATTTTCCTTTATTTTTTCTTATTTCTCCATTTTATACATATTTTATTTTATTTTTCGGGTTCGGGTTTCTATAATCTCCCCTCCTTATAAGAATTTCATCCTTGAAATTTGCTACCTATAGTGAGCATATTCTGACTCATGACCCCTCTTTACAAAAGAGTCGGTAGCCACCCACATGGTGGCTCTGTCCCAAATTTATTAACTACCCTCACTTATGGCGGAGGAATACTGTGGTTACACATAATGTCTCAGGAGATTACAATACCATACATAACATTCCCAAAGACCATCCATATACTAAAACTTTAAACAATCAATAAACTAACACACTTGCCTTACACGACCTGCAAATAAAACCACCACTTACCTGTGTAATTGTACTAGTCTGTCTAACACTGATCCTCTCTGAAAAGCTATGGGTATTTCTAACGTATTTTTGTCTCTAACTCCCAAGAAGCCTCCTCTACTGCAGTGTTGACTCTATGAGTCCAATCCTATTTTGATAATGACAAATCACTTAGTATTTGATCGGTGCATTGAGATTGTGAACATGAACAATATTTTGCATGCACGGAAGGTTAGAAAGTCATGGAAGCCATGAGGATTAAAGGATACACAACTTGACACAATCCATTAAACTAAAAGAGTAGAAGAATGAAGATGCAAGCGGCAATTGACTTAGAGACTCTATTTAAAACCCCGAAAAATGTTTTATGAAGAAGTAAAGCAATAAAGCAAAAATGGTTTTTGAAAACAACATAAATAAATAAATAAATAAAACTGAAGTTGGACTGCCAGACGACTGAGGATTACCCTCAGAAGTCTGAAGAAACAACTTCAGACGACTAAAGTTTTACTTTAGACATCTGAAGAATTTCCTCAGAAGACTGAAGATTTAGTTCAGTCATCTAAAGATTTAATTGCTGAAACATAGAATAGGCATAACACCTTTAGACGTCTGAACCTTTAGTTCAGTTGTCTAAAGCAAGGACTGTAGAAGTCTGAACCTTAAGTTCAGTCGTCTGACCCTGTGTCCAGTTCAATTTTACAAAGCTTTAAGAAACTTCAGTCGTCTGAACCTAAGATCTCAGTTGTCTAAACTTGCAGAAATTTAAAAAATCTATTCTTTAGAGAGAGAACACACAAGTTGTTTACTTAATCAAGTTGACCAAATGGTCAAGACTTAACCTAGGGCCAAGAACACTTATAAAATAAACCTCTAAACCCTAGTGCCTCACTTTTTGGATAATATTGAGAAACTTGAACATATTGCAATACGATTGCCTGATCTCCAACTTATACTCATCAAGTTTAGGCAAATCATCTCAGCTTTTCGAAGGGATTTCATATACACATCTTGATAGCAAACTTTGGTGATTGAGGTTTGGTAACAAGAGATTGGTTTGCGTTTTCAATATATATATCTTGAAGATTTTTCATATCTCATACTCATACATCTATTACTCTTATTGAAAAAGAAAAAATCTAGTATTGTTACATAAAAATTTATTTGTGAAAGGACTTTTTAAACATTGAATATTTGGTGATCTTCAAGTTCTTATTTTCATTCAAAGACTCAATATTTTGTCATTGCGAAATCGACTTGATTGAAAAGTTTAAAGGTTCTCAATATATATTTGTGAGAAATATTATTGTGACAAGAAGTATTTAAATCTTTGCAATATTCAAAGTCTTTTATTCATTCAAAGATTCAACATTACAAATTATTTGATAGCCAGAACTTAGATCTTCATAATATTCAAGACCAATTTTTTAATAAGGTCACATTCGGTATTCTTGCATCTAGTAAGTTGAACTAAAACCCTAAGTTCTCCAAAGCATATACTTATATAATTATTTTAGGAGATTTGATCAAAGGGAAATTTTTTGAACCATATCATTCATATAACGATTACATCGTTACATACATACTGAGCTTCAAGTTTTATCATATGAATATGTGTTAGGTTTTCCATTGTACTCACTAGCTTTGTTAGAAGCAATATTGGGTTTTTACAGTTTTGAAATTACATATTGTAATCACAGTTTGGGTTGTGAACCGGGTGAGGAGGAAGTTGTGCCTCTTGTAAGCAACGGATTGTAAGGGAAGCTTCGTACCGGTTAAAGGAGTAGGGATTTAGTGGAATCCTTGAGTAAGTTGCTCAAGGCGAGGACGTAGGCCGGGTTGGCTGAACCTCGTAAAATCGTGTTTGCCTTCTCTCTTCCCTTATCTTTTTAATTTTCGCTTGCATTTCATTATCAGCTTTTGAATGTTTGTATGTTGATTTATATTATACGCACTTGATAATTAATTGGGTAAAATAAAATTTATTGAGATAATAATTTGAATTAATTTCAAACCCCTGCAATTAATTTGCTAAATATAGAAATAGGGATTAAGTGGTAAAATAAACTTAAAGATTTTTAAAATACCCAATTCACCCCCCTATTGGGATTACACTTGAATTAATATTTGGTATCAGGGCAGGTTTACATAGACTTAACCGTCATTTTTGTAAAGAGATCACATAGCACACATCGGTGTAACTCCATTCGATGAGGGACACTCATCCACTAGACCACTTATTTTCTGTGGTGTAAATTACACCTACTGGAAAAGAAGAATGAGTATATATGTAACGACCTGATTTATAATGCTTGTTTTTTTTTTCCGTATAAATACTATGAAATTCCACTGCTGTGATACCTTATAATTTAAATCAAACCAGCAACCTAAGCAGCGAGAAATTGAATTCATATAACCATAATCATATATATATATATACACACACAATACCAGAGTGCTAGAATATTTCCCAAAATATACATATACAACTATTCCCAAAAATATCCTCAACTGAAGTTAGGGAAATATAATAATAACCTCCCAAAATACTCACCCTCAGATAGGACAGTACTATAGCCCCTTCTACCTACGAGCCTGATTTGCTCGCCTAACTGGATCACCTAAAAAATATTAAATCACTGGGATGAGATCACGCTCAGTAAGACGAAATATGCTATTGCTAGTGTGTCGCAAATGAGTTACATTTCTATAAATATCTAATTTAAATATATCATGAATAACTAAATCTAAGAATATAGGTATAAGTACATACAATATAGCTTCTATCTACGTTGCTTAACATATCTATCTTCATAAATTTTCTATTAATAATACTTCTAATATATGTAGATACATTCACTGTTTCTGTAAATCTGTATATACATATAATAACTGAGAAAACTTCCCTAGATGGATAATTGTATGTCATGATTTAACCCCTCATGACAGGGTTGTGCGGCCCGTGGGTAGGACTTATCACTAGCTGGCCTACCATGATAAATCACTATTCTACGAAAGTCCGATCGACGTCCTCAACCTTAACAAACGGGGAGTTTGTCCACTTCATAGGCACGATCGACTGATATAAATTCACATACTATCTGAGTTATGTGGTTGCACTCTGAACTGAAAATAGCTACGGTACCGTGCTCTGTAACTTGATCTGTAATTGTCCATCAGGGTCTGATACTATATAATACATTTCTACACACAATCTATCTGTTTTGTAATGATTCTGTGTTAACTGTATTTGTAAGGACCCGAACCCGAGGGGGTTCCTACATATAAATTTTTCAGCAGACGCAAATAAATCTAAATTATTTTTATTACCAGAGCACTAATTAGCTTTATTACAAATATATGTTTCAACTATTAAAATGCAAATTTCTAAAATTCTAAAATACACAAATATATTCTAAATTGTATTATGCTAATAATTTTATTCTACTCAGCTCTTTCTATTCCTGCCTATGTACTTGCTACGCCAGATTTCTGGTACACTCTTCAAAATGATCTGAAATGTAAAATAATGATTAGGATGAGATGACGCTTAGTAAGTAGATAAGATTATTATTAGTGTGTGGCCAAAATGAGCTTTCATAATTTCGTAAAATAATATTTAATACTATAACTTCAAAAATGCTTTTAAAAATTTATGCATAAAATTTTTTGTCATAAACTATAACAGTAAAATTTTTATAATCATATACTATAATTGTTAAATTAAACTTTTAATTTTAAAAACTGTAATAATAATTTTTAATTATATACACATATATACTTTTCCTTATACGTTTCCTTTAAAACATCATTTAGGCACAATAATGGTCATGTTCATATAAACTTATACTTTACCTTCAAATCATCAATAACTCTATATACGTAATTAAATATGTATATACATATACTGTAAAAATCACCCTTAGGTCTGTTAATCGTAAGTCATGTTTACCCCCATGACTGGGTTGTGCGGTCTGAAGACTGGACTTAACTGGCTGACCAGCCAAACTAAATCAACGTGCATCATCATTAAGTGAGATTTTCCCTATTAAACCCTAGTCCGACCCAGGTGTGCACTCAGGAGAAATCCATTACCATATAAAATTACTCTGTAAACAGTGTGGGTGCACTCTGATCCGTTTAAACTTTAAGTTGCGGTACCGAGCATTTGTAACTTTGGACTTTCTTTACCATAATGGGTTTTAAAAAAAAAATTAATATATAATTTGTACAATTAAAATAATATCATGAAAATCTTATTTTTACTCATATTTTCGTGAAATACGCAACGTAAAAAAATCAACTCATGTAATTTTTACTCATATTTTCGTGAAATATGCAACATATAAATAAACTCATGTTACACAATTTTCGTGTTAAAAATATTTTCTTGAGTAGAAATTAATGATGTAAAATACCCGAGGGGTTTAGAACATTTCTCAACTCAAAAATAAATGCAAGTATATTAAAGATAAAACTAGTATAATTAAATATGCGTAAAAATAAACTCAAGAGAATTTTATGAAACTAACTAACATAATCGGAATTTACTTACAAATAAACTTGGGTATGAATTTTAAATAAAAATTTAACGTAATTAAATTTACTTACCTCTTCTTTTACCTTGTGCCACGAACACAATAACTATCTCTAAGAAATGAGATTGGAAATAGTGGGTGAGTGAGAACCTATTCAAAAATTCTCTCTCCACCACTAATTTTTTCACTTACTAATCATTCTCTTCCTTTGAAAATTTTTATGAAAAATGAAGGTTAAGAGTTTCCTATTTATAGGAAAATTTTGGAGAAAAAAATAGAATTTGTAAAAGTGTAAGGAAAGGGGTGAAATTATAATTTTTTTGAATCAAAGAATGGGCATAGGATGGGTTAGGCATGGGTTAGGTGTGAGATAGGGATGGAGGTCATATTGGAGTGCTTGCCACCACTCCCCTTTAATTAATTACTTAATTAATTAATTAATTATTTTATTTTTTAATAATTTTTTAAAATTATTATTATTATTATTATTATTATTATTATTTTTAAGCCATGTTTTAGTTTTTTTTTAAAAGAATTAAATTCGAATTTCGAAAACTTATGTGGCCCCCACATGGTCTTGTGGGCCCTACACAACTTTGAGACCGAAGTAGGTCCTACGTAACTCCAATAGTTCTCACGTGGTTTTATGAGCCCTACATAGTTTTGGGACTCATGTGGACCCTACACAGTCTTGTGGGCCCCACATAGGATACCTATATTATTATTATTATTATTATTTTTGTATGTATTTCTACAAATTATGTTTGTCAAAACACTATTTTATATATATGTACTTATTTATGTGTACAAACAGTGTCTATACTGTTTATCTTATGAAATTCCATTTTGATCAGGCCGACCTCCATGGAGCGACTGAGCCGCAATGGTCTCTGAGCACTTGTTAAGACAAGGTCTTTCTTAGGTATCAAACATGGAATCAAAGATCCTACAGAAAAGCACTTTTGCATTGATATTATTATTATTATTATTATTATTATTATTATTATTATTA